>NW_021703781.1:36412567-36561114 GCF_005190385.1 Monodon monoceros | reverse complement strand
ACACACACACACACACACACATATATTTATATATAGATAGATAACCAACAAGGACATACTGTATAGCAGAGGGAAATATTTTCAGTGTTTTGTAATAACCTCTAAGGAAAAAGAATATATATATTATATATATGTATGTATGTATAACTGAATCACTTTGCTGTACATCTGAAACTAACACAACATTGTAAATCAACTATACTTCAATTAAAAAAAGAAAGAGGCTTTCAAACACCTGCTTGAGGCAGAAGATAGATGTCCTCCTCTCTCAGAGCAGATTCCTAGACCACTTTTCTTTTGGAAGACACATAGAGGTTTTGGTGTGCTTGCTGAGGGACAAGGAGACAGTTCATCTGTCCCCAGGAGAGGGAGAATAACTTACCACCTATGTTCAGCAGTACCGGCCACATCCAAGGCATTTCCCCAGGATCTCTCATAGCAAGAAGCATCGTTATTTCATTCAGGCTTGGGGAAATGCTAACATCCAATACCAAACTATCTAGTGATTGAAATTTGACCTTGGTTTGCCTAACTTCTAATTCCCCCAAACTCTTTGATTTCTGGCAGTGGGCACATCATTTTCTGTAGGTATTTCAGATTGAGGATAAAGGGCAGCGTCCTGGGTTACATTAAACAAAGTAAAACAGATTTGGGTTTGGAGGGTTTTGTTATTATTACTGCGTTGTATTTTACTGCAGAACTTCTTGGAAATTTTCAAGAGCCTATCCAGTGTCTTCCAAACTTTTACCACTCAGCCTTTTTACTCCTCCTGAGGATCATTTTAAGGGATTAAAGTTGAAGAAGTGCTGGTGTGTTTAAAAAATGGCTTGGGATCAAAGCAGCCAGCAAGCCAATCATCTCAGTGAGTATTTGCTCTGGGACACTTCTTTGCTCCGAGGTTTCTGGAAGGTGACCTGACCTTTTCCTCTTTGACCCATGACCATGCATAGATCATTCCCTGCCCAGGATTCAGGTCTCTGGGGAAAGTGTGACCCTGTGGGAGGTCACAGGTTGGGCCTCAATGGACAAATCACTTGATGGATGTATTAGTCAGGGTTCTTCAGAAAGATAGAACCAGTAGGATGTGTATATATTCAGAGAGGGAAAGAGAGATTAATTTTAAGGAATTGGCTCATGTGATTGTGGTGGTGTGGCTTAGAGTCTCCTGCCCCTGCCTTCTGCCTTGAGAAGGTCAACTGGTAGGTCCAAATCTACAGGGCAGGCTGGCAGGCTGGAGAGCAAGGGGAGAGTTAATGTTGCAGCTTGAGTCCAAAGACTGGAGGCAGAATTCCTTCTTCCCTGGGGGACCTTGATCTTTTTCTCTGAAGACCTTCAATCCGCTGATGAGACCCACCCACAGAATGGAGGGTAATCAATCCTCTTTACTCAAAAGTCTACTGACCTGGATGCTAAGCTCATCTGAAAAATACCTTCAAAGCAACATCTAGACAGTGGTTTGACCACACATCTGGGCACCATAGCGTAGCCAAGTTGACACATAAAATTAACCATCACAAGGGGCCGTGGGGAAGTGAGTCTCCCAAATGTGACGGTCAGATTGGGTCAGGGAAACAGGGCTTTTTTGTTTTTGCCTGAAAGTATCTTTTACCTTCACTAACATACTGTGAGCCAGGCACTGAGCCACGTGCTTGTATCAACACAAGTGTGATACACTGTCTCGTCACACAGTCCTGCCATTTAGTGAGATCGACAAGATGGATGGTACTGGTCATGCACCATCTTCCCTCCGTCCATTTTTGCCATGGTTCGCCATGGGCAGGGTGAACCTCTCTGCCCCCCTGGAGTGGGGTTTGGCCGTGTGACTTGCTTTGGCCGGTGGAACTGTGATCAGAGGCTTTGGTGTACTTGTGTGATGCGATTTAGAATCTTGCGCTTCTGCCCTATGCCTCAAGAAAGTCGTGCCCCAGTCGTGCTGGTCCCAGCCTGGAGCCACCCTCCGCCAATCCCAGGTGAGTTGCTCACCATGCAGAGAGAGAAATAAATGCTTTTTGCTGTAAGCTACTGAGCTGGGGTTGTTTGTGTGCAGAAGGGCTGTGATGGGAGGTGATAGTGTAAACCCTACTCTCCACTGGTCCTTGGAGATATGACAGGAAGCACTGTCAGTACTGACCGAGAGCCTGTCCCTCTAGGACTACCCCTGCTGCTTCTCCCAGGTCTCACCCAGGAGGCAGGCATAGCTTGCTTCTTCTCATAGATCCCACAGACTCATCTGGATTCTTACACGTACTTCAGGATCAGCCTGGGGACAACCTGCATGACCAGTCTCTTTGAGACCCACCCAAATTTACACTCTCATTGTCCCTCCAATCCCCCACCCTCAAATCCCCTCTCCTGATAGCCTAGGGAATGGTTTTCCAATTGGTGGGAGACAGGTGGCAGAGCAAGGTGGGTGGTATCACTATTCTCGTTCAACAGTTTTTTCTCCCAAATCCATGGTCTATGCCACCGAAGGGCCTTCTTAGCTTTGAAATTCAAAGCCAGGAGAGGGTCCCTTTTTATAATCTTCTTGTGGCCATCCCTCCTTCTGTGAGGCTAAGGCACACAGTGGGCAAGGGGAGGCAGGAATAGTCAGGGAAGAATGTAATCCTCCTTAGGGCCTCACAACACCTGACTTCCTAGGCCCCAGGGGCTCCCACCTATACCCCCGGTGGTGCTCAAACTCATGGCTGTTGCCATGAGCTCCCTTGAACTGGTGCTGTCCCACTATAACCCCGCTCCCACTCTCTGACCAGGAACTCCAATTACTTGGGCTCACCTTTTCTCTTCTTGTTTCATCTGCTTTTCATTCACTTAGATCAGTACCCCTCCCTTTTCTTCCAGTTGCTCCCTTATTTGGAAGCCCTTCCCATGGTGGCTGAGGTGGGTCAGATAGGCTGAACTACAAGGGTGCTGGCAAGTTTGAGGGAGCACACAGATAATCTGTGAACATTCAATATTTATGTCATTAGGATAAATGGTAGGGGCTGAGCGAGAGTGTAGGCAGGGATTTTAATTAGGAGACTAAGTCCAGACAAGATATGGTGACTTGTACCAGGGTAGTAGTAGTGGAGATAGAGAGGAGATTAGATTCAATATATGTTTTGAAAGTAGAGAGTACTTGTTGTTGGATTGGAATTAAAGATGATTCCTTGGGTTTTAGCCCAAGACATTGGAAGAAGTGTCGTTGCATTTACTGAGATGGGGAAGCCTGAGAGAGGGACTAGTTGTGTATGTGAGTAGGAGGAAATCAAGATATTTGTTTTGAACTTTTAAATTGGAAATGCAGATAGGATATTATCGTGGTGCTGTTGAGTAGAAAGTGAATATACATGTTTGGGGCTCAGGGGACAGGTCAGCCTGGAGGAAAAAATCAGGGAGTCATCAGCATTTAGATGGTGTTTAAAGAGACAGGATTAGATGAGATCATATTGAAAATGAAAGTAGACTGAAAAGAGAAGATTGCCAAGATGGGACTCTTGTGCGCTCCAACATTTAGAAGTCAAAAGAGGGTAGGAGACGGCAAAAATGCAGCCAAAATTTGTCTAGAATTTGTCAATTTCACCTAAGTTGTGAATTTATTGGCATAAAGTTGTTCATGATATTCTCTTATTGTCCTTTTAATATGTGTAGAATTTTTAGTGGTATTGCCTCTCTCATTTCTGACGTTGGCAATTTGTGTCTATTTTTTTACTGATCAGTTTGGCTAGAAGATTATCGAGTTCGTTGGTCTTCTCAGGGAACCAGATTTTGATTTCATTGATTTTCTATCCTTTTTTTGTTTTTCAGTCACATTGATTTCTTCATTGATCTTATTTCCTTTTTTTTTTTGCTTTGGCTTTAATATGATCTTCTTTTTCTAGTACCGCGGGCCTCTCACTGTTGTGGCCTCTCCTGTTGCAGAGCACAGGCTCTGGACACGCAGGCTCAGCGGCTATGGCTCACGGGCCCAGCTGCTCCGCAGCATGTGGGATCTTCCCGGACCGGGGCACGAACCCGTGTCCCCTGCATCGGCAGGCGGACTCTCAACCACTGCGCCACCAGGGAAGCCCCTCTAGTTTCTTAAGGTGGAAACTGAGGTCATTGATTTGAGACTTTCTTCTTTTCTAATGTTTAGTGCTACAATGTTCCCCCCTCAGTACTGCTTTAGTGGCATCCCACAAATTTGGATATATATATATATATTTAAATAATGATACCTTCATTTTTATTTTATTTTTAAAATTTAATTAATTAATTTTTGGCTGCGTTGGGTCTTCATTGTTGCACACGGGCTTTCTCTAGCTGCGCCGAGCGGGGGCTACTCTTGGTTGCAGTGCGCGGGCTTCTCATTGTGGTGGCTTCTCTTGTTGCAGAACACAGGCTCTAAGCACATGGGCTTCAGTAGTTGTGGTGTGTGGGCCCAGTAGTTATGGCTCTCGGGCTCAGTAGTTGTGGCTCACGGGCTCTAGAGCGCAGGCTCAGTAGTTGTGGCGCACAGGTTTAGTTGCTCCACAGCATGTGGGATCTTCCCGGACCAGGGCTTGAACCCATGTCCCCTGCATTGGCAGGCGGATTCTTGTTTTTTGTTTTTTTTTTTTCCGGTACGCGGGCCTCTCACTGTTGTGGCCTCTCCCGTTGCGGAGCAACAGGCTCCGGACGTGCAGGCTCAGCAGCCATGGCTCACAGACCCAGCCGCTCCGCGGCATGTGGGATCTTCCTGGAACGGGGCACGAACCAGTGTCCCCTGCATCGGCAGGCGGACTCTCAACCGTTGCGCCACCATGGAAGCCCGGCAGGAGGATCCTTAACCACTGTGCCACCAGGGAAGCCCTATATTGTGTTTTAATTTTCATTCAAGTCAAGATAATTTCTACTTCTTTTTGGATTTGTTCTTTGACCCATGGATCATTTAGAAGTATATTATTTAATTTCCAAATATTTGGGTATTTTCCAGATATCTTTCTGTTATTGACTCCTAATTTAATTCCATTGTGTCACAGAACATACTTTGTATGACTGGAATATTTTTTAATTTATTGAGACATTTTATAGCCTGGAGTATCTTGGTAAATGTTCTATGTGCACTTGGGAAGAATGAGTACTTTGTCTGTGGAGCATTCTACAGATGTCAAACAGGTCAAGTCGGTTGAGAATGTTCATATCTGCTATACCTTTGCTGATTTCCTGTGCTCTTGTTTTATCAATTATCGAGAGAGGAGTATTGAAATTTCTGAGTATCGTGTGGATTTGTCTACTTTTCATTACAGTTATATCAGTTTTACTTCATATATTATTAAGTTCTCTTATCGAGGGTCACAGATGTTTATGACTGTTATGTCCTCTTGATAGATTGACCCCTTTATCTTTATGAAATGACCTTTTTCATCCCTGATATTATTTTTTGCTCTGAAATCTTCTTTGTCTGGTGTTGACATAGCCACTGCAGCTTTCTTTGGACTAGTGTTAGCATGGCATATATTTTTTTCCACCCTGATGTTTAACCTATTCCTGTCTTTATATGTAAAGTGGATTTCTTTTAGGCAGCATGTAGTTTTGGTATTGCTTTTTTAACCCAGTCTGACAATCCCTGCCTTCAATTGGATGTTTAAATCATGTACATTTAATATGATTTTTTGATATGGTTAACTTCAAGTCTATCATCCTATTTGTTTTCTATGTATCCCGTCTGTTCTTTGTTCCCTTTTAACTCTTTTCATGCCTTCTTTGGATTGAATGTTTTCTAAGATTCAATTTTATCCCCTCTGTTGGCCTATTAGCTCTTTGTTTTGTTATTTTAGTAGTTGCTCTAGGGTTTATGGGATATATGTTTAACTTATCACAGTCTACCTTCAAGTGATATTAAACCTTTTCACATACAGAAGTGGTTTTCAACTGGGGGAAATTTTGTCCTTCAGAAGACAGTTGGCATGATCTAGAGACTAGGGGCCTCTAACCGGTAAAGGACAGGGATGCTGCTAAAACTCCTACAATGCACAGAATAGTCCCTCACAATGAAAAATTATCCAGTCCAAAATGTTAATAGTGGTTGAGAAACACTGACATATGGTATAAGAGCCTTATAATAGTATACTTTCTCTCCTAGCCTTTATGCTATTGTTGCCAAACATTTTATCTTTACATATGTTATAAATATTATGACATGTTATCATCATTTTTGTTAAACTGTTATCTTTTAAATTAACTTAAATAATAAAAAATCTTATACACTTACCCATAGAGTTACTATTTCTGGTGTTCTTTGTTTCTTTGTATAGATCCAGATTTCTATACGGTATTATTTTACTTCTCTATGAAGGATTTCCTTTAACATTTCTTGTATTGCTGGTCTGCTCATGATAAATTGTTTCAGCTTTCATATATCAGAAAAAGTACTTATTTCACCTTTGTTTTTGAAAGATGTTTTTGCTGGGTATAGAAATCTAGACAGGTTTCTTTCTGTCTGTACTTTAAAGATGTGGCTCCACTGTGTTCCTTGTTGCACTGTTTCCAAAGAGAAATCTACAGTCATCCTTATCTTTGTTTCTCTGTATATAACATGCCCTTTTCCTCTGGCTGCTTTTTAGATCTTCTCTTTGTCACTGGTTTTGAGCAATTTGATTATGATATGCTTTGGTGTACTTTTCTTCATGTTTCTTGTGCTTTGGGTTTACTAAGTTTCATAGATCTGTGGGTTCACAGCTTTCATCAAGTTTGGAAAAATTTTAGCCATTATTTCTCAAATATCCTCTCCTGCTCCTTCAGGGACTCCAATCACACATATATTAGGCTGTTTAAAGTTGTTCTGCACCCCACTGATGCTCTTTTCTTTTTAAAATTTATTTTTCTCTCTGTGTTTCACTTTGTATAATTTTTATTACAATGTTTACAAATTCATTCATCTTTTATGCAATGTCTGTTCCTCCATTAATCACATCCAGGGTAGATTTCATTTCATACGTGGTAGTTTTCACCTCAGGAATTTAACTTGGGTCTTTTTAAAAATAACTGTCTTATCCTCATTGTGGATCATGTTTTCCTGCCTCTTTGAATGCCTGGTAAACGTTGATTGGATGTCAGACATTATGAGTTTACCTTGTTAGACGCTGAATATTTTTTATTATTATAAATCTTCTTGAGTTTTGTTCTGGGATGAAGTTAATTTACTAGGAGACAGTTTGATCCTTTAAGTTTTGATTTATGATTTGTTTGGTGAGTTTGGAGCAGTGCCCAGTCTCGGATTAATAATTTTGCATTATTGAGGCAAGATTTTCCTGAGTATTTCTATTGTTAATTATGAGGTATTCCAGTCTGCCTGATAGGAGCAGGCACTATTCCAATCACTGTGTGAGCACTGGGCATTGTTCCCCCTAATGGTCTTGGATGGCTCCTTTCCCAGACCTGGGTAATCTCCTTACACAAACATGCTGGTCAGTACTCTGCTAAATACTCAGGAGGGACTCGCTGTAAGTCTCTGTAGTTCTCTCTCCTCTCTGGTACTCTGTCCTTAGAACTCTAGCTGTCTGGTTGCCCCAGACTCTCAGCTCCATGTTCTCAAATCAGAGAGTCTTCTGGTTCTGTTTGGGTTCTCTGTGTACTGAGCAATTGTAGGGCTCATCCCATTTTTTTTTTTTTCTATTTCTCAGGAATCCCTGTATTTCCTTGCCTGGTATCCAATGTGTTGAAATTCATTATTTCATATATTTTGACTGCATTTTTGATTGTTCCATGTGGGAGGGTATTTATGGTCCTTATTATTCCCTCTCAAAATCTGGTTTTGTTTTATTCTGAATTTCTCATCATTTCTGACTTCTTAGCATCAAGCGCAGAACCTGCAATAGAGCAAGTGATCAATGAATGCTTACTGGATGGGCAGGTGGGTGGATGCATGGCATATTGTATATAGGCTCGTGAATAATTGGATGACTAAAGGCAGAACATGGTCCAACTGAGCTGCCAGGATCAGCTATCATCGAAAAGAACATAAATAACAAATGTTGGTAAAGATGGGAGAAAATGGAACCCTTGTACATGGTTGGTGCAGCCACTGTGGAAAACAGATAGCATAGAGGTTTCTCAAAAAACTAAAAATAGAATTACCGTATAACTCAGCAATTCCACCCCTGGGTGTACATAAAAAAACCAAAATCGCTAATTTGAAAAGACACATGCACCCCCAATGTTCAAAGCAGCATTATTACAACTGCCAAGATATGGAAGCAACTTAAGTGTCTATCAACAGGTAAAGAAGCTGTTGTATATATATACAGTGGAATACTGCTCAGCCATTAAAAAAATTGAAATTTTGCCACTTGCAGCAACATGGATGGACTTGGAGGGCATTATGCTAAATAAGTCAGACAGAGAAAGACAAATACTGTATGATGTCACTTATATGTAGAATCTAAAACATAGAACAAACTAGTAATATAACAAAAAAGAAGCAGACTCACAGATATAGAGAACAAACTAGTGGTTACCAGTGGGGAGAGGGAAGGGGGAGGGGCAAGATAGGGGTAAGGGGTAAGGGATTAAGAAGTACAAATTATTAGGTAGAAAATAAGCTACAAGGATATATTGTACAACACGGGGAGTATAGCCAATATTTTATAATAACTATAAATGATGTATATAACCTTTAAAATTGTGAATCACTATGTCACACACCTGTAATATACAATATTTTACATCAACTATACTTCAATAAAATTGAAAAAAAACCACAGCAGACTACTCCCTGCTTCTTGAAGTAGTCTCCTCTCTTGGCTTTCATGATGTTCTCTCTTTCCCAATTTTGCTCCTACCTCATTTTCTCAGTCTCCTTCACTGGTTTCTCATGCTTGACTTCTAAAGGTTGGGGTATCCAGAGCTTGGTCCATCTTTCCCACTTACACATTGCCTTGAGGTGCTCTCATCTGATCTCACGACTTCCCATTCCATCCAGGTACTACTCCGGACCTCTCTCTTCAACTCTAGGCTCATATAACCAACTGCATACTTGGAATTTCTACTCACATGTCTAAGGGGTCTCTCAAACGTACCCCAGCCAAAACATTCCTCCTGCTTCCTCCCCACCTGTATCTGCTTCTCTCCCAGATGTCCCCATCTCAGCAAGTGGCACCACCAGCCAACTAGTGGCTCCAGCAAAAATTCTTAGACTCATCCTGAATTTCCTCAACCCTCATATCAAATCCATTGGCAAGATCTATCGGGTTTTTTCCAAGGCGTATTCCAAATCTGTCCCAGCTCTACTCCACTATTTCCATCCTAATCTTTCTTGGACAATAATAGTCACCCGCTTCTATTCCACCCACCCCCACCCCACTACCACCATCTACTCATCACATGCAGGCAGACAGTAAAGCTCTGAAAACTGAAATTTTGTATCCTTCTCTTGTGGAAAATCATCCAGTGGTTTTCTTGTTACAATCAGAATAAAAATCAAACAGAGAGGACCCTGTAGCTCCCAAGACCCTACATGATCCAGCCATGTCTTGGACCCACGTCACGCCTGCTCCCCTTCACTCCCTCCATTCACTGCCCTTCTGCTCCTTGAATATGTGGAATTCACTCTGACCTCAGCCACCTTTCTTCTCTCCTTTCACCTTGCTCTAGAGCTTCCCACAGCTGGCTTCCACTGGGTCATCAGGCCTCATCTCAAAGATCGTCTCCTCAGAGTGGCCCTCCCTGACCACACTATCCAAGTCCCTTCCCATCTGTCCAGCCACAGTCCCTCTGTCATATGGATTTCCTGCATGGCATTTACCACTGGCTGATGTTACTGAATTTATTTATTTGGTTACTCATTGATTGTTTGTCTTTCTTTTTCCACTAAAGTGTCAGCTCCAGGACAGCAGAGATTACATCTTTGCTATTTGCTGCTGTATTCTCAGTGCCTAGAACAGTGCAGGCACATAGCAGGCACAGTAAATAATCATTGAGTGAGTGATAGATGAGGAAACCGAGGCTCCAAGATATTAACTCACTTGCCAGGACGCACATCAGTGACTGAGCCAGGCCAGGCAGGTTGCCACATTGCTCCAAAGCTTGTGCCCTCTTGTGCACTCAATGGCTATCATGAGCAAGAGTCCCAGAAACCTTTCCTCTAGTTGCATGCATAGACAGGGAGCGTGCCCATGGCTCAGGAAAGACGACCAGGTCTGATGCCCTTGCTGAGGACTTGTGGGATCAGCTGCTCAGGGGAGGAGGGGGGTTGTGTGCCCAGGATGCCGGATGCTGCAGCTGAGCCTTGTGGAATAAGCCAGGTAGCAGGGCTGGTGGTGCATGCAATGGGCTAGGGTGGTTTGGGTGCCAGCACCAGTGTGCCGTGCTGCTGTCTCTGCAGGGAGGATGCTGCTCCCACAGAACCTGGCTGTGGGCATGTGGAGGGGCCTGGCTATTCGTTCAGGAGGCTCTAAGCACCTAGGAACTCTCTAGGGCCCTTTGGGGCATGCTGTCCACCATCTAAACGGAATCAGTCAACAGAAGGAAGGTGGGATTCAACTTTTCGGGTGTTTAAAGAAATCTCTCAAAGCTGGGGCATATCTGGGGAGTGGCAGGTTCTGGCTTGCCAGGTGACCATGATTCCCTGAGGAAGAGGTTTGGCATTTTGACAGCTAAGGGTAACAAAGGTGGAGACATCTGAGACACTGATGTCCCCACTTTCTAAAAGGGACTGTGACTTATGAGGACAGCAGGTCCTCAGCCTGTTCTTGATTGAGTCTGAGGATAATCAGGGCTGGGAAGAGAGGGATGTGAAGAGGTTTTCAGGTGCAAAGAAAGTAAAGGCTGTGTGTGAGCAGGTGTTGATGCATAGCAGAGAGAGGGGCTAATTCTAGGTGAGGGCTGGCCTGCAGGAGCTGGTGACAAATGGGGGCAGAGAATTGGCAGCACGGGTGGACACAAGCCCACTCCAAGCTCTCTTCACCAGGCCTGGAATCTTCTGGAGGTTCTGCCCCATGGACGTCCTGACCTGGCCATTCTCTGTGCCCCCCATTTCCCAATCTCTCAGAAGCTTTTGCTGTACCTCAGGAAATCCTGGTGGATTGTTTGGATGGAAACACAGCCTCCCTGGGAGCTTCATTTGACAAGAAGGATGGGGGTTCCTGAGGGAAGAAGGTGCACGAGCCCCCAAACCTTCATTTTTCTCCACCCCAGCATCCCACCCCAAGTCTCTACAGAACCAGTCCCATGGTAGGTCAATAAACCCCACTGCAGCCATTTTTCTATCACCTTCTCTCTGCTAGGCCCAACGTGCTGAAGAGCCGCTCACACTGCGCACTTGGGCAGCCCTGTTTCACTTCTTGTGAGAATGCACAGATCTGACAGGACACAACCTTGTAGTTTTCAAGTTTTATGCTGTCAAAGATGACTCATTAGGTCGATGCTACCTTTACTGATTAATCTTACTTATGCACATGTCTTATTTCTCCCTGAAGGCTTGCTGGGAGCATTTATTTCTGCTACACTAGGAACAAAATCGCAGGCAGGTCTCCGGAGCATTGCATAATGCAGACTCTATCTCTTTGGCCCTCCACATTAATTTCCTTCAAATGACACCAGGGGGCCAATATGTTGCGCACACACACACACATTTGCTTTGATGAAATTTTTCTTTCATTTCTAATCATTTGTGTAAAAAGCTCTGGTTTGGGTTTGTGTAGACCTTTTGGGCAGGGAATTGATCTCCTCTAAACCTTTTTCAAATTGCTTCCACTTTGGAATCTTGCTGAGCCTGACATTTTCTCTCCTGGACCAAAGGCCTCAACTGTTACCAGTCAGAAAACAACACACACCTCACTGGCTACGATTCCCAACCCTCATCCCCAATATGTATTTTAAAATTTTTAAATTAAAGCTGTGATCCCAAGCCATTAATTGTTTGAGAGGGTTTTGTTTTTCTTGAATATTGTTTTGTTAAATTAGGATTTTTCCTGGGACCTTTGTTGATTTTTGTACGTTTGCTCCTCAGTCCCTACCTGTATCACTTCCATATTGACTCAGGCTAGAACAGCCAACTACAAATAAAGTACCACATTTCTTTTTAAAAAAATGTTATTTTATTGAAGTATAATTGATTTACAGTGTTGTGTTAATTTCTGCTGTACAGCGAAGTGATTCAGTTATACATATATATACACATTCTTTTTCATATTCTTTTCCATTATGGTTTATCACAGGATATTGAATATATTTCCCTGTGCTACACAGTAGGACCTTGTTGTTTATCCATTCTATATATAATAGTTTGCATATGCTAACCCCAAACTCTCAATCCATCCCTTCCCCACCACCCCTTCCCCTTGGCAACCGCAAGTCTGTTCTCTATGTCTGTGAGTTTGTTTTGTAGATAAGCTCATTTGTGTCATATTTTAGATTCCACATATAAGTGATATCATATGATATCTGTCATTCTCTTTCTGACTTACTTTGCTTAGGTGATAATCTCTAGATCCATCCATGTTGCTGCAGAGGGCATGATTTCATTCTTCTTTATGGCTGAGTAGTATTCCATTGTATAGATGTACATCTTCTTTATCCATGCATTTGTCGACGGACATTTAGGTTGTTTCCATGTCTTGGCTACTGTGCATAGTGCTGCTATAAACATAGAGGTGACTGAGATACACTTTTTTTTTTTTTTTTTGCGGTACGCAGGCCTCTCACTGTTGTGGCCTCTCCCGTTGCGGAGCACAGGCTCCGGACGCGTAGGCTCAGTGGCCATGGCTCACGGGCCTAGCCGCTCCGCGGCATGTGGGATCTTCCTGGACCGGGGCACGAACCTGTGTCCCCTGCATCGGCAGGCGGACTCTCAACCACTGCGCCACCAGGGAAGCCCTGAGATACATTTTTTGAGTGGGAAATAGGAAAGTGTAACTTTATGGAAAAATATTCCCACTGGACTCCACAATAGTTACTCTGGTGTGCAAAATAGGCCAAGCTGACAGAGGGAGATAACAGGAGGTGGAGGTAAATGTAAGGAAAGGAAATGTTGGCTAAATCTGGGGGTGGGGTGGGTGCGTGTGGATGAGGACGGAGGAGGAGAGGAGGTCCCCTGAGGGGGAGGAGTCAGAAGTGCCTCCCCTGGTCCGGAAGTCCTGGAGGTCTCTTCTCACCACGTGTCAGGTCCCACGGAGCTGGGGAGACAGTCCTGTTCCCAGCCTACTCCTGGGGATTCCAATTCTGTGGTCTGAAGGGGGCCTGGGAATCTCTGTTTAATAAGCACCTGATGCTGATGTAGGTGTGCCTCGGACCACACTTGGAGAAGCACTGTTCCAAGCTAAGAAGAGGGTGCTAGACCCAGGAAGGCAGAAGGAAACTCCCCAGCAGACCATTCCAGGATCTCACGAGCCAGCCCCCCACCCATTTCATAAACACAAACAGAATCACGTCTGAGGCACCCATTTCTGTAATAAATATTTCTTAACACTCCCTGCACACATGCACACAGTTTTTTGAAATCAGTATAATGCCCTAGCTGACGAAAAGGGAAGCAATTCATAATAAAGTAATATTCATTTCAACATGCAAATGCTTGGGCAGGCCTCCACTCAGGGACAAAATGAATCACGAGATGCCTGTATCTGTGTGTAGAATCACCTTGAAAGTGACAAGCTACAGTGCAGGCAGATGCAGGTTTTATATCAGAGAGGTGGACACTGGGAGGAGGGTTGCATTGGGGATGTGACCTTTAAAATGCTTCTCTCACTTGCATGGTCATTGCATATCTGGAAAATGCCTTACTAAAACTGTGCAAAAAGGATTTTATGATTAAATGGCACTCAGGCCTAAGCCCAAACAGTCATGGACAGGTTTTTACCTATATGAACTTCTGGGAAAGCATTTGAAAGGCGAGTGGGATATAGAACACTCTCCCTTTTGTATCCTCCACATTGAGAAAGTCAGAATTCCAGACTCCTGACCACTAACTGCCTACAGTATGGCCCTATCATTGTGTCCACTGCTCCCTTCCATGGGGACCAGGACATTAAAGCAAGCCAAGGCTACACAGAGAATGGACTTCCTGTGTGCTACTCTTTTTTTCTTTTTGGAAGGGCCAGAAAACTGGAACAGTTCCTGTGGAATTAGTTAATAAGATACACCAAAATGGGGATTCCACCTACTTCCAAACTGCACCCCAGTGGAGGAGCTCTCTGTGGCCTTGTTTCGGCTGGCCCTTCACTTCTGCTAAAACACATCACTTGCTGTGTGACATTTTCATTATTTCCTGCTCTGAGGCTCAGAGAGCAAAGCGGCCAGGCTGGTCTCCACTCACTCGTTCATTAATTTTAATTAAACCCTCTAATTTTATTTATGCTGCCACAAACTGATTAACAATTTGCCAGCCAAGAGCAGGAAGTCTTAAAAAGCATCTTGAGGAATCTGTGAGTCTCTAAGCACAGCCCTAGCAGAAATGAGGTGGGTTGTGGGTAGATGCTCATGCCAGGCTGGAGGAGATAAGTTTTTAAAGCTTAACCACTTGGCACAACCTTGGAGCTGCTGATGGCTCTGAGATCTGCAGTCCCCAAGGGGCTGATGCTTTGAGAGGCAGCGGCTGGACCTCTTTATCTTAAGTGCTTGACAGTCCTTGTAGCTCTGGGAGAGGGGACAGGGCTAGGGGTGGTATTCTGTGTCTGTGGAGGGAGAGGTTAAGGTGGTGGGGCAGCAGAGGTCCCAGTTCCCCATCAGTGGGGGAAATGGATGCTGACCCAGCCAATTGCAAAGCAGTCTGGGGAGTGCTGTGCTGGATTCAGAAAGCAAAGAGGACTTCCTGCAGCCTGAGGGTGGTGGTGGGAAAGCTTTATGAAAGGACTGGAATTTGAGGTAAATAATGGGGGACTCATACAGTATCACCGTATTGACAACCTAGAGAGAAGAAGGACATGAACAAAGACTCAGATATTTATTCTTCCGCTTTCCAAGGGTCAGACGCATTGCTAGCTCCAAATACGAGGGAGAGAAAAATGAATGAGGATGTTAACAGGCTGAACTGGGAGGTTAATCTTGCAACGTGTGTATATGATTTTCCCCCCTCTAAAACCACTACTATCAACATTGCTGTATTAGGTCCTTCTTCTGTTCCTTAACATGCGGAGGAAAGAAAACTGGGCCTCTCGCCAGACAATATTACCCAGGTCACATCTGATAAGTTTAGCCAATTTTTTTTTTTTTTGCCGTACGCGGGCCTCTCACCGCTGTGGCCTCTCCCGTTGTGGAGCACAGGCTCCGGACGCGCAGGCTCAGCGGCCATGGCTCACAGACCCAGCCGCTCCGCGGCATGTGGGATCTTCCTGGACCGGGTCATGAACCTGTGTCCCCTGCATCGGCAGGCGGACTTTCAACTACTGCGCCACCAAGGAAGCCCCCAATATTTTTTTGAGAAATGTTTATTCAAGTACTTTGCTTATTTTAATTGGTTTTTTCTTCTTTTTGTTGTTGAGTCAGAAGAGTTCTTTATCCTTTCTGGATACTAGACACTTATCAGATACATGACTCGCAAATATTTCCTCCCATTCTGTGCATTGTCTTTTCCCTTTCTAGAGAGTGTCCTTTGATGCACAAAAGCTTCTAATTTTGATAAAGTACAATTGATATATTTTTTCTTTTATTGCTGTGCTTTTTGTGTCATATCTAAGAATCCATTGCCAAATCCAAGGTTATGAAGATTTACCTCTAAGTATTCTTCTAAGAGCTTTAGTTTTAGCACTTACATTTAGGTCTATGATTCATTTTGAGTTGATTTTTGTATGTGGTAAGAAGTAGATTCCAACTTTATTCTTTTACATGTGAATATCCAGTTTCCCAGCACCACTTGTTGAAGAGACTATTTTTTTCCCCATTGAATGATCTTGGCACTAGTGTTGAAAATAAATTGACCACTGGGATTCCCTGGTGGTCCAGTGGTTAAGAATCCGCCTTCCAATGCAGGGGACGCAGGTTCGACCTTGGTCGGGGAACTAAGATCCCACATGCCGCGGGGCAACTAAGCCCGCGTGCCACAACTACTGAGCCACAACTACTGAGCCCACGTGCCACAACTGGACAGTCTGCATGTCGCAATGAAAGATCCTGTGTGCCGCAACTAAGACCCAATGCAGCCAAAAATAATAAATAAATATTAAAAAAATAAAAAAGAAAATCAATTGACCATAGATATGTGGGTTTATTTCTGGACTCTCAATTTTATTTCGTTCATCTATGACTATCCTTATGCAAAAATATTTTTAAAATATAAATTTATCGTGTAACTTCCTTACTTTAAACCATCTGATGGATTCGATTTGCACTTGGAATAAAATCTAAATTCCATACCTAGTTTACAGAGCTCTAGGTAACTGGCCCCTGCCTACCCTGGCTTTAGCCACAGTGGCCCAAGTTCTAGTGTTTAAATTTGCCAAGTTTGCATTGCCTTGCTGTTGGGCTGCACCCTGCAGACCTACAAGGCTTGTACTTGCCCAGCTTCAAGACAAAAGAAAGAGCCCAGAATCAGCAACAGGGACATCAATGATTTAATGGATGGGGGGAGTGTACAGGTCTGAAGCAAGGTCCTGGAGCAACATCCCACTGTGTAGGACGTGGCGGCAGTTTTTGCTCCGTGAAGGGGAGATGGGCAGTTACAGGGGGAATTGACATCAGGTTGGCTCATTGGTTACCGGGGAAACTAGCATGCCCCTCACTGCCCCTTTGATAAGAACTATCACCAGCTTGGGCCTGGGGCAAGTATGTAGGAAGGTCAGTCAGTGAGTAGGGTATAGAAGCAGGCACTGGTCAAGCAGGCGATGTAGAGAGACCAAGAGAAGAGCCGTCTTGAGTAGCCTGACCATACACTTGTCCTCTCTGCACTACTATTTCTCGTCAAGAATCCTCTCCTGCCTAATACCCACATGGTAATCTCCTTCCTATCATTCAGATTGCAGCTGAAATGTCTCCTATTCAGATACTACTTCACACTCACTAGAGGCGTGCCCCAGTCAGTTTCCAACATGTTACCCTATTTTATTTTCCTTAATAGCATCTGTTCATATTTTTGTTTAAAGCGTTTGTGGTTTCTCTCCCTCTGACATAAGTCCCATGAGAGCAGGGACTCTGCCTTGTTCCCCTCTGTGTCCCCCACATTCAGTGGAGCACCTGGCTCCTAGTGAAACGGAGCAGGAGCCTGTGGTCCTTCCCTTCCCGTGTCCTGTGCCTGCCTTTTGCCCGCGGAAAAACTCTAGCCAAAGACTACGTTTAATCAGAGAAGTGAGAAAATGCAGAAGCAAGGAAAAGCAGTCAACCGGGACAAGACAGTAATAGTTTAGTCAGTAAGCAAAGTCAAGGACCTTCAGTTCCTTCTCAAGGGCTACAGATAATATTCTGAGCCGTATCCTGTGAGCTGTCTTGTAGATGCTGAAACCCCACCAGGTGGAAGAAGTTAACTACATGAGGACCAGACCAGCTTAGCCATGGCATAAGCTGCCACAATTCTGAGAACTGGCCTCAAAGAAATGGGAACAAACCGACCCTGGAACTGAAGATTAACTGAACTTAAAACAATCAAGATGACGCTGATCAGACCACCGCATGACCAATTTCAAGGTGACTGTCAGAGCTGACTATGCTGTTTCTGCACGTAGCCCCCTTTGTCTACAGAAGCTCTTGGCCACTGATTGTCATTGGAGGGGGGGAGTCGGCCTGTGGCCAGGAGTCCGCCCTTGGCGTGCCCCACCCCCGCGCCCCAGGTTGCCGGCATCCAAAATAAAGCAAACTTTCCTTTCTACCAACCTTGGCTGTTTACTAGCTTTTGAGCAGGGGGCGGCCGCACCTCCACTTTTGGTTACAATAGTAGCCACTCAATCAAAGGCATCTGTTGAAATTATTCAAACCCAATGGTTGATGCTCTGCTTCCTCTAGTGGCCATTGGTGTAATAGCATCCTCTGAGAGTTGGCTGCTCAAAGGGAGCTGCACCGACAATGAACAAACAAGTGATTGCCCCACAGCGTACAGCACACTAAGATCATGTCAATCTACTTTCTTTCTACGAATTTAAGCTGCAGTTAGATATCCTGTAAACACGTCCATATCCTCAGGTTATCCTTACAATTGCTAAATTCTTCTTTATGTTCATACCCTCAATCAGTTTCCGTTGATATGAATAGACCGATGATACCTTTTCTTCTCATGTGTTCAGAATCATCACAAGTCCCTTAGAAGTCTCCTTAATGTATAGCTGCAGAGATCAGTTATAATGCTGGTTACTAACAATAAAATTACACTGAAATAGTGGGACCTGCTAAAATCAGGGCACACTGAGATTAACTGGTACCTTCTAAAGTTTGAGTAGGAGATTTGCTTATACATATTTGCTCTCTTCTTTCTATACCAGCTTTGGAGAGCAAGGAGTTTGCTGAAGGTTACCAAAATGCCCCTAAAAGATTAGGGAAAAAGCAAGCAACGCCCAAAATTAATCAGGGAGGGATTTGTGAAAAATCAGGGCAACAACAATGTTGGACAGAATATATGAAACAATGAGATTAAGAGATAGAGGCACAGAATGCTGTTACAGAGGTGTGCCCAAAAAGTAAGGAGACCATTCCTCATTCCTATCTTATACTCCCCCACTGTACATACCCGTGTACATGCACACATATATACATATAGCTACATTTTTCAATGGAATCATATGGTTTTATATGGCCATTGCTCTTAAAATCATTTGCTCATTTATTCAGCATATATTTAACATTAATTTTTCCAGTGGTTGCCAAGATAGTTCTAAACAATATGCTTTTACCTTTATTTTTTGATTTATCAAATCTGCACAGTTTTCAATGCACTTCCAATATACATTTCCCCCTCATGTTTATGGGGAATGGAGAACCAAACTGATGCATTGTCGTCACCCAGAAGTTTTTAAAAGTGAGAGTCGACATGGTCCTTCTGCTTTGTAAGGGTACGGGGAGAGTTTCTTACACTGAACACTAAATAGAATGTCAAGGTACGAGGACAATTCTGGTCATATTTAAATGAGTTAATATTTGTAAAGCACTTAGGACAAAACCTGGCCCACAGACAGGGCTATATAAGTGCTTGTTAAGTAGAACGCATTAAAATCGAAAACAGTAAGTGCTATACTAGGGATTTTTGAAATACTGGTTTCGGGGTGTAGAGGAGATGCAAGGGCCTAATTCTGCTGAGAGGGTCAAGGAAAGCTTCAGAAGAAGAAAGTTTAGGCTGAGTTTGGAATAGGTGAGAGAATTCCAGGTGAGAGACCCATGTGCAAAGTCACATGGGCCTGAGAATAAGAAGTGGAGGTATGCTAGGGAAAGATTAACTGCTCCCCTCCCACCAAAAGCCCTGGCTCATAGAGTTTATCCATTTCTGCAGTGTAAATACTCCTATATGACCAATTTCAAGCTACCAATGAGAAGTCACTGAAAGCAGAGTGGGCTATGGACTGAATTGTGTCTCCCGTGACCACCCTCTCATGTTGAAGTCCTAACCCCTCACTGTGAATGTATTTGAAGATAGGGCCTTTGGGATGTATTGATACTTAAGGTTAAATGAGGCCTTAAGAGTGGGGTGGGTCCTAATCTGATGGGCCTGATGCCCTTATAAGAAAAGGAAGAGATACCAGAACTCTCTCTCCACTAAGAAGCTGGCTGTCTGCAAACCAGGAAGAGTCCTCATCAGGACTGAATCAGCTGGCACCTTAATCTTGGACTTCCCAGCCTCCAGAACTGTGAGAATTGTTTAAGCCATTCATGTTTTGTTATGGCAGCCCAAGAAGTCTAAAACAATTGAGAACAGATGCACACAATAGGCTTGCTAGCCAGTAGGAGCCAACAGCAGCACACTACAAATAGAAGAGTATGTAGTTCCTTAAATTTTGAGCATATCCTGGGAGAGAAGGACAGAAATGATGCAGAAAAATCTGATTGGGCAGGATAGTAAAATGGCTTGGATAACATGTTAAATAGCTTGGAGTTTATCGTACAAGAGTGGGTCTGAGGCAGAGGAGAACAGGATCAGAGTAGCGTCTTAAATCTCTCTGGCAAATGCATGCACATGCATGGGTAGGGAACAAGACTGGAGTGAGAAGACTGGTTCCAACAGAGGGGATGGAGAAGGTTGGGTAGGTGTGTAAGCTATTTAGGCAGAACCAATGGGGACTGAGTGAGTAGGGAGGAAAGGAGAGGTCTTGGTTGATATCTAGATGTCTCAGTTTATAAATGAGCATTACAAATAAGTTACTGAAAATCCCACTATTATATTCGATGTCCATTTAGGCTGCTAACAAAATATAGACTGGGTGGCTTATAAACAACAGAAATTTCTCACTGTTCTGGAGGCTGGGAAGTTCGAGATTAAGATGCCAGCAGGTTCGGTGTCTGGTGAGAGCCCACTTCCAGGACCACCATTTTGTCATTGTGTCCTCACACGGTGGAAGAGCTAAGGGAATCTCTCTTTTACAGTGTATTAGTTTCATTTGTAAGGGTGTGGGGGAAAAGAAGGGTCCTGAATATTCAGGGGGGCACAGGAATCTTCAAATTCTGCTGCTAACACGACCTTATTACTACTTTCAGTCTAGAGAGGTCAGAGGAAACTTGGCTTGGGGAAAGTATATACAGATCCTTTAGTTAAATACAAATTCATGTGAAAAGCTTCCCTGAATTAATAGTAACTGTAAATCATTAGGCATTTTCTAAATTAAAGGGATATGAAAAGGATAATTACAATTGTGTGGGGTATGATGCGTATCTTGTTTGATGTTCCAGATCCACTCCCCATCTCTCTCTATCCTGCCCTGTGCTCTAAGATACTGATCTATATAGATGGGCATCAACAGGCTCCCTTGCCCTCTGGCTTCAGTGGTTTTGTCCAATGGGATGCACCAGCAGATGAAATAATGGAGGATAGTGAGGTCTGGGTATTTATCTCCCTAGTCCCCTCCTGCTGAGTGATCACAGGTTTGTGCTTTATTCTGGTCAAGTGGTCTTCTCCACTCAGGTACTCTCTTCTGAACCTGTATCCTCCCATTACCCCTTCAGGCCCAGGGATGGTGTATTAGTTTGGTAGGGCTGCCATACAAAGTACTACAGACTAGGTGGCTTAAACTACAGAAGTTAATTTTCTCACAGTTCTGGAGGCCAGAAGTCTGATGCCAAGGTGTCTGCAGGGTTTTCTTCTGAGTCCTCTCTTCTTGGCCTGTAGATGGCTATCTTCTCCCTGTGTCTTCACATGGTCTTTCCTCTGTGTCTGTGTCCTGATCTCCTCTTCTTATAAGGACACCAGTTATATTGGATTAGGGCCCACCCTAATGACCTCATCTTAACTTAATTAAAGGCTTTTAGGGTCTTTAAAGACCAGATCTCCAAATACACATTCTGAGGTACTGGGGGTTAGAATTTCAAATGAATTTGGGGGGATGCAATCTAGCCCATAACAGATGGGAACAGAGGCTCCTGGCCTCTTGCTAGCCCCAGGGTTACTTTGCCATCCTGAGTTGTTTTCCTAAACCCTGCCCACACCTCTGTAAACATTGTTATTAATTCTTCTCAACTACCTAGTCTGAGTGTACCATCTGCTTCCTGTCCAAATTCTGAATGATACATAGCGACTCACCAAAATAATACACATTAAAAAGTGGACCTCATTCTCAGAATGGTTGGTAACCATTATATACCTGGGAGAAACTGCTCTGACATTCAAGCATTAAAACTAATATCTTACCGACGCATTACTATTTTCAATATTTTATTCAAGAGATGGCTAGAATTTTTTATTCCTTTCTAATAAAAAAGTTATATTTTGATGTGGGATGGCTCTAGGCATACGTAGATTGGCACTGCTAACAGGAGAGATAAAGTGGTATTACTGAGCATTATCAAGTACACTTCCCACCCCCTTTTCCTACCTTCCAACTTCAGGCTTCAAAATGATTAAGGCACTTCCCTACCTAGGCCCCAAAGATCCTTCCCACAGTCACTGCCACTCCCAGAGGGCTTTCTGGCTCTGGCCCCTGGAAAATCCACCCTCTCCCAGAGCAGGAATCCCTGGGCTAAGAAGCTGCTGTATGGTACAGCTACCACCCATCGTGGGCTACTCCTTCCTCAGGTGTAGCTCAATTTCCTCCCTTTGTTCTGAACCCGTGTGTGAACATTTCGTTTCTGCAAATGTTCCCAGCTAAATTCTCACCTGGCTCAAAATTCTCCTTACCTCTTTGATCGGAGGACAAATATTAAATGACTGGCTCACTAATGCAATCAAGACATTGACGTAGGCCCACTATGCACACACACCCACCCCTGCTTGGTGTGTGTGTGTGTGTGTGTGTGTGTGTGCTACTGAAATGTGCAGTGCTCAAGCCAGCTCCCTTCCCCAAGCTCACTTTCTTTTTGGAGTTCATGGTTAATTGTAAGCACTTACATTCGCACGGCACACTAGCATACGTACCTCTCTCTCTTTTTCTGGAAACATCTTTTAATTCTTATACCGCCTTACTACAGAGGCATTTTTCACCACGAGTGAAGCACTGGTCACAAGCCACAGGTCAGCAGCCTAGGCCACTTTCGTACCCAGTTCACAGGTAGAAAGGCGGGGCTGCATTCTTCGCTCAAACCACGTGGTCTCGCCCGCAGTTCAAAATAAACCCTGGAGCCGGCGCATGCGCCATAGGCCCCACACGCGCAAGCCCGTCGGGTCATTGTTGGGGGCGGTGCTTACGGCGGGCAGAAGACGCACGCGCCGCGCCCGGTCCCAGTCCCGGTTGCAAGGCTGTTCGCGAAGGCGGCTGCTTCTGCGTTTCTATACGGCTGGGCGTGCGGCCCTGCGGTGAGTGTTCTGGCAGCTGAGTTGAACGTCGGGCGGGAGATGTCTGGGGCCCGCTCGAGCTGTCCAGGCGGCCGGGAAGGAGCCCATCCGCGCGGGGTGCCGGGAGGCGGCCCTCGGGCCGGGCGCTAGCCTAATACGCCAGCCCACCTGCGGCCGGAAGTGACGCTGCGGGGCGCTCACCTGGGGGGGCCGGGGGTTGTCCCAGCTTCTGGTTCCGCCGCTTGCAGGCGGGCCGGCATCTAAGCATCAACTTCTCGGGTTTGTGTTCGGCCCCCGCGCGCAGGGGCAGCCCGGCCCTGTTTGGTCTCGATTAAAACACTGTTATTTGAAAGAGAGAATCGGGGTAGTAGAAGTCAGGCACTTTAGGCCTTGATACAGTAAAGAGGGAGTATGTGAAGGAGGACTGAGCTGTCCGCATATAAGTTCCGTAACAGAAAGATTTCCCACGTAGCATCCATCTTCAGTGCTGTCTCCCTGTTCCAAGCTTCTGTCACTTGTCACCCGTACGTGTCCCAACATGTCCATGTTGCACTGTTTCCTCCAATCCATTATCTGTACAGTAGTCCAACTGGTCTTTTACAAACATAAATTGGGTCATGCCATTGTCACCCTGTTTAAAACTCTTCGAAGTCACTGCATTACACTTGCAGAAAAATCCAAGTTCATGTTTCCTCAGGCCCTTTGTGTTTCCTCAGGGCCCTTGCCTGCCCCTCCGTCTTCACTTGTGCCCATTCCCCTCCCCAGCTCTGCATGCATTCAACCGAACCTCCCAACCAGAATCCAGCTCATCCCACAGAAGCCCCAGTGCTTAAAGAAAGACAATGAAGATATTGTTTTCTCAGATGACTGAGCCTTGCAGAGTGTTAGAAGATGTTTTGTAGAATTTACACAATAAATGGAGTCTTTATCAGCTCCTTTAACTCTGTTATTCATGTAAAATAAAATAAAAGATTTCTCACAATGCAGCCTTCTTCCATTTTTCCAACCGCACCAGCTCTTTCCAGCCTTAGGAATTAGACATGCTATTTCTTTGCAAAATGTTCACTTTTGGCCTGTTAACTCCTATTCATCCTTCAGACGCTGGTTCAAATATAACTTTATCAGAGAGACCTCCCTGACCTCACACCTACCTCTGCAATGTCAATTAGGCTCCTCTGTTATTTTGTCATAAAGAATCCTGTACTTTCTTCTTAAGGCAGTTAACCACGGTTACATTTGTGTGTGTGTATAATTTATGTATAAGTACATACTTATACGTAAATATGTATATGTATATATAAAATTCTTAAAATATGTGTCATCCGCAAGAGCCTCTAAGCTCAATGGGGACGGAAACTAGTTAACTGAGTACATTGCCTGGTGTAATTGACTTTCAATAAATGTTTTTAAAAAATATATTTATTTATTTGGCTGAGCTGGCATGCGGGCTCTTAGTTGCGGCATGCAGGATCTAGTTCCCTGACCAGGGATCGAACCCCGGCCCCCTGCATTGGGAGCGTGGAGTCTTAACCACTGGACCACCAGGGAAGTCACTCAATAAATATTTATTGAATGTCATATAATTTATTTCACTTTGGAAACTCTTTACGTTCTGAGGAGAGCTTCCTTGTTTTCATCTCTTATTCCCAGGAGACTTGCCCTTTGGTCCGTTCTCCAAGTGGCTTCTTGACTGCTTCCTTATTTCTTTTTTCCCTTTTCCCTTCCCTTCCCTTTCTCCCTCCTTCCCCCCCTCTTCCAGTCCCTTCTGGCTTGTTTTTTAAAAATCTACCCAGCTTGGACCCCAAGGTCAATTACTCAGCATCTTTACCCCATCCTGTGATTATTATTCCAGTGATCTCCCTGTCATGGCCTATCCTTAAGGGGATAAGGCCTCTGTTTCCTTCTCTACTCACTTCTTATCCCACTGCAGTCTGGCTTTGTCCCCTTTGCTCCACTAAGGTTTCTTTTACTAAGGTTAACTAGCGACCTACTTTCCAAATCCACTGGACCCTTTCTGGTTTCCTTTGGAACTTGCCCTGTTATTTTCCATTTTTAACCATTCCCTCTTACTCTTTTTCTGTCATTAGAAGTTTTCTCCAAACATTATTATTTTAACCTTTTCTTTGTACTACAGTGTTATTACTTAATATTTTGATGGATTTAATGTCTTTTTTTAACCTGAAAAGGAAATCTTTATATACATACAAATAAGAACAATGAAAACAGAATTGTTAAATTCCAGCTAGTATGAAGACTCTGAGCCAGAATCCTGCTCTCTCTGTTGAAAATGATAGAGTGCCAGTCTTATCCTTTCTCCTGAAAATAATCAGAATGGCCCCAAATGGAGGAACTTTCTTACTCTGCTGTTCTCTTTTAACCTTTTCAGTGTTAGCCTTTTCTTACCCTCTAAAAGGATCTTTGGTACCTGTCACAGCCTTGGGATCCCTGGGGCTGTTTACTCCGCCAGTGCATCCACATCTTGTCCAGATTTTCTCTAGAGCCTAGATTTGCATTTCTGCCTGCGTGCCAGCTGGACACGTTACTGCCAGCTCTCCCTGCTTCCCATCTGCTGCTTTTCTGATTCATATTTTTGTGACTGAATTCACGAGTGACTCAGTTGTCCAGACCAGACTTGTTATTTTAGATGCCTCTCTGAACCTTACTTCCTTTCAGCGTGTATGAACACCTCCTCTATATCAGATCCTGGGTCACATGTTCAAATCTCAGTTTGTATGTGTTTTTTGAACTCCAGACCCAGTGCACTGTCCTTTCCTCTATGCCGACCTGGCCTCTTTTTTTCTCAGAAAGAGAAAAACAGATATCGTATATTAACGCATATATGTGGAACCTAGAAAAATGGTACAGATGCATTGGTTTGCAGGGCAGAAATTAAGACACAGATGTAGAGAACAAACGTATGGACACCAAGGGTGGGAAATGGCGGGTGGTGGTGATGGTGTGATGAATTGGGAGATTGGGATTGACATATATACACTAATATGTATAAAATGGATAACTAATAAGAACCTGCTGTATAAAAAATAAATAAAATAAAATTAAAAAAAATGAATTTACAGAAAAAAAATATATGCCCTTGGTCACAGGGAAACAGAAGGAAAAAAGGGAAATAGATTCAATATCTTTACTGTTAGAAAAATATCTCAGTGTATATTCCAAACTGACTTGCTCTAAATACTGTAGGTAATGTTAATTTTGAAGACTACATTGATCAAAGAGTTTCATTTGAATTAAAGAATTTATTAAGTTCCTAAGATAACTTTCAAAAATTAATTATTTTTTTGGTCTGCGTTGGGTCTTGCTGCATGCGGGCTTTCTCTAGTTGCGGCGAGCGGGGGCTACTCTTCGTTGCGGTGCGCGGGCTTCTCATTGGGGTGGCTTCTCTTGTTTTGGAGCATGGGCTCTAGGCACGCAGGCTTCAGTAGTTGTGGTGCACAGGCTCTAGAGCGCAGGCTCAGTAGTTGTGGCGCATGGGCTTAGATGCTCCACGGCATGTGGGATCTTCCTGGACCAGGGCTCGAACCCATGTCCCCTGCATTGACAGGCGGATTCTTAACCACTGTGCCACCAGGGAAGTCCCCCACCTGGGCTCTTGCCTGTGCCTCTTTTACAGACCTGCCCCTCTGTGTTGTTACTGGCATGCTTCTCCTCCACTAGTGAGCGAGCTGCTTAGGGCAGGATGACACTTAAGTTCCTGGCATCTTCGTATCCTAGTGCTTGGCCACTGGGATCATTTTATTTAATGAGGAATGAGTGGGGCTTGTTGGGGAATTTGTCATCATTTCATTGAAATAAAGTTTTAGTGCTGAAAGAAACCCTAGTTTGTTCACTGTTAAATAAAAAGAAAAGCTGTCACTTTTTTTTTAATGTATATAAAAGTATTTATTCGATGGAGTTATACAGGCAATATAGTGAACACATTTTCTTTCAAGTAGTTCTTGATTTCTTGGAGTAAAATGTGAGAGTTCCCCTTTATTCCTACCTGTTCCTTCTGCTTCCCCCTCCCAATTGTCGCAGGTTTAGTTTGTATCCCCAGATCATTTTGAATGCATTCCATACACACAGGTGTGGATACACATTGTTTTCCAATATAAATGTCTTCATACGATGTGACTTTTTTCGTCTTACTTGGCTTTTATATCACTACCATTGAAAATACTTAATGACTTTTAAAAACTATTTTAAAACATGCTACAATAAATATCCTTATGTATATGTGAGTATTTCTCTGGAATAAGTGCCTAGTAATGTGAATTTTAAATCTTGACAAATATTGCTAAATTGCCTTCCAAAAGAATTTTACAAACTTATGTTCCCACTGGCATTATGTGAAAGTGGATTTTTCTTGCCTCTCCTGGATATTATCAGTCATCATGTTTTTGCCAGCCTGATGGTGAGAAATGATCATGCATTGAATATCATGCATTGAAATGGAGTTATTTTTGAGAATATTTTAATTAATCTTCCTCAGATTCTGATTTGAGTGGTGCTATTTATTACCTCTTGTTCAGAGTTTCTGTTTTTTGGAGTTCAACCTAAAAGTTTTTAGTGTTAGATTTGTAGAGAATCTCTCTCAAGTCACTAAATCTATACTTTACAGTTGATCTTGCCACTATAATGTAGGTCACTTGTGCCATAATGCAGTGAAGAGGCTGAGTTGGAAAGCAGCAGTGAAATGACTTCAGTTGATTTGGAGAAGACTCTGTGGGCATCATTCAGGATGCTGGCTGCCAGCTTTCTTAGCTGGCTACCCCAGTGTCGTTTGTTGGTGATACTGCATTTTTTTCTTCTTTTTTTTGTTTTTCTGGTTAATTTTTCTCAATTATCAGCACTCAAGAAGATATATAGCTTGTGCCCATTTAAGAAAAATACTTGGGAACTTAAATTTATGTATAATTGGAGGATTATTTCTTGATGTTTTTTAGAAATTGGTCTGCTTTCGTTATAAGATATTTACGAAACTATATAAATATCAATTCTATGTAACTGAAGGGCTGACTGAAAAATTGTTTTCCTTTTAGATAGTCTGTAGAGGATGCCAAATGAGAGGATCCCCCACTCAAGTCAAACTCAGGAGCAAGACTGTTCACAGAGTCAGGATATCAGTGAGAGTGCAGAGGGGACAATCAAGCAGGAGAACGATGGCGACGTGGAGCTGGGGGAGAGCCTCCCCTCTTGTTCCCCTGCTAATGGACCCTCCACTTCCGCCAAGGGGTATCCCTCGGAACTTCCGAGGAGAGGGCCAGCCCTGCTGCACATCAACAGACATCAGATCCAGGCGGTGGAGCCCAGTGCACAGGCCCTGGAGCTGCAGGGTTTGGGTGTGGACGTCTATGACCAGGACGTGCTGGAGCAAGGGGTGCTTCAGCAGGTGGACAGTGCCATTCATGAGGCCAGCCGTGTGGCCCAGCTTGCCGACGCAGAGAAGGAGTATCAGTCAGTGCTGGACGACCTCATGTGAGTGGACCATCTTCTCTCTGATTATAGAGTTTGTGTTTACATATGACGGAGAGATTCAGACAATAGCTGTGGTAGTCCAGAAATTTAGGGGATTTATAGAACCTTTAATTGGAGGATGGGGTCAGTAAGGGTGGTCCTTGACCTTGTGTCTAAACCCCAGCCCTTTCGCTCAGAAGTGCTGTACACAGTAGTTAGGGGCTCAGTTCAGTTCACAGCAGCTTGTTTACACATGATGTCTTGGAGAGAAGCACTGTTCTAAGTGCCCCAGATTTTGCAAGCTTGTGCACAGAATGGTTCTCAGGAGAAGTGTTCCTAAAGTTCTGATATGTCCTACTCCAGATACCAGGAACATATCCGCCCCCCCCACCTCCCCATCCTATAATTTCTTTCCAGTTTCCTGTGCCTAAACCTAGGGCCAGTCTTTTGGTACCTTTTCAGATTTGCATTTCTAGAAACAGTGAGAAACAACTCCCTGCTTTTTCTTTCTTTTGTTGTAATTTTGACTCTATAAAGAAAGCTGAAGTCTCATAGAGACTTCACTTGTGCTTTAGAGGAGAAACAGACCTGGGCCGTGTTGCGCACAGCACACTGGTGGGGAAGGGGGTGCCCTGGACCTGGGTTGGAAAACGGGGCGGGGGATTGAGTTGAGCTCGCTCTCCGTTGCCAGTCTGCCCTCCTTGACCAGTGTTCTCGGCTGTGTCAGGGAAACAGGAAGGGGAAGGGGAGGACTGGGTGGAGGGATGGTGTGGTCTCAGGTGGGAGCGGCTGGGGGAGGGGGAGGGAGGCACGTAGAGCTTTTGGCTACCCTGGCGGGGGGGGGGGGGGGCAGGCACTGTGGTACAGGCAGCTGTTGGCACTTAAAGGGCATGTTTTCTGCCAGCAGTTTTCTGGTGTGTTCTTTGGGACTCTTGAGCAGCAGGTGTTCTCCAGTAGTTGTCGTCTGACCTTCAGGCGTGAGGACCTCGATGCCATGTAATGAACACACCGTTTACATTCGACCTGGGAAATGTATCCACTGCCTGCAGAGGTGACAGAGCAGGGTGCTGCAGAGTCGCCTAACACCACTAGACAGATGGTGACACGTACTGACACTGCCAGTAACTTGCATTGATAACATCTTTTCTCCTGAAATCCACAAAGGGTACAAACAGCAAATTACACAAGTGTTGAGATTGAATTTGTGTTTTGAAACTTGGGAGTTACAATTCTATGATGTCTATTTTAGGAGCAATGTATTATAAACTGATTCTTTTTCTTTGCACTACAAAGTGTCAAACGACAGCAAATAAGTCTTCTAGTCATGCAAAAGAAAAATATTGTCACAGTTGCCTGACCTATATAAGAAGATGTTTAAATATTTTTAGTACTTTTACAAGCTTTGGGAGACTTCCATAATGGCCTTTAAACACGCATGTATGAGTTGTTGGTAATGGGGTACGCTGTGCGTATTTGGGGCAGGGAGTGTATGGGAAATCTTTACCTTCCTCTCAGTTTTGCCGTGAACCTAAAACTGCTCTAAAAAATTCACTCTCAAAAAAAAAGTGTATGCATTTTTTCATATAAAGGGACAACTTATTGCCTATTGGTTTTGCACAGTCTCTTGAATAGAGTAGACCCTTAAAATGCTTGTAGAATGAATGAATCTGCTTGCAAATTGGAATGAACTGATTAAAATTGGCCAGATTAGAGAAAAACATGAGCAGTCAGCTTAGACTCCTAATAACCCTTCAAGTTCTATTAGTGGCCAAAAAGAATATGTATTCTGGTTTAGTTGCTTTTGTCTTTTAGTTAATAAGAAGTAAAAGGGACATGTTTTTAGCATTTCTCTCCATGTTATTCTATAAAAGATGTTACCAGAGTGGAAAATGGACATTTTATCTTCTTTTTCAGGTCATGTACGACATCCCTAAGGCAAATCAATAAAATTATTGAACAACTTAGCCCTCAAGCTGACACCAACAAAGACATCAACAGGAAACTAGATTCTGTAAAACGACAGAAGTATAACAAGGTGACTCCAAATAACACACTAAGTTGCATTTTTGCAAAAGTCATTATTTAGGCTCATGTAATATTTAGGAAGTAGCTATTCTGAAAAGTACTGGTAAGATGTGAAGCAAATTTATAACAGAAACTTTTGAGTTCCTTTTATACGTTTAATTTTTTTGGCTGTTTCCCTTTAACATCCTCTGCTGAAAGAGTGTTTCTAAAAATACGCATATGTACGCATACATACGTAACTGAGAAGAAGTTCCTCTTTTGGCTTTGCGTGCCTCCTCACTCGGGTACTTTCATAGTCTCCCTGCGGTACCACTTTCTTTCCCCAGCTTAGGTTCTTTGGCCTGCGGGCCTCTCGTGCCGTCTCCTTGTCTTGCGTGGACTTGCTCTTTTTGCTGCGCAGCTCCTGTTTGCACTGACTGTCTGCAGACGTTTCCCATCGACCCAGCCCTCGCCCCTCACACACTCGTGATCACTGTTCTGAGAGGCTGGCCTTCGGTGTTCAGTCATCACCCAGCCACACTGACCGGGTCTGCACTTAGGGTTGGAGGACTTAAGGGTAGGGAATGTCTGTCACTTCTGACATTGTTTTTATGAGGTTTGAAACATTTTTTAGAATTGATGTACACTTCATGACAATATATTGCAGGATGTAGAAATGACTAGTTTTGAGCATTTTATTGCCGCTATCCGAAGCGACTAGCAGATGGCCTTGCGCTTGCAGTTGGTTCAGTGCAGTGAGTAGAGTCCTCACAGCTCTTTTTCAGGCTCTACTTGTGGGGTGTGGTTAACCTTGGTTCCTCATTTTGCTCTCCACTCACCGGTTCATGATCTTCTCCACACTGTCTCTCTCACTTAACTCCACAGCAGCAGCCCAAAGGTCAGAGCTCACAGTGGCTTGAGGCACCAGGGGTCTCCCCAAAGCAGAGAGGAGACCTCCTGGCTTCTCGTGGAGCATGTGAATAGTGGGCTTCTGGTGGGCTGGGGTTTCGAAGAGCAGAGAGGACCTATCTTAGGCCCCTTTAGGCACTGGTCTAACTTGGTTATATATTCCTGTCTTTCTTTAGCAGCTTTTTGCTGTTTAGAGAGAGACTATTCAGAGAGAGGCTGTTCTGTATGAGAATTTGCTGAGAAAAAAACTGTGAGATACAGTAAAAGGAATTACAAGTCATTACAACATGGTGTTTATAATCAGGATGTCCCCTTGCTCCACACTCATGTTTGGCGTTCAAGCATTCTTGACCTTGGGAGAAAGAACCACCTACCACAGGCCTAGTTAATTATGGAGTCCCTAGGAATGGCCGCATATCCAAGCTCTGGTGTTGTAGAGGGAGACAAGACAAAGGGGGGCCCAGGGAGGACAGAGTAAAAGGGTATATCAAAATAGATTTTCCCTTTAAAATTTTGTGATTGGGGAGGATACTATAAAGGACAGTCATAAATATGGTAGATTATCAAAGGTGACTGACTTTTTCAACTGTTTGAACATTTGTGTTTGTTTCTTATCCCTACAGCCTGTTGACCTCATAGCCCATTGGTTGCTAAGGTCAGGAACAGAGAAATTCAGTGATTTACCCAGTGTGTAATGAGGAAACCATGTAGAGCAGTTCCACCTCCCAAGTCAGTGGAGAGTCAGTGCAGTGAACTTAGCTGCTCAGGCAGGTAGAGAGCTGTGCCGCCCAGTCAGGAGAGTGGGTGGGGACAGGGATGCTGCCCGATGGACATGCTTTGAGTGCTTCCTCCTGCTAGAAAAGTGACAGTTATTCAAATAAGGTTTTCTGTAGTAATAGTAGTATTTGGTAATTGTTTTATTTTTATTTTGCTCTTGATTAAAGTTTTTAAAATTTTGCAATGCTGTCGTTTGTATTTAACATTTAATCACTTCACTGCTGTTTTTTGTATTCAATATCTACCCATTAAGGAACAACAGCTGAAGAAGATCACAGCAAAACAGAAACGTCTCCAGGCTATCCTTGGGGGAGCAGAGGTAAAAGTTGAACTAGATCATGCCAGTCTGGAGGAGGAGGACGCAGGTGAGGATACTGGGGACGGTGTCTCTGTTCTCGAATTGATGCCTGATGCCTCTCGTCAGTGGAGGGTGTCCCTTCAGTTCTGGCCTGGGTGTTGGGAAAAATACATTTGTTTACTTGGTGACAAAAGAGACACAGGAAAATTTTATTCTCCACACCTGTAGAACCAAATCTATTTTAAGTCTTATGGGGTTTCAGAGAAAGAAAGTAAATTTTTAACTCAGTCTAATGGAGGCTCCTGGTGTGCATTTAGTATTACGTCTAATAAATTAGAAATCTTAACATTCTTTTATAACTGATTTTGTAGACACCTAACATCTTGATTGAATTACGTTTTGTTGACCAAGCATCATCCACCAACATTCATAGAATTGCTTTTAAATATCTTTTGGGGACATATTTGGCAGGCTTTCCAAGCATCAATTCTGTTGTTCAAGAAAGGGCATCTTAATTCAGGTTATTTAATCCGTGGCCATGATTTTGTTTATATCACTGACCTGGATGGGCATCTTTTGGGAAGCCTTTTGGGAAGATGCATAAGCTCTGAAACGAAATATCTTTGTAGTCAGTGTGTGTGCATGTGTGTTTAGAAATTGTTGGTAGCTGTTCAGTTATTTACTAGTTGAAGTATAGATTTAAACCCTTCAGGCAAATATTTGCTACGAATTCCAGAAGTCTAGTCAGTAAGACAAGAGAATTGTGAGAATTGAGGCATTGGAAAAAAATAAATATTAGATGTGCTATTAACGTCTCGCAGGATCCATTGGGCCTATGAGGAGTGCTTTCTGCTGCTGAAATGCCGTATTTCTCATTGGTAAAAAAACGATTGTCCTGGTCTGGCTTGACTAGAACTCGCTGCTGCCTTTTGCTACCTATCATTTGTTTGGTAAAACTTGGCCCAGGACTAATTGTTACTTCCCCCATCCAAAAACGCCACTTGGCCTGTCCATAGCAGCTGATACGTCCCTGCCTTCCAGGATCCATGTCTCTCTTCTGGTTTTCCTTTTAGCCTTCTGACCATTTCTGTTTAGTTTTTTTTTGACCAGCTTTTCTAGGCTTATCTTAAATGTTGATTATTCTCAGAATTTCTTGCTGAGCCCTCTTCTTCTTTTTTATAAATTTATTTATTTATTTATTTATGGCTGCATTGGGTCTTCATTGTGGTGCGCGGGCTTCTCATTGGCGGTGGCTTCTCTTGTCGCGGAGCACGGGCTGTAGGGCGCGCGGGCTTCAGTAGTTGTGGTGCACGGGCTTAGTTGCTCCGCAGCATGTGGGATCTTCCTGGACCAGGGATCGAACCCGTGTCCCTTGCATTGGCAGGCAGATTCTTAACCACTGCGCCACCAGGGAAGTCCTGAGCTGCCTTCTTCTTATACTACCTCTCCCCAAATAATCTCATCCATTACCTATGGCTTTTGTGGCCATCTAGGTTCTAGTATCTTATAAATCTGTAGACCTGTGGCCTTTTGCCCTTTTCCTGAACTCCTGGTTCCTATTATCCCTCTCCAGTGGGGCTCCAGCTAACAATTCAGACTCCTGGTCTCTCTTATAACCCTTCCTCCTCCATCCCTTCTGGGATACCTTCCTTCTCCGTGGTGCTCTATGCTCTGTTTGGTGGGGCAGGGGAACAGAGTGTCTAGGCTTTGTGTACCCCAGCTCTGTATTGCCCAGGTATAGACCTTGGCTACGTTCTTTAACCTTTCCAAGTCTGCTTTGAGATGGGCATAAGCATAGTAGACCTTCATTTCTTTGCTCACATGCTTCCCTGAGGTTTCCTTTCCCCTGGTCTCCACATAGCGATCCGTTTCCTAATTGTTGTGAGGATTATCTGATTAAAGAATCCTTTCCTGGAATTAGGTGGGATAAACTTTGCAACAGTTGGCTTTGCTCCTCTGATCTGGGATGAGATGAGTTGCTTGCTATCACCTTTCCTGTTCAGCATTGTACCTGGATAGTGTAGTAATGTAAGAAGAAAAATAAAACCATCATTATTTACAGTGTATGTTATTGGTCATATCAAAAATCTGAAAGGATCAATGGGCAGTCTGTTGGAATTACCATGTGAATTTAGCAGTGTCACTGGATACAAGGTCAATATATAAAAATCAGTCATATTTCTACATACGAGCAAAAGCAAAAAATAAAATTTAATAAAGATGGCAATTACGATCAAAATCAAATATCTGGAAATAACTCTTAGTAAAAAAAGGTAGTTTTCTTCAGCGCTCTCTACGTTAAAAACTACAAAATGTCATTGAAAAATTAAAGAAGGCAAATAAATGGGGAGATACACCATGGTCATAGATTGGAAGATACAGTTCTATCCACTTATAGTTTCAGTGCAACCCCAATATAAATTTCAGGGAGTTTTTTGAGGGAGAGGGTATAGAGTAGGAAGAGTAGGCTGAGGGTGGGTGGCACTAACAACCTGATTCTAAAATTTATATAAACATGCATTGGGTCAAGAATGGCCAAGGCAATCTTGAAGAAGAACAAACTACCCAGACTTATTACTAACCTATAGTAATTAAGACACTGTAGTGGCATAAGGATAGACAAATACACCAATGGGACAGAGTAGAGGGTCCAGCAAACAGACCCACCCATATGTGGTCACTTGATTTATGACAGATGTGGCAGTACAGTGCTGTGGAGAAGAATCGTCTTTTCACTAAGTGTGCTGGGTTACTCCACATGAAGATAAAGTGAATATTGGCCCATTATACAGTGTACAAAAATAAATTCCAAATGGATTGTAGATTTCACCGTTAAGGATAAAACAAAGCTTTTAGGATATAACATAGGAAAACATTTTCATGATCTTGGGGCAAAGATTTAACAAGGCACAAAAACAAGGCTCACTGTAAAGGAAAAGATTTGATAAATGAACTATGTTACAACTAAGATCTTATGTCGCTGAAAGATAGCATTTAAGAGAGTGAAAAGGCAAGCTGCAGAATGGGAAAAAATGTTTGCAATATCTGTATCAGTCCAGGGACTTGAGTCCAGAATGTATGAAGAGCTCCTAGAAATCTTTTTTTTTTTTTTCCTTTTAAAGACAAGACCACATATGAGAAAAATGGGCAAAAGATTTGAACATTTTCTTCACAATAGGCTACCCAAAAGATCAACAGATCTTACGTAAAGATTCCCTAGTTCGTTAGTCACTAGGGAAATACAAATTACAGCCACAAAGTGGTACTACTACATGCCTACCAGCATAGCTAAAGTGGAATGGCAAGAATGTGGACCAGTTGAAACTCTCAAACACTGTTGGTGGAACTTAAAATTGCTAGGACCACTTTGGAAATCGGTTTGGTGGTGTCTACTAAAGCTTAGTATACCCAAAGAATTATATACATACATTACCAAAGAATGTGTATTGGAATGCTCATAGCAACATTATTCCTGGTAGCCCAAACCTGGACACTACCCAAATGTCCAGTAACACTAGAATGGAAAAATTGTAGTAGAGTTATCATAGAATACTAACAGCAATGAGAATCAACAAACTGCAATTATATTCAGTAGTAAGTGTGACTCACCCAAGCATAATGTTGAACAAAAGAAACCAGATACAAGTACAGACATTCCCATTTCCATTAAGTTGAAAGCCAGGTACAACTTGTCTACCGTGTTAATAGGTCAGTCAGTATCTGGTGGGGTAGAAGCTGGGAGGCACCGTGAAGGGCATATCTGGGGGTCCTAGTAATTTATGCTTCCTGATCTGGATGCTGGTGTCATGGGTTTGTTTTTTTTCTGAAAATTCACTGAGCTGTACACTTAGGATTTGTGCACTTTCTGATGTATGTTTTTCTTCAGTGCACATTTAATGAAAAACTGCACTGTGCTATTATTGGCCTGCAAGAAATACAGATTTTAGAATATGGATGCCTTCCTATTAAGCCTTTACTTCTTTTGGTATTTTGGCTATGGGTAAAGTAATTTTGCTAGAGATTAATTTCAACTAATGAAAGAGGGATGATCTCTGGGTGGCTTTCTATTATTATGGCATAACTTCCAACTTTAGTTCATCCCTTCAGTCAGTTAACTTCACACATCTAACACGGTGCTGTTTAGTGGACCTTTTTGCAATAGTGGAAATGCTGTCTGTGTTGTCCATTATGGTAGCCTTTAGCCACATGTGGCTATTGAGCGCTTGAAATGTGGCCAGTACCACTGAGAGAATGAATTTTCAACGTAAATTTAAGTAGCCATATGGTGACTCTCCTATTGGGCAGTGCAGAGGCAGCATTTATGTTTTACCTATTTAGGTGCATGCTGATTCTTTAGATGTCTGTTTTCAGTTCTGCTGTCTCTTGTATTTAAGTCCATCTGAATGCTGGTATTAGCAGTGACGTGGAAACTTGGGAGATTGCTTCCTCAAGGGCAGTTGATAAGGAAACATGGTAAAATTTCTCTGTATGTTACATATGACTGGGTCTGTCTTTGGATGCACAGAAAGTATATTGATAATGCAGTGTTTTGGGAAAAGTTATTGAGAAGTTACCTTTTTGAATAGGAGTATACTAAATGTGGCATGAATGCTATAGTAAATTTCACTCTGTTCTTCATATACACTATACGTTAGTACGTCAGTGATTTTTCTTTTTTTTTTTTTAATTTATGTATTGAGTAGTGCACATATCCGTTGTTCTCTTGGAAAGTTTTGTGCTAGTGCCCAATGTGTTGTCATCCCTCTTTTCAGAAGCAGGGCCGTCCTCCCTCGGCAGCATGCTCATGCCCGCTCAGGAGACTGCTTGGGAAGAGCTCGTCCGCACTGGTCAGATGACACCTTTTGGTACCCAGATCCCTCAGAAGCAGGAGAGAAAGCCCAGAAAACTAATGCTCAACGAAGCATCAGATTTTGAAAAGTATTTGGCAGATCAAGCAAAACTGTCCTTTGAAAGAAAGAAGCAAGCTTGTAATAAAAGAGCAACTAAAAAAGCCCCAGCCTCGGTCACTTCTGAGCTGAGCTCAACACTCAATGACAACAAACCAGGCAAGAGAGGCAAAGTTCTCTCGAAAACAGATAAGCGCTTGAAAAAACACATCAAGAAACTCCAGAAGAGGGCTCTTCAGTTCCAGGGGCAGGTGGGATTGCTAAAGGGAAAGAAACCCCTGGAGTGTGGTGTGAGGCCAAAGGCAGAGGGAGACTCTGAGGATGAAGTGTCCGAGTACTTGCCCACGGAGTGGGAGCAGGGGGAGGCGGCAGGGGCTGACCTGTCCGGGGAAGACACCGACTGTGACCGGAGACGGGTGCTCAGTCGCCAGAAACGGCAGAAGAAAGTCACAGTGCAGGAGATTGATGATGACTTCTTTCCAAGTTCTGGGGAAGAAGCTGAAGCCGCAGGAGGAGGAGGAGGAGGTCGGAAAGTAGTGAGATGCCGAGATGATGGAGATGAAGATTATTATAAGCGGCGGTTAAGGTCAGTCTCCAGGGATTGTACTGCTTGCTTTATCGTAGGTGGTAGGTTTATTAATAAATGAAAGTTCTAGTCTAGCGTAATATATTAGACCTCCATTCATCCAAAGGTTGGACTTCCTGCAACCTTAGCCTGCTAGAACCATCAGAGCCCCTGAGTCCTCGATGGAGCTCACCCAAGATGCTTCTACTTCGGGGTCTTCATTGAGATTTGAGGGCAAGTCTAAGAAGAAAAGCTTAGGGGGAGGGCTGGGCAAGAGGCATGCCTAGGACTAAAGCAGGAGCTGTGTGGCTTCACACGGAGGGTGGGTGCCCTGCCACAAGGGGCAGGAGGAGGTTGGCTTGTGTAGTGTATGTTGGGTGAAAGTAATTTTAGGAGACTCTCCTTCAAAAAAGAGCTGAAATTTAAGTTTTAGTGTATGAAAGAATAAGCTTGCTTTCCTAAATCCCTCCTTCCCTGTCTTGAAAAAGTGGTTCTCTACAGAATTTCAACAATACCGTGCCAGAAATGGGCTTCCTATGCCCAGCATACCCTTCCTGTGCCCTGTCTTTTTTTATGCTAGAGACTAACTTTGGCTTCTTATTTCCGTGAATTTGTCAGTGTCTGATGTAAGTAAGTAAAACTTTTTTGTGTGTGTGGTATGCGGGCCTCTCACCGTTGTGGCCTCTCCCGTTGCGGAGCACAGGCTCCGGACGCGCAGGCTCAGCGGCCATGGCTCACGGGCCCAGCCGCTCCGCGGCATGTGGGATCTTCCCAGACCGGGGCACGAACCCGTGTCCCCTGCATCGGCAGGCGGACTCTCAACCACTGCGCCACCAGGGAAGCCCAGGTGAACACGTTTGTTTGTGGAGTCCGCACTGCATGTTGCCACACGTCTTCTGAGTCAAGAAAACCAGTGTGTATGCCACAGTCTCCATCGTGTCCCACGGAGCATGACATTGTGTGACTCGGGCCTCACGCCTTAGCTTTTTAAGAGTGCCGCGAGACTCAAAGGGATGTGGGAATCTGCTTAACAGATTACTTTTTTAATACTTGCTCCCAGGGTGGCTTTTTTCCCCAGTCCTCAACAGTTTTTTCTTGTTTCTCAGGGTAGGGAGACCTAGTTTATTATAATTCTTGTAGCTTTCCACTGACCTTTGCGAATGAAGATTGACCTGATATTCTTTTCTTCTGTTATTTAGAACTGCCGACGCCCTACATCCAAGCTGCCACATACATCCTTTTAGAAGCAGGTGCAGCATAGTTCTTTTCACCAATGATTTGAGTACCTGCAACCTAAGTCCAGGTCTTTAAGAGAGCTGTTACACTCTCACTGTGGTAGTACCTTACGCAGCAAGACAGAGTTAAGGAGTGGCTTAATGTTTGTCATTTCTCATTGTAGCTTGCACATCTGATATCTGTAAAGTTGTCTGAACAGTGAGTGGCATCAGTCTTTTTCTTGACTATTGTAGAGAATTAATAAAAGTGTTGGGCTTCCCTGGTGGCGCAGTGGTTGAGAGTCCGCCTGCCGATGCAGGGGACGCGGGTTCGTGCCCCGGTCTGGGAGGATCCCACATGCTGCGGAGCGGCTGGGCCGCTGAGCCATGGCCGCTGGGCCTGCGCGTCCAGAGCCTGTGCTCCACAATGGGAGAGGCCACAACAGTGAGAGGTCCGCGTACCGCAAAAGAAAATAATAATAAAATAAAATAAAAGTGTTAATCTCAACATATTGATTATAAGTGGAATGAATATTCTTCCCATTAAATTGAGTCAATATTAAATATATTTTAAGTATTCAGTATTTTGATCAAGAGCAATTATTTTGATTGAATTTTAAATACAGGTTTAGTTTAAATTCATGGCAATAAGTTTTTCTTAATAATGTTAAGATTGTAAAACTGTTATTTCCAAAGCCATATTAGAAGTCAGTTTTTTGCTGAAGTTATAGTAAAATCTCAAATGAATTTCAGAAATATCAATAACTCTAATTGCCACCAAAATACTATAGCTCTTAAAATTTTACAGCTATAGTTATTAAGGTAGATAATTGTTAAATTGCAGATATCCACATTGAAATGTTTATCTGCATCTCCTTTGGTACCCTTTGGATTGGGGGATGTTAAAAAAACAAAATGCTCAGGATTTAGAAGCATATTAAGAATATTTAAAAACTGCCAGTCACTCTATACTTTGTTATTTCTTGTTGTTGATCTTTGTAGACAGAATGAAATTGTAATGGTATCCCCTTGAGTGAAGAAAAACACTTTAGGATTTCTTATCTTAGCAGTGGTTTGTTGATGGATAAGAAGAATAAAGCCCCATATAGTTTACAACATAGAAAATGAGTTTTTCCTAACGGTTAGAATTTAGGAATATGTACCCAAGGTAGGTACCTTTTGGACTTAAATATGTGTTGGTTATAGGCCTGTTGATTATAATGCTGTTTTGAACCCTTAGAAGTGAAAGTGGGCGACTCCTAGACATCTCACCCCCTTTATTCTCTCCACTTGGAGAGTCTTAGGTCTTTCATTAGCTCTAGATTAGTCCTAACTACGTGTCTTTAGTTTTAGCTGACGCTCAGTGGGAATTTCCTGTCAGGCCTTTTCTGCAGCTTAACCTTTTCTGCATCTGGATAGTAGATGATCCTGCTTTCTCTGACTTAGCCCAAGACCTCAGAACAGTCTTGGAAGTTTTAAGTATCTTATAAAATGCCCGTGTATTTTGCCTTTCCAACATTTTTATCCTGCTTTCTTCTCTGTTCTGTTGCATTTGGAGGCTGTCTCCTCAATGGTGTTCCCTGATTTTCATACCTTTGATAATGTACCGTGATGGATGGGCCACTTCTTAGAAGCAAATATTCTGTTGTTTCTTATTCATGTCAATGCTAACAGATCTTACAAAGCATCCATTATTTTTTATTTTAATTTTGGGGTGCTCATGTTTCCATTAGGGTATGGCTCTCAGTTGTGAGGTCTTCCTTAAAATCTATTGCTGCTTTAGAAAGCTAGGGTCTGGGAGCTCCAGGTGCCAAACACTTAACAGAAATAACACACATTCAATGTTGGGTGATGTATGTCCCTGGTGAGCCCAGAGTGGCCTAGAAGACCAAACATTTCATGCGTGCACATTTCCCCGCCAGGTGAACAGAGATCTGCAATCCCGGTTCCCTCAGTGTAGTTGGTTCATTTTCCAGTGGAGATGTGAGGTCATCTCCATTGCTTCATCTTTGCTCTCACTGCATGAATGCTCATCTCCATTCTAGGACTGGCGTCTAGGGGTTCCTGTGAGGAATCTGCAGTCTTTTAGGGGGCGTGGGCACAGATGGGACCTAACCAGTGTGCAGGGCATAATGAAATCAGACTGAGGTATTTGGGGAAGATTTTGTGGAGGACGTTCATCCCAGCACTGGGCCTGGTCTCTTGGGTCATTCAGATATGTTGATACGGACCTGAGGATGCAGGTTAAAACTTGGCACATTTACCCCCGAACTTCAGGTGCATCACTGAACAGGAAAATACTTGCATTGCTTTGGGGGCACGTTGTTTCCTCAGGGGTCTCGTCTGGATTGCTTTGGGTATTGGCGTGGTGGCCGTGGTCTGCAGAGGAGTCCGGTTGCTAAGCTGCCACTTCAAGACAGGGAGGGCACAAGCCCTTGCCTTTGCCAGCCAGCTCCCACCTTTGGCAGTGGTAATCTGTTTGGGGGAGACTGAGGCCTGTTTGGCTTCCCTGGGAAAGAGTGCCGCAATGCGTTGGTGATGTCTACCTTGGCACGGGGACAACAGGGGGAAGCAAGCAACATGCTGTTTGCCAACAGTGAGATATAACAAACAAAAAATGTCACCAACTCATGCCTCTTTCCCCAGCAGTCGACGTACTGCTTGGGTCGGACTTGCAGTGTAGGTCCGTTGACACCCCGAGTGAGAGGATGCACTTCCAAATAAGGTCTGTCTCCTGCTGGCACGACTAGGGAGAACATTTATAATTTGACTTAAACCTATACTCTGAATCTCTCCTTTCTATTTCCATTTGCCAGCCATTATTGCTTAAGTTGCTAACCTAACAGCTGTATTTTCTTGGCAATGAGCATAGGCTAAGGCAAAGATTCCCAGCCCATGGGCTGATCCTGCAGAATCACTGGGGGCTCCACCATTGGAGGTGCTGATTCAAAAAGTGTACGTGGGACTACCAGGTGGTAATTTAAAAAGGCTTTCCCAGGTGATTCTGAGGCACTGGCATGTTTGGGAACTACTTTGATATATGTAAGTGGACTTTATATATTCTCTTCCTTTCTGAGGCCGTAAGTTTTGGCAGATTGAGTTTGTATCATTTTCTCTAAACTTTTATGTACCCTGCACAATTGTGTTTACATAGGAGAGGGCCTGGGCAGGAGCTTTGGGGCCAGTTTATTCAGCTCAGTGCTGTGTATAAATAGTTCATTGGGTTCTTACCAGCGTGTGTGCTTGAGAATCTCCTGGGGAGCACCTTTAGGGCTTAGCCCGGAGCAGCAGGAGCTGGGCACTGCACTTGGGCTTTGAGCTCGCACTAATTCTGAGGTGAGGTTGGTAGCATTCTTCCTTATCAGAGGCCCTTACGATGTTCCCATTTAGGAAACCTTTGAGGAGGTTGGAAAGAATTGTTGGTAAGGATGTTGGGATGTGAGGATGTAATGCTCAACTCTAGCCTGAAGTTAGCTTGGTATTGCTGCTGGGATAAATCACCACCACCCCCCATCCTCAGTCAGTGGAACAGTAGAATTTAGAAACAGACTCTTCAGTAGGTGGTACGAGTCTCCTCAGATTATCTGGTACTTTGGGCCAAGCTGCTGAGATCACAGCCTGAAATGGATTTGAATTGGTACCTCCAGATAGTTTGAAGGCTTCCCATACCCTGCCCCTGACCTTTCACTTTTGATAATTCCTTGTTTTTTTGTTTTTGTTTGTTTGTGTTTTTTTGTGTGTGTGTGGTACGTGGGCCTCTCAGTGCTGTGGCCTCTCCCGTTGCGGAGCACAGGCTCCGGACGCGCAGGCTCAGCGGCCATGGCTCACGGGCCCAGCCGCTCCGCGGCATGTGGGATCTTCCCAGACCGGGGCACGAACCCGCGTCCCTTGCATCGGCAGGTGGACTCTCAACCACTGCACCACCAGGGAAGCCCCCATTTCCTTGTTTTTTTATAGTGAAATTGTGATAATATTAAGATAGAAAAAACTACCTACACCTCTATTTTTTTATTTTTCTATATTTCATTCCAGCCTTTGATCCTATGCATATATATCTTTCAGTTGTTCTAATTATAGTAGGCTGCACAAACACTTTATCTTGGCCCTTTCAGGGTGATCAGTTTGCCCATGATGTCACTGGTTAAGAGCTGGGATTTGAAGCCAGGACTGGGTTGTGTAAATGGCGGTTTCCTTTCATTTGTGGAATTGGGTGGAATGGGCAGTACCTATGTGTGGCCACATGGTGGTGCCAAGAATCAGGACATAGCTGCCCCTACCTCCCTGGGCTGGAGACCAAACCCTAGACCCAAGTCAGCTGGGTAAAGATTTGGGGAGATTGCTAGGGACTCTAGAAAACTTGACTGATCTGGTGTGGATGGGCATAGCATTTGCCTCGTCGTGTGCTGTAACCCGCGTCTGTAGTCATGACACCAGTTTATGTAACTGGCTTCTAATACGGTTTTGTCGTTAGAGGTTTTTCTTTTCTTTTGCCCCATTTTGAACTTTATTTACCATGAATAACTTTGAGTTAAAAAAGGTCAGGGCTTCCCTGGTGGCGCAGTGGTTGAGAGTCCACCTGCCGATGCAGGGGACACGGGTTCGTGTCCCGGTCCGGGAGGAGCCCACATGCCGCAGAGCGGCTGGGCCCGTGAGCCATGGCCGCTGCGCCTGCGCGTCCGGAGCCTGTGCTCCGCAGCGGGAGAGGCCACAGCAGTGAGAGGCCCGCGTACCGCAAAAACAAACAAACAAACAAAAGGTCAGATGGCTCCATTCATTGTGTAAATCTTACAGAGTATCTTCTAAGCCCCCGTAAGACTTAATCATCTGGGAAAATGGTATCTTCAGCACCCTCTCTCTTGAGCACTGTGGCTTCTGTGGCCAGGGGCGAGTTGGATCCTGGTTTGGAGGGTTTAGCTGTATACATGAATAGTTCTAGGAGGGGAAGGCTGTCGGTATTTTCAGATGCCGAAATGAGTAAAGCTGAGGAGGATGAATGTTGAAAAAAACCTCTTGGATTTGAAATTTGGAGGCCCTGAACAAGGGTGGTATCCGTGGGTGAGGGAGGAGGTTGTTATGAGAACTAAGATAGCTGACATTAGTGAGTGCTTACCACTTGGCAGTGCTTCACTGTATGTGGCTCTATTGGCTTAGTCCTCACAGCGCCCTAGGAGATAGGAACCTGAGCCGAGAAAGCTGAAGTCATTCGCCCAGGATAGCAGCAAGTGGAGAAGCCGGTGGTTTGGGTCAGGAGGGAGTGGTCTGTCAGTGTGGACTGGTGCGGTGGGCTCAGAAAGCATGGCCTCAGTGATCACTTTCTCCCGTTGCTTGATGAGGACCAAGCCCACACTTTTGCAGGCCCCATTCCTTTGCTTGAAACGGCGCTGAAGGCCATGCCTCCTAGAACCACAGTCTCAGCTGCTCTGTCTCCATTTTATTGTCTTCACCGAGCCTCTTCTTCTTCCTTTTGCCTAGAGCCAATCCCTTTGCAGTGCGATTGTCCCATGTTTATCCTTCAGTTGCATCTTTGTTTGTGCTGCACATGGATTCAGGCAAAGGCCAAATTATTGATACAGTGTAGAGCTTGATTTGCTTATACCTTTAAAAAAAAAAAAAACGCAGATCATTTGATCTCTAAAAATCTGAATTTGGTAAAAATTTAATCTAGGTTTGATCCAGAAACTAAGTATAATTACTTGAAGATTGTTCTTGTCATCAGTTTCTGGGAGTTGATTTCTTTCTCAAGGAATAAACTTGTGTTCTTTTCTTCTTCTAGGACTCTATATTTTAAAGAGAGAAGAAAAAGTTAACTCCCTTAAGGACTTTTCTTAGCATCCTGGCTTCTTTTAAATGACGAAGCTAAGGCACAAATGAAGACTAATTCTGCTCCGTGCTCTGCACACACCTCTCATCTTTAGCTCCAGTGCATAATTGTCTGCATCAGTCTTAATTTACTCTGTGAGATCTGGACTCCTAACTCAGAGTATTTCATCTGCTCAGATGTGCCAATTAAGTCCACCAGATAGACCATAAAAAGGCAGATAAGAAAAGTAAAACACTGAGTGTCTCAATTTAGCAAATTAGACTAATCTGTAAGGAATTCTTAGCTGTCTGAAATAGAAAACTTATTGCACTACAGAAATGCAAACTATATTAAATACCCAGCTAGGTGCCTTGAGTATATTTTTAAAAAATCAAATTGTACTCACTGTGCTTCTGTTGTAGAATTTTTTTATGGATATTGCAATAAGCGGAGAATGATCCTGAGATTGAAATTTCACTCTATATTAGAAATGATTTAACTGTATGATGTGTGACTTTTCCGTCACAATCACTACAGATCTTGGTGGCTCTTACAACGTAAAAATGAAAACAGAGCAATAAGGTCAGTTGTAAATTTCAAACAGCAAAGTAAGTGACTTCCTTGAAATTTTGGAGAGGGCATGTTCATTTTATTAATATATAATCTTGGGCTACTAATATTTGATAATTCCCATTAATAGGTATATTTTGCCTTTTTTGTAGGTTGGTGTAGGCATTTGAGTATAGGCGATACCTCCTTTTATTGCCTTTCGTTTTATCGTGCTTACAGATAACTGCACTTTCTACAAATTGAAGGTGTGTGACACCCTGCCTTAAGCAAGTCTATCATTTCCATTTTTCCAGTAGCATTTGCTCACTTCATATCTCTGTGTCACATTTGTAATTCTCACAGTATTTCAAACTTTTTCATTATTATATTCGTTATGGTGATCTGTGATCAGTGATCTTTGACGTTACTGCTATGACTCACTGAAGGCTCAGATGATGGTTAGCATTTTTTTGGCTAACCATTTTTTAATTAAGGTATGTACATTGTTCTTTTAGATATAATGCTGTCGCACACTTAATAGACTACAGTCTAGTGTAAACATAACTTTTTTTTTTTTTTTTGCGGTACGCGGGCCTCTCACTGTTGTGGCCTCTCCCGTTGCGGAGCACAGGCTCCGGACGCACGGGCTCAGCGGCATGTGGGATCTTCCCAGACTGGGGCACGAACCCGTGTCCCCTGCATCGGCAGGCGGACTTTCAACCACTGTGCCACCAGGGAAGCCCATCTCCTCAAACTTTTAGCACTAATGTTTTTTGAGACAAATTTGAATTGAAGTTTTATAATTTGATTTGCTCTTGTGCAGTTGTTTTCTTTTTTTTTTTTTTTTGTATAGCATTTCATTTTCATTGTATAGCATTTAAAGAGGTGATTATTGACCTTTTGGCTGGTGCTATGAGCAAAGGGGTGAATTTTGGAAGTTTGAAAATACTTTTTGAGAGGCAAGATTATGCAACAGTTAGGAGCACAGACTCCGGGTTAGAATCTTCACATTGGTGATCTTGAGCAGGCTGCTTTACCTGTCCCTGCCTACCTTTCTTTAATTGTGAAAAAGGGATTAAGAATAGTATCTGTCTCATAGGGTTGTAAGGATTAAATTATTTAATACATGTAAATACTTAAAACAGTGCCCAGCACACAGTGAGCATCGGTAGCCATTAGTTGTTATTATTACTTAGAGTTTGTTTTCTGCCTCTAAATTTAAAAAATGTATACATAATATATATGTATATATAATTTCAAAACACAGCTTGTCCAGAGCTAGCCAGTGTTACTTAAGGAGGTAATATATGGCATAGGGGGTAGAAATCACAGGCCATGGTGTCAGAATGCCAGTCTCCCCTAATAACTATGAGGTCTTGTATATCTCCCCATTTGTATATGGGGATCTTAGCAGTACCTTCTTCAAGGGTGATAGGAGGATTACAAAAGGTAATACATCTAAGATATTTGGCAAATGTCAGACAATCAACAAATATTAGCTACTCTTGTTATTTGCACGCCCACTAGGTAGAACATTTACTACAAAGATTCCATCAAGCCAGTAAGAGGGTCTGTGAGAATCATGAGGAAGAGCTTATATAAATATTGATATGTATGAAGACGTGACGTTCTTCCAAGGTAAAAAACACTTTAACAATTGTATGTAATATGCATAGGCAACTCATTAGCTGTTATAAACTTAGTGTTGTTTGATGTTAGGCTTTTCTTACCTCTAATACATTTTTTATTAGTATGATTAAGGTCCACTTAGTGATAAAATATCTATATGACTATAAGTACATTATCAGTAATTGTTTGGGGAGAAATAAAAAATTATTTCTCCTTTGAACAAACTAGGGGTCACTAGACATCTGTGACCAGGGGGCGTTCTTCCAACCTCATAGCCTGCTTATTGGTTATGAGTGTGGATAGGTCAGGATTACACTTTGGTTCCTCACAATTTTCTCTGTTCTGAGGTCAGTGTTCCAGATGCTTCTCTTGTGCCTTATAAGGCTTAGTTTCCACACTCCTTGCTGTACCAGGTGTGTAGGACATTGTGCCTAGAGTGACCATGATAATCTTGATCTTGGCTGATAGTACAGGTGCGGTAGCATGATGGCCTTCTAGACTTGGGGGCTGCACTTAACTCCTGCCTGCCCAAGATTGCGATTCCAAGTGTTTTGACATTTGTTACTATTTATTCACGTTTAACCTACAGTTAACTAAAATTTCTCAATTTTACTTTTTTTGTGTAATCTCCTGCCCATAATTATAAGATAGTATCTGACATGTATGTAGTATTAAAAAATAGTTTCTAAAGGGTATAGTATACATATTATCTCATTTAGTCCTATAAGGACCTATTATTTGGCTCACTGTGGTCGAGGAGACAAATACAGTGGTGTTAAATGATGTTTCTAAAGTTCGGACCTCCCCTTACTAGTTATGGACCTGCATCTGGTTTTCCCTTCTCAGTGGGTATCTTAAATCTGTGTTTTTTGCTGGGTTCTGCTCTAATGGCCGCCCCTGGAGTCTGAGGGACTATAGGAGTTAGAAAACCTCCCAGTGAATAACACACTCACCTCATTTTATTTGATTGCAGCTGTGACTATTATATGTATGGATTAAAGAAAAAGATGGAAGTGGGAACACTAGAAACATTATTTCCTTTCTAGTAATGTAAATATAGGGTTAGTTAAACTTCTTTTTTCCTCTGCTAGAAGATCAAGTCTTTCATAAAAAGTTGAACCTTTTGCTCAGCCTTTCCCACCTGGTCCTAGGGAGGCTTGGACCCAAACTCAGGACTCCTGCTTTCTTCCAATCAGCTGGTGTGCAAAAACCAGTCTTGTTGCAAAGTGAATCCCCTGGGAACCCCCCAAAAACAGACATCAGGGCTTGGAAATAACTTACAAAATTTTTGTCATTCAACATAGTGAGCTTAACCTCCTCTCCTTTTTCTTCCTCCTTATAAAATTCTAAATTAAACACCTGGCTTTGCAGTCACCCTTTGCCAGGCCTCATTCTTTGCAGTGGGCCCAGCCACGTTTAGGCAGTGGCTACAGCTCAGAGTAGTACTTTAAAGTCACGTATGTAGAAGGGGTAGGAATGCAGCAGGAGGCAGGCCCTAAAGGAGGTAGAACGGGACATTTCTTGAACCCATTTCTGAGGGACCCACTTTGACCGTTTTCAAGCCATGCTTCTCTACCCCTGGTGTCTTCCTCATCCCTAGCCCAATTCAGAACCTCATTCATTCATTCCCTGAGCATTTATTGAGCGTCTTGTGAGGTGGGCATTATACCAGTCTCTAAAGATACAAAAATGACTGAGACAGTCTCCCCCAGTCTAATGGGGGAGACAGATACGGATTTCAAAAGATGCTAACACTCTGGTAGGTGCTAGCGTTCTAGTGGAGACGTCAGGTGTGCCCAGGTGCCATGGTGTTGGGAAGGCACCTACTTGGAGGATGCGACGCCTAACTGGCCGGTCAGGGACGGCTTCTTCCAGAGGTGCTACTCGGGCAGAGCTCTGAAGGGTACACAGGTGTGTGGGGGAGAGAGGTTGGGGACAGTACGGGGCATGCACATGCACAGAGAGGAGGCTCTGAATTTCAGCACAGTGGCAGCTAGCTGTGTTTTTCTGCCCTGGCATTTTTGAACATCCTTGAAATGCTGGAAATTCTCCTTCGAAAATAAATTAACTTCTCAGGTGTATTCTAAGGGTTCCATCGACAAGGTGTGCCAGTAGGTTACAACTGAAGGACGTATGTTTCTGGTGCAGTTCAGCTGACTGTGCAGCGTTGCTAGCAGTTTGGCCCTGGATCCACGTTGCTTCTGACAGATCATTATCGCAGTATCAGCCCCAGGTCCCACAGCCTGGGCTGATTTCTCATTCCTGCGTGAGTGTGGCGAAGCCAAGGAGCATTTGCCCTGCCTGCATCTGATTGGAATTGTAAGTTTATGTTTATTACTGGGTTCTCCTCTGAGCAGCTGCCAGTGGAGTCGGCAGCGGGCTGACTACGGCAGTCGTGTGGGGAGTTGGAAACCCTGTCAGGGAACACCAGGCCCACTTGGTTTTATGTGGCTGCAGCTGTGACTCTTACATGTGTGGCTCTTTTAAAACGAGAGGAAAGAAAACATGAAAAAGTTATTTCTTTTCCAAAAATGTAAATATTGGACTATTTACCCCCCCGCCCCCACTTTTAAAATCTGTTATCTAGCTTATTTGTCAAAAGAACAGAATTTAGACATTTCGAGGCCATTTCAGAGTTTTAAGATTTCAGATCACTGGGGTCCAGATCTTAATTTTGACCTGCCCCCAACCAGTTTTAGGTCATTCTGTAGCTATCTTTTTGTTACTGTTGCATTAAACGTGGCCATACTTCATGACAATTTACCGTTTACAAATCTGTTATAGAACTTTTGGTACTTCTTGTCGACCAGCACTTGGTGCTGCCCTGCTTCAGCGTGCGCAGTTTAGACGGCCAGGTCTCTTGGCTGTAAACCACATGAGGAATTACTGCTTTATATACCAGGGGAATCTCTTAGCCTGAGCCACACATGCATGTGGTTTTATAACCCTGGTACTCTCTGTCTTTAATATGTGTATATGATTCTACTGGGGCGATTTGTCTTTACAATGATACAAATACTTGTAGGCAATAATGATTTTTCCCCACCACCTTTAGTCATCTGTTAGCCAAACTGAATAAACATTTGTCTCTTTTCATCTTTCTTTACAAAGCGGAAGGCACTGGAATGCAGTCATTTCTGTAGTGGCTTATGTGGTTTCCTAGGTGCTGTGTGATCTGTGGCGACATGATGCCTGTATGTTTTAGAAGGGAGGGAGGAGGAGGAAGCTGAAAATCTGTTGAAACAGAGTGATGCGGTGGGAAATTTAACAGCCACAAAGACTAACTGGCCTAAGTCTAAGGCAATAGCTATCATTTATCAATGAAGGGTAATGTGTGGTACTCTTTCTTGTATGTAAGATATTTCACGACCTCATTGTGTCAAACTTGTTAAGCCAGCCAGGATCTTCTGTTTTTCTTTTTCTTCCTGTACAATTATTTTTGAGTAGTTGTGCAATGAAGTATTCTTAAGTGGCTGTGATAGGTTGTGTGATTTTTCCACAGAATTTGTATTATCCACATATTCGCTAAAAACAATTATCTTTTAATATGCAGGTGTTCGGTTCTGAGCTCTGATGGTAAGAATGTGGGTACTGAGGACTGTCTCATTATCTGAAATTGCCTGCTTGCGGGAATTCAGATGTATACATTAGGAAAACGTTTATACGTCATTTTGGTTTCTAAGTTCCAATGGTAAGGGTTACCTTTATACCAGGGTTTCTCAACTTTGACACTACTGATGTTTGAGACCAGGTAACATTTTGTTGTGGAGGACTGTCTTGGACGTTATAGTTTGTTTAGCAGCATCCTGGCCTCTACCTGCTAGATGCTAGTAGTGTTTCTCCCCTCCCCCCAGCAGTTGTAACAACCAGTTATGTCTGCAGACGTTGTCACGTTACCCTAGGGTCGGGGTGAGGGGGTTGCCCTCGGAGGATGGCCAGATTGTCCCCTGTTGAGAACCACTGCACTTACCTAAATTTGTAGATAATGTGGAACTCAGAAGAGTAGCAGAGACTATTATAGCCACTTAGAGGTATTTCATTTCGTCAATTGCATGGTGATTTTAAGGAAGAAAAATACAAATAAAAGGGAGAAAGAGATCACCTTTAGAAGTTAAGCACAAAAAGGCCATTAAATTTTTCCCATAAAAAGACTGTCACATATTAAACCTTATAGTTATGTGACAGCTATTTCCTTAGACTTGGCCATATACTGTCTCTTTCGTTGGCTCTTCTCTGGAAATCACCAGCACTGCTTATTTATAGGTTCTCTTAGTGCCCTGCGAAGCAGTTTCAAGTCACCAACCAATTCTTCCTTACTGATCCTCAGCTAGCCCTTCCTTTCCTTACTCCGAAGAGCTGAAATTTTCAACAAGACCAGAATTTATCAGAGGACGTGCTTTAAAGGTCCTCCAGCATCTAGTGCACGGGGCTGTGTTTGGCCTCTGTGCTGATTTGGTAGTTGGTGCTGGAAAACATACCATTCCTCCAACTGGGCAGGGTGTGCGGTATTATCCTTCCATGTTCTCCTTTACCTTCCCTCACACTTTCTCTATTACTCCTGCATAGTCAGTGGCAGAGAGATGCTTTCTTATTGTGTTGCTGTTCTCATTCCCTTCCTGTGAGCTTTTTACTTGGAAGGCATTTATCTGTGTTATTGTTTTATTTCATTTCCACCATTTTGTGAAATTCAAAGTGTCAGTTGCATGCATACTGAAAAAAGCCATCCTTTTATTATGGAAGTGACTAGAATATGAGGCTGTTGACTTTTTTTTTCCACTTGTGACCCCAGTGTCCATTATAGTTACATAGGTGCAAAATTAGTCTGGCTAAGTGGCTGCACCTTCCCAACAGCCTTGCTGTATTGCTAATACTTTCAGATCTTTAGACGTTTCTTTTGTTATGCATACATGGTGTCACCCTTCTGAAATATAAATGTTCATCTTATTTCACATCTGAAAAGCATCATATAACTAAATTTATAACTTAGGTTTTATTTAGTGGACACATTTTTTTCTCAGTGGTATAATTATCAGTACTTTATATTGTTGATGCCTCCCCTTAATTAAGTAATCAGTATGTGAATCTGATATATAGTAATTTTGACCAAAAATTTGCTTTATGTTCAAGATGTGCTGTTTTATGCTATGGCCATCATATCTTTAGCACAGAAATAGTAATTATAAATAATATTTATTTTTTCTTACGTTGTCATTTTGGAGCTATGACGTTTAGTATCTATAAATTTAGTTATATTGAAATTTTCACTGACTCTTTTCTAGAATTAGGTTCATATATCTTAGGAACTAGCAGAGAAATTTTCCCTTTAGGGTATGCCAGGAGAGGAGCAAGTAGTTTTGATAATGAAATGAGACCTTACAGGAATATTTCTAGAGCAGCTATAATAATTCCAGTGAGAATTGAATTGAGGAGGAAGGAAAAGAGAATCAGTTGTTTTTTTTTTTTTTTTCCTTTGAATATCAGTGTTTTGGGTAATGATGGCAGCAGAAAGCTAAAAGACTGTTCAATTTTGTCTGTTTTTTCCTGTGTATTACTTAGAACTATCTATTTTAACCTGGTTTGGAACCAAAATAATGGAAATGTGGTTTTTGTTTTCACGGTAGGAGATGGAATAAACTGAGACTGCAGGACAAAGAGAAGAGTCTGAGGCTTGAAGATGATTCTGAGGAAAGTGACGCCGAATTTGACGAAGGTTTTAAAGTGCCAGGTTTTCTGTTCAAAAAGCTTTTTAAGTATGTGCCATGTGTTCCTTCCTTTACATCTGTCATCAAGCCATTGTGTACAAATTAATATTTTAGGAACTACATAGTACTTACCTGTGGGCCCTTAAGGTACTTGCAGCAATTTATTGCAGACACAGATACTGTCAAATGAAATTCTAGCCACATGCTGTTCATTAAAATTAGACGGTAATAAATTGACTAAAGTGCGCATTGGGTATGTTTATAAACTGATGAATCTATGTGGACCTGTCTCAGCAGACTAAAAGCTACACATTTAAAAGCTATCTACATCGAGTTCTTCTTTTGTTGCTGTTCTTAGCAATTTTAAGGGGCCAAACCTCTAACTTCTAAATCAGATTAAGAAGACTTGCTTATTAAAATCAATATTGGAGAGGTTTTTACTTCTATATTGAAATAAAAAACTGTGTAGAGATTATTTTTCTGAGTGTCCTATACTGTACCTAAGGGTATAATACTTTTGAGCTGACCAAATGTGTATCTAAATATTTCCTGTAGATGTTATTCTGATATCAAAAGAGAAGATACAGGCAAACACCTTCAGGGTTGCGTTGCTATTTGAAACTGACTATGTTTCATATGTCAAGTGGCCCAGGGTTGCATATAACCGGATGCCCTGTGATAGATGCGTGCCTATAGCCTACAAGGTCCAGGCGAGTCTCCGTGATGAATGTAAATACTGAGCCACGTTTTCAATCTCAGTCCTCCTGGGATTTACTAAACAAGGTGCTTTAGGAAGGCTTCCTCGATGCATATAGGAAGTTAAAGCATTAAATAGCTTCTTTCTGTCTCCTGTACCATCACTTGGTAGTTGGGTGCAGGATATAAACTTCTTTCTTTGAGATGGTTATGTTTAATCTCCTTCATAGATTCAGCTGTCAGCCATGCCCTAAACTTGTGCAAGATGTCTACTTAAAAAGAGCATGCTTTTTATATTTCCTCTCGAAGAGCTTTTATCATAGTTTTAATTTTTCTCCAGGGTTGGAGGGGACAAAGGGAGTGGTTATTTTATCCCACTAAACATAATAGGAAAGCTGAATCCTAAATATGTGAACTGTCTTGGGTGGGTTGCTGCACTGGACAGAAGAACTGTAAAGAAGTTCAAACCTGAATCTCTAGTAATTTTCGTAGATGTTTTATAGCCTGGGGAGGTGGCTACTGTGTTTATTGCTTCTCCCAAATGAAAATTTAACTATGGAAAGGTACATAAAGATAATATTTATTGGCAACTCTTTTCATCTTCTCTAAAGTGATTGCTTATTAAGAAACACGCCAAGTAGTATCGGTGTTAAACTAGCAAAAGGAATACCCAGATTATAGATTAAATTGGTTTAACAAAGACAGGATACTTCTACATGAGTATTAAGTGATTTGGCAAATATCCTCAAGAATCGAGTTGAATGTGCATTTTTGTATAAATGTGGTATTTTCTAGCAAAGGAGTTTCACAGTTAACAGAACCAAACTTGGCTTACTAGGAGTATACAGGATTTAGTGTATTGACGGTTAACCCTATTGTAGTTAACGTAAATGCACGGTTTTTAAAAAAAATTTGTCTTAATTGCACATTCCTGGAAAGTATGTTGTTTTCATTTTTCATCTCTCAAAAACAGGATTTTAAATAGTTCATAAATGTTATGAAACTTCTGTTTCTTTTATTCTGCTACATGAAAAAAAAGTAATAGGATTGGTAGAGTCTCCATTTTTCTTTCATGATTAAGTTTTAGCTGGGCCAATTTAATTTTAAGCTGTAGATCTATTTTTACTGTACTTACCGCACTCTGTGGAATTAAATTAACGGTATATTTGTACGCAAGGGAGTCAGCAGGTACAGTTATCTATTTAAGTGCTGTTTTCTGCAAGATCATGGTTAACTTTTAAAATTCTGTTTTGAAAGTTTACCCAGAAAATGTATTTGACTGTGTGATTTAGCAATCAGATGACAAAATTCAGTCTTTCAACTTTACTTTTAGCCACACTAGTAAATGCAATCTTGGGTTAATGTGACAATGCCAAGATATACCAATTATCTGTGGTTATTTTGTGATGCTTCAGTTTCACGGGGGAAGCAGGGTACAGTAATTTCTTTACTCTTACACAGTAGTTTGTAAAAATCTTTTAACTTTTCCTAAAGAGTAATTTTTATGTCTTCGAAGGTTCTGAAAACTGAATTCCGTAGCCTGCTTTCATTTAAAGTATGTAATTGTTTTACAGTGTTCATTATTAGGAAATTAAAGCAACAAAGCCTGAGTCAGTTAGTGACACTGCTGGAACCAGAACCCAGACCCCCTAACTCCTCATGCAGTGATACATGCCTACCAATCAGTGTGCTCGTGCAGCCTGAGGGCCTTCATGGAAAGAGAGAGCCGCTCTTCACCATCTTTATGCAACGTCCCCAGCTGTGGTTGGGCATTTCCATGTGGTGATGTGACTTACAGGGCTGCCTGGTAGATAACTTTTCCTGAAGTTATTTCTTTAGTGTTGTTCATCGTCTTGTGTGAACGCCCTTGGAAATTACATCTGTAGATGAGGAAACATCTAGCACAGTGTCTCTGCCTCTCGTGGGTCACCTAGAATGCAGATGTCCTAACTCCCTCTGGGATACCATGCTGGTCACCAGTTTTTATTCCTTTCATGATTTCTCGATTGTCCCTCTCTTGATTCCTTAAGTTGATTGGCCCCAAACAGAGAGACGGGTTGGACCTGTGTTGGGTGGAGGCAGTGTTGTATAGTGGGAAAACACTGGAATGGCCACTGGGAGATTTTGGCCCCTACTCTGCCCGGAGGAGCTGGTCCCATAATTGTTCCGTACCTCAGTAAAAGGAGGCTGATTGACTGGAATTTAGTGATTCTGCACGTACATCAGTTTTTTGGGGGAGCTTTTTTGACTACATCTTTTTCCATAGCTGAGATTAGTCCAATGTAAGTAGTTCATGACCAACTTTTATTTTTAGATCAGGATTTTTCATTCTCAGCACAACTGACATTTTGGGCTGAATAATTCTTTGTTGTAGGGACTATTCTGTGCATTGTAGGATGTTTAGCAGCATCTCTGGCCTCTACCCACTAGATTACATTTGCACTTTCCCAGCTGTAACAACCAAAACTGTCTCTAGGTATTGTCCAGTGACCCCTAGGGAGCAAAATACCCTCTTTACCCCCCATTTACCCCCATACCTGGTTGAGAACTGCTGGTCAAGATTATCTCCAAAGTGGAATCGCTTTGGAATCAGAGGTTCTGGATTTCAGTTCTGACTTGCTCATTTTTTTTTCTAGCAGTGTGACCTTTAGCAAGTTACTTAACCTCTCTGTGCCTTCATTTCCTAACTATAAAATGGGCTGATCCTCTTTGTGTGGGCTGGTTGTGAGGTTGTATCCAAACCTCACCTGGCCAGGTGCCTCCCCAGCAGTAGGCCCCTTAAATGGTTGGTAGCTTTTATTTTCTGATTATATACCACGTGTTAAATAGAATTTGTCCTTCATCCCAAATTAAATGATCTTTTATCCATAGTAGACTTCACTGTGTTTGGATTTTAAATCCTCTCGTCCACGGTACATATTGAGTGTGTATATTATAATTAGCAAACTGAAGCAGCAAAATACTCATTCAAAGTTTTCCTTATATGATAGATAATAATGGCAACAGCTAGAGTCAAACTTTTGGAATTGATTTGCAGAATACTGGGGGAAAGTTAATTATGACAAACTTATTAGGAGAAGAGTAAATAAAACTAGTTTAACAGGGACTGAAATCCACAATGAGATTTTAGGTAGACATATCACATACCAAAGAGTAAAAAACATTTGGGCAGTAAAACAGCAACAAAACCACCTCCTTTTAAGGTGGGTAGCTCACTAGCCTTGGTATTTTCTTTCAAAAAAAAAAAAATTCTTTAGTTTTCATTTTTTTTTTTTTTTGCAGTACGCGGACCTCTCACTGTTATGGCCTCTCCCATTGCGGAGCATAGGCCCCGGACGCGCAGGCTCAGTGGCCATGGCTCACGGGCCTAGCCGCTCCGCGGCATGTGGGATCTTCCCGGACCAGGGCATGAACCCGTGTCCCCTGCATTGGCAGGCGGACTGTCAACCACTGCGCCACCAGGGAAGCCCATCATTGTCTTTTAAGTGTTTTTTGCTCTAGATTTTTTTACGTGGCATATAATTTTCACACCATTCCATAGTGTTAAATCTTTCACTCTCAAAAATGCTTTTTGCATTATTCCCTTTTTAACTTCATTTTTAGATTATTGAATTAGACATACCATTGATGGAGAAGGGCAAATACCAACTCTTTTTTTGTTTTTAGAGGGGAATATGTTATTGCTCTTTGACCTGCACTCCTTATTTAAGATTTTAATAGCTCTGACCTTTTTGTATCTATGATAAAGTCCCTGAATCAAGTTCTACTTTAAAATATTAAAAGACCTTTTGTATTGTTGAGCCTTTAAACTGTTGGGTTTTTTTTTTGCATCTGCTAGTAATATGACAGAATCATATGTACTAATTTTGTGAGCAGCCCTGTTATTCAGACTTGTTTATGGCCTTAAAATTTAATTTTTCCTATAAAAAGATAATATGATTACCACGTGACTTTTCAACAGTGTATAGTGTAAATTGTAGTGTTCTCTGTCCTACTTTTTGTAGCTGTTCAGACGGAAAAAGTAGATGTTAATGCATCTTTTCATAGAAAAATTATTGGAACTTTGTATAACTAAAAATATTTGCAGTTTTTTCCAGAAGGATATTGAATAAAAGATAATAAGTTTATGCTTGTTTACCAGGCTATTTCTAATGTTGAAAAAGAAATGAAATAGTCCCTAATTACCCTATCTATCAGTTTAATTAGAAATGTGTTAATGTTCTGTAAAGAAAAATGTGTGATTTTTATGCCTAGGTAATCAAAAATGTATGACCTTATAAATATAATACTCATGTAAAACACACATCCGGCATGTTTCTCTGACTGGTACTAGAACCTCGCTAAATGATTAATTCATGAGTACTTTCTGTTATGATCTGTATTATCCACCATTTGCCATTTTCTTTTTCTTGTTGGTGTTTGTTGTTGTAGGTACCAGCAGACAGGTGTTAGGTGGCTGTGGGAATTGCACTGCCAACAGGCAGGAGGAATTCTGGGAGACGAAATGGGATTGGGCAAGACCATCCAGATAATTGCCTTCTTGGCAGGTCTGAGCTACAGCAAGATCAGGACTCGTGGTTCAAATTACAGGCAAGTGCTCCTCTGCAGACTGTCAGTCTGTGGAGCTCAATTAATATTTCATCAGATGTATTGCTGTGGAGGAGGGTCTTGTGAATTATTGATGACATTTCAATTACAATATTCCTTTAATTCTTTTAGTGGGGGACATCAAAGGAAAATTTTTACGAGACAATGGAGCTGTAGGGCAGGAGAAATTAAACATGTAACACTTTTAATGAATTCCAGGCATTGATGCTTCATTTTGCAGATGAGCCCCACTAGGTATTTTGGGTCAATACAGTGTCTAAGGTTAGCTTCTACAAATGGATTGTTTACAAACTCAGTTATGTTAATATCAGTAGTTTACACAATATGGAATTTTAAATTAGACATAATACCTTTAGTTCCACTTATTAAATTTTACATTAAAATATTTGTTCTGGCAGGAGACCGGGTGAGCATTACAGTAAGTACAAAGTCTATTCATGGGGAAAGTTGAAGCTTTGGAGAATTTCCTTTATAATCAATTACGCGTGATAGCTTTTATAGATAGTGCTTTTTCTTTTTCTAATGAAGCTACGTATTTGTCTGCTCACTATGCTTTCTACTTCCTCTCCTAGTCTTTAATAACTTTATATAAATTCTAAAGCCAAAGCCTAAGTGACTGTAAAATGATACAAAAATATTTTTAGGTTGTAATCTTTATTCTCTTTAGGAATTTAAATAAACTATTAAAACTTTAATATTCTGAAAGAAGAAGCATTTAAACTACATTTGTTCTGTGTGGAAGGACTGAAATAGTTTATCTTGAAATCCAGTGAGCTTTTCCGTATTTAAGCTGTAAATTGACTTTTTATGTCAATCAGTATTGGTAAAAATAATGCTAGGTAAATTATGTGGGATCTTTAATCTTGAGCCCAGGTGATCGAAGATGTCCTTGGATTCCAACAGGCTGACCTAATGAGTACCAGCAAGATACTTACCAGGTGCTTGTGTCCTGGAAACCTCAGGCACTCACAAGATGTGATTCAGCGATCCCTTTAAAAGAGTGTCAGTGTGCCTGAAGGCAGCAACAGCAGAGAGTTACTGCCCCACACGCTGGTTCATTGTCAGAGAAGTGTTTGCGAGAGAGAGCCAGATACGAACCATAAACTATTGAGTAAAGAACTTTTTTTTAAATCTTCAAAGTCTATTGCTTTGCTTTTATTCCTTACTCTTTTCATTAATTTAGCAGATCCACACTTACCAGGAGCAGTACTGAAGCTTTAGAATATTTTAGAAATACTTATATAGCTGTAGGAAGGGAAAAATGTATTTGGAGATTTTTAAATATGAAATGTTCCATTGTTATTACAAGGAAGTTGTGTTGAAGCAGAGTTTTTTCTTCAGATACTGGAATTCTATTACATTTCATGTGAAAACATTCCATCCCAGTGGAAGAGTCAGAGTTGAAAATGGGCATTTAGGGTTTCCTTATCTATGTATGTCATTAGTTCACCATTTAAAAAATGCTTTCTCTGTTCTAAATAAGCTCTTTGGTCGGCTTGGCTCTGCACCTCTTGTTTTCTTTTGTTTTGTTTTGTTTTTGTTTCTGTTAACTAGAATGCCCTAAGCTGCCCTAGTTTCTAAGACTGTCTTTCTTTCCTTAAATGATTTCTGGGATTTTCTTATCTCCCATCTCTTTTCTTCCCTTCCTGTTACCATGAAACTTGTGTGGAGTCTAATATGCTGGGCCTAGGAAACCTAAAGTCATCCCTGCAGTGTAGTTTTGGTCAAAAAATTAAAACGTGCTCTCTCAAGTGATGACAATCCTACTAGGAGTGAAGTGAGGGCTAATAATGAGCAGCAGCTGTAATCAATTAACTATCAATGCGCATCTCCTCTTTTCCGTAATGAAAGAGTGTGGCATGTTGGATTATAGCCCAGATCGTCTTTATTAGAATAGTATTGGTAGAAGTGGCTTCCCAGAATGCAGTTACATATCAGCTAAACAACTGAGCTCTTTACGAATAGTGGTGTACGGAGGAGCTTGGTCCCTTCCACATGCACGTGCCAGAGCAAATTGTATGACATTTTCCTCACAATTTCGTAATATGTCCTCCTCTGAAACTAGATGAACTTGGAGTCCTCCTCTGTGTTTATGTCCTAAAGAAAAATAGCCAGATGCATAGTCAAACGAAGTTCTGCATGAGCCAGCATTGCTTCATGGACTATGTACGTTTCCTCTGAACTCTTGCAAGCTGTAGATTTTGGGGCCCTAATTTGAGATGGTCTTAGTGTTGTAATTTTAAGGTCAACGATCCCTGAAACCATGGAAGTCTCTGGGATACCAGGAAGGAATTTCCTGGTAAAAGAAGTTTTTAATTTTTGTTTCTTTAATGTGTTTTATATGTGTGTTTTTAAAAAAGAGGGAAAAGCATACTTACATTTACATGTGGTTAATAAACATCTATACTAGTTGTTGTGTTCCCAGTTCATATTGTACACACTACCTTCTTTTCACTTTGCCATTCATATTATAATGATAGGCCCCCTGAATTTTGTGATGGAGAGGAAATAAATTATTTACCTTTCAAACTTCAGTTAGTACTCTGAAGTCTTGGATATCATTTAGGAAATTCCTAGTTACACATAAATGGCCTGAAAAAGGTAATAAACTTTCAAAGGTAAATGTTTTTACTTTGTAATTCCTGGTAAATTCAAGGCTATGAATGGCAGATTTCCATCCTGCAGGTTGAAATATTTGACCATGGAGCCGTTGGCTTGTCGTAAACTCATTAGGTAGTCAGTGATAATCAGAGATGAAAAGAATTGTAGCCAGTTTGGTAATTGATGCTAATCACTCTAGTACATTTAGCCATTTCTTACACTCATCTCAGGGGATTGAGGGTTGGGGAAGGGTGGTGCAGTTGAAGTGACTGTTAATGGGTTTGATTGCCCCTTCTGCGGTTCAGGGACGATCTAGGTCTGCTCCTAGATTCCCACTCTGTGTGAAAACCTCTGTAATCTTCTAATAGAGTGGCAGAAATTAAAGGGCATAATAATGCCAGTTAGATGTTCAGCCAGAATAAAATATTGGCCTTAAATGACATTGTGGCAGTTGGCAGAGAGTGTGTTATAAAAAGAGCACAAATACTATATAACCTCCAAAAGCATATGTACCTATTTATGCTTATTTGAAAGTGAATTTGTTTTTAAATATTTTAGATAGGTTTTGATTGGTTGTTTCCTAATCCCTGCTAAGTGCATATTGATGATAACTCTCTTTGATTCCCCTTGGAGGATATAAAGAAGTTGGTGCATTTAATCCTTTTAGAAAGGAATATTGTCAAGGAAGGGGCCAGGGCAGAGTCATGCTCTCCCCAGGGAGTTTGAAGGGGCTCTTGCATGGGCCCTGCCCTTGGGGAGGAGCAGAGCATGGCTTGGGAATTCTTCAGGAAGTGTCAGCACCTGGCTTCTTGCAATCTGAGCCCATGCCGTGGAGCAGAGGGGGCAGGGGCAGTGACTGTAGCTGGAGGTTGGGAGGATTTAGAGTGGGTAGAGGCATTTTGTTACATTGGAGTATTATAAGGGTAAGCCTCATTTAGGCTGTGGCTTGTTTTTCTACTAGAACTACAAGGTATTTTTCAGTTGTGCAGATTATTTTTAATATTTCAAGTACTGTGTGATTTACTCTAGTTTTCAAAAAATTTTAAGTTCAGGAATCATTTATTGAACTGTAACAAGAAAATAAAAATCACTCAGGATCCCCTAACTCAGAAATAATCTCTTTTAACGTTTCCATACAATTTATTCCAACCTTTAAAAAAAGTTTTCATTTAATAAAGCCAGTATTTATTCATTACCTCCTGTGGTCTAGACATTGAGGTCATTTGAAGAAGAGGCTGTCCCTGTACCCTGAAGGACCTTAGGAAGGATCTAGCAGACAATTACAGTAAGAGTGATATGCGTTATGACAGGGTTAATGTGGGGTCCTAACTAGTGTGGATGCGCCAAGGAAGGGTCCTTGACCTACCTGGAGAGAAAGGGACGGGAAGGGAAGAAGCTGCGGGCTGACGGACAGGTGGCTAGGAGAAGAGGGCAAGAAGGGACAAGGTGAAGGCTGAGAGGTCAGAGGAGTATGCACTTTGTAGGAACTGAAGACGGTGCTGGTGGGGGAGTGCTGAACCACCGGGCCAGTGTCGGGGTAGGGGCCCTGAGAGAGGAGAGGCTGAAGAGGCGGGCCGAGGTCAGATCCTCCTGGTCTCATATGCCAGGGTGAGGTGTTTGGACTGTTTCGAGAGCAGGGGACAAAGAGGAAAAGGCTCTTAAGCAAAGGGATGAGGTGTTCAGATTTTGCTTTCTTGAAATGATCATCCTAGAAAGTGCAGTAACCCAGGTAAGAGATGATAGTGGCCAGAAGTGGAGTGTTAACAGTGTAGATGGAGAGACAGGGTAACTTTGAGAGGGATTTAGGAGGTAGATGTGACATGAACTCAGTATAGGTTGGATACAGTGGAGAACAGGAGAGGGGCAGAGGCCCGGATTTCCAATTGGGGTACCTGGAGAATGGGTGACAGTTCTTTCCATTGGATTAGGAAACATGGTAGGAGGGCCAGGTGGGGAGAGGATGACGTGTGGTGCCGTGGGGACATCTGAGTGGAGAGATGAGCCAGCAGTTGGACATCCAGGCATATGGTACTTTGGAGTTCAGGAAGGAGATTGGGGTTGGAGACCTAGATGTGCATCAGCCGTGCAGAGACAGCGATTGAGACTGGGAGTTAATGAGATAGCGTGGGGAAAGTGTGTGCAGTGGGTCTAGCTTCAGATGTTCAGTATCCTCATTGGGCAGAAAAAGGCAGGGGGCGGAGAATGACAGTTTAAAAGGTGCCAGTGACTCTGCTCCAGGATGAGTGAGAAGGTAGGCCACGTGGGGCTCCAGTTGCCTCTGGTGGCATGAGCTGAGTGTGACTCTGGTGTTGAAGAGACTCCCATAGTTAGTTTGACTTTGCTTTGTTTTCATTTCATTGATACCCACCTCCCAGCAGGACTGGGGATGAAGCAACTCCAGTAGTGGGAACATAGATGTAGTGGGGGTATGGGCTCAGACAAGAAAAGGGACACCTGTTCCGTGGTAACAGGAGGGAAGGAAGGCAGGATGGTACTGATTCAGTCAGGTGCCTACGGTGTACAGTGGATCAGGATATTTTGACTTCAGGTAAAAAAATCTTGGCCTCAAATTGGGTTAAATGTTCACATACCTACAGAGGGGGTAGGTTGTAGACACAACATGATCAGAAGCAGCCCAGTGATGTCATCAGGGGCCCGGGTTCTCCTGATGCCAATTCTTCTGTGGTCATAAGATCTCCTTGCACTGTATTTCCTTGTTCACATGCAGCAGGAGAGACCAAGAGAGGAAGCTCTCCCCGACCTAGAGTGTAAGTCCTTCCTTAACCGTGAGCAAGCCAGTCTTCCCACGCCCCTCAGTGGACAGGTGATTGTCGCCAGGGGAACACTGTGTGCTGACAGACAAGCTATGATTCTGGCTTCTCCCCTCTTCGCCATAGCCAGACAGTGATCAGAGTCCCCTCGAGTACACGTCTGGGAAGGAAGAGGGGATACCTGCACAAAATTGTGGTTCTGTTCGGAAGGAGAGAGGGGAGATGTGGATGTTGAGAGAGGGGGCCATGACCAGTTTACTGGCTACCTATGTGTAAGTGAATTGGGGTGATTCCATAAGTAATTTGGTTTTTTAAAAGACTTATGAGCATCTTCCAGATTTTAAATATTCTTCAAAGACGATTTTAATGGTTATATTATATTCCATCTTATTTAACAAACCCTAATAGTATTTACTGTGTTGTGTTCTAAGCACTTTATAGATGTTGATTTAATCTTCATATAAATGGTATGATCACTACTGTTATTATTTTAAGATGAAAAGCTGAGGTTCCGTTAGTGTGTGCAGAGCTGGGATTCAGACCCAGGCAGTGCTCCTAACCCCCAGCCTGTAGTGCTGTAGTAAAGATGGTTTATTCAGCCCTTCTCTTATTTACAGACGTTCAGGCAGCGCCCACTTTTTCCACAGTATAAATAATGCTACAGTATGTACCGCAGTACACAAATGTTTGTCTTGGGATCGCTTGGTCAACATGCGACTCTTGTTAAAGCTCTTGCCATGTAGCGCTCAGCTGCTTTACACAAGAACTGAGCGGCTTGCCTTCCGTTGGCCTGGGCTTTCTGGGTCACTGTGATGCTCACCCACTTGTTTTTTATCACGTGGAGAAGAGAGCAGCACCATGTAGTGGAAGAGTAGGCTGCAGCGGTCAGAAGACCGACCTGAGGCCTTGCTCCATCTCCTGGTAACCAGGGGGCCTCGGGCACAGCAGCCTTCAGCGGCCCCGAACACCGCAGGATTTCTGTCCTGCTTGCTTCCCGAGGCAGTGAGATTGATTGAAATCTTGTGGGTGAAAACTCTTGGTAGACTATAAAGCTTCAGACCAATTGAAGACACTCTTATGTTCACTTAGGTTAAGATATACTGTACAATGCCTTCACTAATCTGGAAGAAGAGAGAAAAGTGTTTTTGTTAGGTAATTTTTGTTTGATTTTTTTTTTTTTTTACTTTACTATAGACATTATCTTTTGATATGTAGTAGCTGGTGTTTCCTCTTAATACCTGCACTCACTAACTGATGAATGGGGTTGTAGGGATTTCACTTGGTGGGTTTTATCCTCTATAGCTTTTTCTTTAAAGAAAATATCAGTAAATTTCCAAAGCTAGGATTTTCTTTTTTGAGCTGTTAAGTTTTTGTTTGTTCTTTTTTGTTTTTTGGCAGTTGATCATCCATATGCTGTCCTTCATGGTTGTTTTTTCTTCTTGGACATTTTGGGTGCAGGTTCGAGGGGTTGGGTCCGACTATAATTGTCTGTCCGACGACAGTGATGCATCAGTGGGTGAAGGAATTTCACACGTGGTGGCCTCCATTCAGAGTGGCAGTTCTGCACGAAACTGGGTCCTTTACCCACAAAAAGGTAACATTACAGTACTTCAGAATCTTTTTGCTTGTTTTAAAGCCTTCTATTTGACATAATTGTTTTTGCTTTGATCCATTTATTTATTAAGTGTATGTTCCTGTGTTTCTTTCTTGCATTTAAACTTATTGTTATTGATTTAATTTAGAGCTCTGTATTTTTAAAACAATTATGAATGCAGGCTTTGTCATTCTAACAGTCCATGGTGGTGACATGTTCTTGTCCCGTGAAACACAAGCCTGATACCCTGAGTGGGACCAGAAATCAGGGGGCTTATGCAGCAGTTAACTGGCTGGATTTGGGGCATTAGAGGCTTTAAACAGTTTTAGGAAAGTAGGTACAAAATGTAATAAAATAACTCTTAATTGATAAATGAATTTGTTAACATGCTTTTAAAATGTATTTTAAATGAACAAAAGAAGAGCCTGCCATTTTGTAATTTGTACTGTTGCCTTTTAGTTAAGTTTTTTGTTCTCTGAATCATTGATTACCATTTAAGTCTAATCACTATTCTTTGAAAGTTGCATTTTCTCACTTACTTGTAGTTTTACCCACACATTGTCAAAAAGGTTTATCATCTCTTCTCCTCTGGGTAGCATAGATAGGGTGTATTATGCTTTTTTAATCCTCATGTCTGTGTACCATCTAGACTGTAAGCTCTGCAGTGTGGAGACTATGTCTTCATCATTATCGTATCCCAGGGGCCTATAGACAATAGATAATAATTACACATTTTCACTGTGGGTTTGCAGGTTTACTCTGTAGACAAGAAGTGGCAGTTTGCTATGAGTTCTTTCTGTCCTGAGTTTCACAGCTCTTGAGTGAGGCCTCTGTGCCCCCATGAAAGCAGTGCCAGCTGAGAGAGCTGTTGAATGTTTGCCTCGCTCAGTTAAATACGTGCGAGCCACTAAACTCCAGTGTCTTTATGATTCTGCCAGTACCCCCTTTCCTCCAAATTCCCATTTTGTTCATGGTCATGAGTAAGCAGAACTTTTGATAAAAGTGAATCAGGAGTATCTATAATTTGGTAGCTCAACTTTGGTGAGATGGAATCTTACTTTTACTAGCTGTTGTTAAAAACAGCATACTTTGCCCTGAGTTTTAAATGATAAATAGAAAACAAATGAGTTGAAATAATTAATAAAGTGGGATAAACGCTGCAATCAAAACAAAATAAAAAAATGATTTTTTTTTCAGCAGCATGAAAATAACAGCTTAGATTGTTTTTCTAGTCAAACTAAATTGTTGTGACTATCCTGTCATCATTCTTGTAAAACATTTTTGATTCCTTTTTTCACTTCCATTGTCTGTTGACATTTGTTAATATTTTGTATTGCAAAGTCTTGTACTAGGATTCATTAGTTGATGAATGTCTTTAAAAGGCAAATTTTTCACATGTTCCTCCTTATCCTTTTTTTTCTTTTGTGCTTTTTCTTTTACACCTTTACCATATCATGGCTCACTTGAGTCTCTTCTGTTATTATAGCCTGAAGAGCAACCTTCACGTAAATGAAATACATTGACTCATGAATGAAAATAGAATTGACATTGGTCAGTGTCTCTGTTGGTGAGATTTGCTTCCTTAACTTGCTTAGAGAGCAAACAATTATTTCACTTTTGTTTACAGTGATTTGCACCTTCTGAGGTGTCTGGTTATGCACAGACACATGCATTATATGATTGTTCATAATTTTTTTAGTACTTAATGGTTTACCAAGAGCTTTAACTTGAAGTTTCTTAACTTTTGAGGAAAAGCAGTAGACTTGTGTTTTTACTCTGACCCTTAACTCTTTGGACAGTTCCTTTTTCATTGTAAAGTATCTCAGATCTCTAAAGATGTAAGCTGTTATGCAAAAGATCGAAAAGATGTTCTTTCGCATCTTTCAAACCGTACTCTCTACTTAGAAACACAATCAGTTTATTATTAATATTTAATATCAGTTTATTATTTGTGATGACGACATATTGAAAATGTGTTAATTCCTCTGCACAGGCCTTGTTATAACACTTCCAAGATCAGAACTCTGGCTTCTGGATTAAAAGACTGAGTGGCATTTGATCCCTTTGCTCCTTCCTTTTGTATTTGTGTGTACAGATCTTTGTTACCACTCCATGCACACCTGTTGGCTTATAGGTGTGTGTTAGATTGCAATAGAGTTTACATTTCTTAATCACATTTCAAGTATTCTGTCAGTGCTGGTCTGTCCTTTAAGCCAGCACCTAATGTGTAACTTCCTTTCCATCCTTATAGGCTGAAATTTCTTTTTTCCATGGGGGAACTTTCTGTGCGCACCAGTTGTCCTGTCTAAATGTATTGATAATAGAAGCACTCTGGTGTAGGGTTATTTAGTGCTGGAGAAAATAGGGAAGAGAAGAGAATTTCTCTTTGGAAAACTTAAAAAAGTAATAATGCCAGAATTATTCTTTTTATCATTCAAATAGATTATTTTTATTTTTCTAATGATTTGTTGTAGCTGGTAAGATGTAAAACTTTGAAATTTTGGAAGTTTTTCATTTAGAGAAGAGCTATCAAATGATCAAACAATTTCTAAATGGAGATCATCTATCATTTTTCTTCCCTAAATTGCCTTTTAGCTTCCCACCTCTCTCACCAGGTGATCCTATATTATCTTTGTTAATATTCTCTTTGGTTGACAGCATAATTTTGAATTATCAAATGCACACCCAGCGACCTTACAAAAAAATATGTGGCTAATATTTTCAACCAGATGATCAAATCAGATAAAGACATTTTCAGGCTCTGAATCTCCTTTAATGGTCAGTCGAAATCTCATTTACTAGGAATCCAAGATTATCCTTTTCTCATGTTTTATGATCCCTTTTTTCTAATGGAGAGAAACTTGATATGTAAGTTGATTAATATTTATTTGTTGAATAACTATAAACATAACATTGCAGGTATTTGATGCTATTAGGACTCCAAAAAATGGATATGATGCTTTTAACTGATCTTGAAAAGCTAACCATTTTCTTGGGGAAAGAAAATACATGAAAAGATAATAAAAGAAGGCAGTTTTGTAATTCTTATCCCGTAACTCACAGCAGGGGGTGGCAACTTTAGCACTGCGTTGTAAAGTTTATTGAATTATTAAGGACCCTTTTTTCAATTTGTTGGAAGATGTGTAATGAGAACTTTCTTGCTTATATTCTGAAACAGGTGTCACTTTGTAGCTCTCCCACCTCTCCCTGCCTTGTAGGATATATGTAGTAATTCTGTGGAATAGTTTTGATAATTCAAGGAGATCATTTCGATCCATTCGTGGTATTCAGAGGCATAGGATTACGAAATGTGACAATGGCATAAAGGCATAGATTTTATAATTACCAAACCAGGGTTGGAATCTTGGATCTGCCATCTTATAGCTTTGTGACCTGGTGCAAGTCACTTAGCTTTTCTGAGCCTAGTTTGATCTCCTGAAAATGGGTTAGTTTTGGTAATTTTTTGAGGATTTGTTGGGTTAATATGTGTGCACAATAAACTTAGTATGGTCCCCAGCATACAGTGTCTACTCAGGTAATTCCTACAATTAGAAAAGAAGAATGTGGTAGACATCTTCATCTCAGTACTTGAGAAAAGATGCTCTGACATTTCTGAGGGATTCAATATAAATACATTCGAGATAGAAGGTTCAGACCTGCTTTATCAAAAATATTCATAGTCATTCATGTCTAGACCTTTCTCCTTCGTGTCTAGATTCATTGGCCCCCAAATGATACAGTGTTAAAATTCTTCTTGGGAAATGCAAGGTATGACTAAAGAACAGACCACAGGAAAACATGGCCATCTGATGCAACTACCATCACATGTTCTTTAAAAAGGCCCGTTTTCCGAAACACTAGCATAAAAAGACTTGGCTTTTTAAAAAGCTGGAAGGGAGACAAGTAAAAACATAACAAATAAAAGTAGAAAAGGGCCACATGGTCCCTCAAGCATCCTGAATATTTCAGACCCGCTCCAGGTACACAAATTACGACACAATGTGATGTAGTTCCCATTAACTTTCGAGACGGTGTATACACCTGATACAAGAAATGATAGATGCTATGCTCGGTCTTTGAGGGATATTGTAAAATTATGTTGCTGGAGCCCTTTTTTCTTCATTGTCAGCACAAATCCTTGTTTATTAAAGATTTAGCTTGAAGGAAATTTTAATTAATTACAGGTGCAGTAAATCCTGCCTGGGAAGCTGCCGTGCTGTGTTTACCGTGAATGGCCTTCATGTGCCTGTGCTCCACTCCGCTCTCCCTGCTGCCTGACAGTGTGATTTATGGCTGTTGTTTTCTACCAGTCCACTGTTTGCCCTCTAGGAGGGATTGGTCTCCTGAGCCTCCGTAATAACAGCAGCACTTTCACAGACATCTTTTAATGACAACAGCACTGCATTCAGTAAGTCAGGCTAATTGCAGATGTACCCTATTAATTGCAAAAACTAGGAGAGGTTACATATTTTACAAGCTTTTAATTTGAAACCGCCCGAGATGATTTGTCTTAAGTGTTTGGATAGAGACGTCCATAATATTCAACAATTCACCATTATTGAAACTCCGGTCTAGGCAGTTACAGAATTCTGAAATTGAATCAGGTAAAAACAAATAGTCTTAGATGTGTTTTTACCCAGTGGCTGTTAAGTGGAGGTTATGTTTTCAATGTGGACGTTAAAAAATTTTCTTACTCTTTTTATAAAAGCATCTTTGATTCTTATCATCATACATCTTTTTGAATATGGTAGAAATTTTGTATTTCTATAGTTAACGTTACAGAATTTTCCAAATAAACTTCAATTCTTAGACATGTCGAAGAAGCTAAACATAACTCTGGTGGTATGTATTTGAGAGGCATGGCACCTCGTTTGTTTAACTGTGGTAAAGTGATGTCCCAAATCCAGTTCAGGGTGGCGTTCCTTGGAGGGTAGTGGAATGACTGTGGTGAGTCACTGCATCTAGCAGTTAGGAGTTCCAGGGTCATGAGCAAGTAGATCCACATGGGCAGGGTTTCGCTGTGATCCAGCAGACAGTTTATAAAGGTGAGTGGTAATTTCACTTCTGCTGTATTTCAGGCCCCAAACAGTTGTCGTTGTTTTACTCTCCCATTTCTCTCTGGGCACATAGCTCTGTGCCTGGAGTAGCACAGGGCACGGGGCATTCCTGTGTGTCGGTTTGCTGTCGTTCCACGCCCTACCTGCTTCAGGACTTCTGGAAGCCACTGCTGTCCCAGGAGGAGGAAGAGATGGGGATAGAGTTGGGATAGCTGCCTGCCCAGACTCTCAGTGGAAAATTCAGATGTGGAGGAGCTATTGAAATCAGCTCTGGCTTCTAAAAGTCTCAGGACTGGTGGGATGCGTTCGAGGTGGAACAGTGCATCTCCCGACAGCCTGCTTTTCTTCACTGGACACTAGCCGCTGTGGCAGAGCTGGTGGCAGTGGAATAGCAGTGTAATCAGGGAGAAGTGGGTAAGGCGAGGCATGGGAGAGTCTATACGTGTGTTTGTAAGGCTGTGAGCCTTGAGGTATTTAGTGCTGCATTCATCATAGGTAAAAAAAAAAAAAAAAGTCAGGAAATGGTTAAATCAGGTGTGGCCCTCGATGTAGTATTGCATAGGCGCGGAAAATCATGAATAGGAAGATGGCAAAACAGTAGTCATATTAATAATACAGCTCTCACCTGTTGAGCCTTTACTAGTACCAGGTGTTATAGCTCTTAACTCTGAAGTTTTGAGTGTATTATGACATGAGAAAAGTTTCTCTTTTCCTCTTTCAGAATTTTCTTGGCCATTGTTACACCCATTTATATTCTATTGAATTAAAAAATATTTTAACCCTTGTTTATTAAGATAATATTTTTTAAGATGTTGAATTTTATAAAATTTGTATGACTATGATTACATGAATTATTGTATTAGTTTTCCTAATATTTAGCTATTCTTCTATTTCTGTGATGCCTTGTTAGCTTAATATAGTGCTAGGTTTTATTTATAAAGTAATGAATCTCTAGTTGGGGAGTACACACACTGTGTGAGTATGTTGCTTCTGTCAGTTCTGAAAACAGGGTTTTGCTAGCCTTCTATCTTTTTCTGTATTTTTGAACCGTTTAAATAACAGGATTGATTCCTACTTCACTCGTAAAACCCTTTGGGTCCAGTAGACTTCTGGTGGGAAAAGCATAACATCCTTTTCAAGTCCTTCAGCATTGGTCTGATTGGTTTGTCTCATTTTTCTGGGTCCATTTTGGTGCTGTTCCCGTTCTCTGTCAAAGCTCAGGCTCTTTGGCGTTGGACTGCACGTGGCATCGGCTCACATTTTGTGTTCTCTGCCCCTGTGGTGGCTCCTTTAATGTTTTTCATGCTGCCCATCTGAGTCTGTTCTTCGGGCTGACTTTCCAGAGGTCTGTCTGTTTTTTGGTCTTTTCAAAGAGTTACTTAGTTTTTTTCTCTATCAATTCTACCAGGTTTTGTCCTTAAGCTTCACTGATTTTTGTTTTTATCTTACTGTCTCACTGTCTTTATTTAGCCAATTGTATTGGCTGCTATGTGACCTGATAAGCCACAGTTTTCCCCTCTGTAAATTGGGGGTAAGGACCTCTGTCCTCTCTCAGAGTTGCTGTGAGCACTCAGTCTGTGATGAGCATGAGGCGGGGAGCTCTGCCGCCTGCTCTTGTGCAGAGTGCGGGGTCCTGAGCACCTTTCTTCTCCCACCAGGGAAAGGAGCTGCATTCTTTTAGTGACCGCACCCCTGCACCGGCTGGAGGTAGCATGCTGTTCATAGGCCATCTCTTGCTGGTTTATTTTCTGTCCCTGCCCAGCTAAAGGTGGAATTTGTTCTTTTTTTCTGTCAAGCGTGACTGCTAATTTGGATCAATGCAGAATTCCAGGGTCTTTGCTTTCCCCCTAGAATTATGGAAAGATTTGCCCTTCGTTTTCTGACGTATTTAGTGTTGCAGAAAAGATATCCAGCACAGATTTCCTTTGCAGGGAATCTTTTTTCAGTCTGTTTTGTTCTGACTAGAAGCTACAGCATTTTCTCGTTTTCCCTTGTTTTGGGGATTCAGACATCTAATAGGTGTGTACCCAGATGTATGGCTGTTTCGGTGTTTTGTTCTATAGACTCTAGTCTCTCCTCAGAAGTTTTTTCTATCATTTTTAAAATCACTTCTTTTATATCCTTTGTACTCTGTCCTTCTTGAATTCATGTTATACATCATCAGAGCTCCTGGATTTGTCTTTCTTGTCTCCTTGGCTTTTCTCTCATTTCCTTTCGTTTTAAAAAAAAACCGTTTTCCATCTACTGTGTTGTTTTTAGTTGAACAAGGATTGACACAAAGGATGTTTTGGAAAAATAAAAATTGGGTAAGTGTTTACATGTTATACCTTTTTCTGGTCTTCTTATGAGCCCTCCTCCCCCACAGTAGTGGACATTACTAGTCAGTGTTTACGACTTACAGATTAATGAAACATAAACTTCCACTGCTGATAATGTATAATTCTGTTGTATATATTATGTTTGTGTACATATTTATAAAGTGCCTTAGATTGTATCATGATTGAAAGGTTGATATTTTTTTAATTTGTAAACATTTTATTATATTTATTTTTCCTTCCAGCTTTATTGAGATATAATTGACATACAGCACTTTAGAAGTTTGAGGTGTACAGCATAATGATTTGAGATACATACACCATGAAATAATTATCACAGTAAGCTTAGCGAACGTTCATCCTCTCATATAGATACAAAATTAAAGAAATAGAAAAAAATTTCCTGTGATGAAAACTCTAGAATTTACTCTCAACTTTCATACCTAACATATAGGAGTGTTAATTATATTTGTCATGTTGTATATTACATCCCTAGTACTTAGCTTATAACTGGAAGTTTGTACCTTTTGATTGCCTTCATCCAATTCCTCCTCCCCCCCATCTTCCACCTCTGGTAACCGCAACTATGATCTCTTTTTCTATGAGTTTGTGTTTGAAGTATAATTAACCTATAACACTATGTTGATTCCTGTTACACAACATAGTAATTCAATATTTCTATAGGTTTCAAAATGATCTTCATGATAAGTCTAATTATTATATGTTACCATACAAAGATGTTGCATAGTTATTGACTACATTGCCCCGCACTGTACATTTCACCCTTGACTCATTTATTTTGCAACTGGAAGTTTGTACCGCTTAATCTCCCTCACCTATTTCTTCCCTGCCCATCCCGTTTGTTCCTGGTACCTATGGCTATTTCTTTCTTTTCTTTTTTAACATCTTTATTGGAGTATAATTGCTTTACGATGGTGTGTTAGTTTCTGCTTTATAACAAAGTGAATCAGTTATACATATACATATGTTCCCATATCTCTTCCCTCTTGCGTCTCCCTCCCTCCCACCCTCCCTATCCCACCCCTCTAGGTGGTCACAAAGCACCGAGCTGATCTCCCTGTGCTATGCGGCTGCTTCCCACTAGCTATCTATTTTACGTTTGGTAGTGTATATATGTCCATGCCACTCTCTCACTTTGTCACAGCTTAACCTTCCCCCTCCCCATATCCTCAAGTCCATGCTCTAGTAGGTCTGTGTCTTTATTCTCATCTTACCCCTAGGTTCTTCGTGACCTTTTTTTTTTCCTTAGATTCCATATATGTGTTTTAACATACGGTATTTGTTTTTCTCTTTCTGACTTACTTCACTCTGTATGACAGACTCTAGGTCCATCCACCTCACTACAAATAACTCAATTTCGTTTCTTTTTATGGCTGAGTAATATTCCATTGTATATATGTGCCACATCTTCTTTATCCATTCATCCGATGATGGACACTTAGGTTGCTTCCATGTCCTGGCTATTGTAAACAGAGCTGCAATGAACATTGTGGTACATGACTGTTTTTGAATTATGGTTTTCTCAGGGTATATGCCCAGTAGTGGGATTGCTGGGTCGTATGGTAGTTCTATATTTAGTTTTTTAAGGAACCTCCATAGTGTTCTCCATAGGAGCTGTATCAATTTACATTCCCACCAACAGTGCAGGAGGGTTCCCTTTTCTCCACATGAAAGGTTGATTTTATTTATTTGTTTTTTGGCCACGCCGCATGGCATGTGGGATTTTTGTTCCCCGACCAGGATTGAACCCATGCTCCCTGCATTGGAAGCGGGGAGTCTTAACCACTGGACCACCAGAGAAGTCCTTAAAAGGTTTGATTTTAAGAGCCATCCTCATTTAACTTCTTATTTAAAACTGTCTTTACCATTTTGTCATCATTTTAGGAGAAACTAATTCGAGATATTGCTCATTGTCATGGGATTTTGATCACTTCTTACTCCTACGTTCGACTGATGCAAGATGATATTAGCAGGCATGACTGGCACTATGTGATCTTGGACGAAGGACACAAAATTCGGAATCCAAATGCTGCCATCACTCTTGCTTGCAAACAGGTGTGACCTTTAATAACAAGGAGGGTTTCCAGGTGGATAATATTTAATTGAGAATAAACTCTGCTTTTAGTAACAGACTTATTTAATCTTTCCTTGTGCTTTTTTTTTTTTGTGGTACGCGGGCCTCTCACTGTTGTGGCCTCTCCCGTTGCGGAGCACAGGCTCCGGATGCACAGGCTCAGCGGCCATGGCTCACGGGCCCAGCCGCTCCACGGCATGTGGGATCTTCCCGGACTGGGGCACGAACCCGTGTCCCCTGCATCGGCAGGCAGACTCTCAACCACTGCGCCACCAGGGAAGCCCTCTCCTTGTGCTTTTGCATAAGGAATTTGAAATACACATTTTGCCTTAATGCAGAACACTTTTCATTCTTGCACTTAATCATGTTTTCTAAAATTCTAATTGTTCACATTACTTAATGTCTCTTATAGGGATTAGTTGTTAGAATGTAACCAAATCCAACTCTAGTCCATAGTCTTCAGCTTGAACAGTAAGAAATTCTTCCCTATATATATATTTTTTTAATCTATGTGTAATTGAAGAATTAAAGTTTCATAAAATGCGTTTTAGAGGAGACCAAAAGAATATGTAGTTGTGTTAAATAATAAGATTGCATGGGAGTGTTTTGGGGTAGGGTTGGTGATCGTCTGCTAAAAGGTGTATTTAACAGAAAAGTCCTTGCTTTCCCCGAACAGTTCCGCACCCCTCATCGCATCATCCTGTCTGGCTCACCGATGCAGAATAATCTCCGTGAGCTGTGGTCACTCTTTGATTTCATCTTCCCGGGAAAGTTGGGCACGTTGCCCGTGTTTATGGAGCAGTTCTCAGTCCCCATCACCATGGGGGGGTATTCAAATGCCTCCCCAGTACAGGTAGTGTATCAGGCAGGTGACACTTCTGGTGTTTTAATATTTAAAACGTTCCTACTAAATACTATACTTTGTAGCCAAGTCATTCAGAATGTAAGGGAAATGACCAAGCTTATAAATTGCTATGTGATAAAAAAAACAAAATTATTTTTGCTTGATAGCGCATAATTTTCCAGATGAGTTTTTAAAAAATCATGTAAAATATTCAAGAGCAGTCAGAAATTATGAGATAAGAGTGAGTCACTTCTGGACAGCGTGTAATAGTGCAAATTGGGTAGTGCATCTTATAAAGTACTTTACAAGCTTAGCAAAGGGGACACCAGGGAAGACTTAACAAGACGTATACCCTTTAACCTGATCCTGGGAAAACAGGTTGGGAAAAGTGGGACATTCTAGGTTAGAGCAACAGTATAACGCAGCCACTCTGTGTGACCATGAGCAGTGAGGAGACATGCTTGACTGGACTGGAGATGCTTTTGGAGGAGTTGCAGGAAAGCTGTGGATGCTGGCAGTGGGGGCCTTGAAGGGAGGCAGGAGCGCTTAGGCAGGGAAGAGCCACTGAAGGTGTTTGAGCAGGAGGCTGGGAGCAGGCTGTTCTTGGACGGTTACTCAGGCTGCAGGTAATTGTGGGAGGGAGGCTGGCATTGAGGGACCTGCAGGAATTGTTGGGGGTGAGGGTGATGAGAGCCTGGACCTGGATGTGGGTGATGGTCCTGAGAAAGCAGGTCTAGAGCAAGAGTCCCAAGTGGCGTTTTCTAGGCAGAACAAACAAGATGTGGAGGTTGGTAAGATAAAGGAGATTGGTGGGAGAGTGGTGAGCTTGCTGTAGCTAACCCCTGAGGCTTCAGGCCTGGTGACTGGTAGAGTGGGCTTGTCACAGACAGGAACGTTAGGAGGTGAGGCCAACTGGAGGGCGGTTTATGGAATTTGGGGGCAGGCTCTAGCCTCCATGAGAGGCTGGGTCTCTGCACAGCTCTCAGGTGGGGGCCTGTACCAGCCAGGTTATGACTGAGCCAGAAATAAAATACATAACTAGAAAAAGAATTTTAGACCTTTAAGATTAGAGGACTGTCAAAAACCATTTTAATACCTTTAAAATTTTGAGATTGAATGATTTTTGATTTTTAATTAACTTTTACGGGAGCTGTCTTCCTCCACTGAATCTCGGTTATCCTTCATGTATCTTGTTCTTTTTTTTTTTAACTCTTTATTTTGGAATAATTTCAAACTTAACAGAAAGTTGCAAGAATTGTAAAAATAGCTCCTAGATTCCCTAATTGTTAGCATTTTGCTAACATTTTGCCATATTTGCTTTATCTTTCCTTCCCTCCCTCCTCCTTCCCTGTCTCTGTCTCTGTCTCTCTGTCTCTCTCTCTCTGTCTCTCTCTCCCCCCCCCCGCCGTATATACACACACACACACACACACACACACACACACACACACAAATTTATGCTTTTTTTTTCCTGAATCATCTGAGTAAGTTGTAGACACGATGCCCCTTTTCTCCAAATCCTTTAGTGTATATTTCCTAAGAAGAGGGATGTTGTCTTACATAACCATGGTATAAACATCAAAATCAGGAGGAAATGTAACATTGATGTAATTCTGTTATCTAATCTATTTGTCATGCACATTGTGCCGGTTGTTCCAGTAATTTCCGTGTCTGTTTAGTCTCCTTTAATCTGAAGCTGTTCCTGTGATCTTCCTTTTGCCTTCATGACTTGACATTTTTGAAGACTACAGGCCTATTATTTCATAGAATGTGCCTCACCTTGGGTTTGTTTTCCATTCTTTGTGATTGGAATCAGCTTATTCCCTTTGAGCAGGAATACAAAGAAGTGACCTGTCTCTCAGTGCTTTACTCGTATCTGGAGGCACATGCTGTTGGTTTGTCCCTTCATCGGTGGTGGTCTGATTACTGGGCAAGGTGTTGTGTGTCAGACTTCTAAACTCTTTGAAGCTACCACTTCTCCTTTATAATTAATAAGTCATTTATGGGGTATACTTTGAGGCGGTGCAAATAGGGTCTGTTTCTTCCTTGAAGTCCTCGTTTCAGAAGTTTGTGCACTTATCTTTTTCCCCTTTTTAGACTGTAAAGTCCTTGGGAGCAGAGGTACTGCTTTTATTTGCTCCTTTTTGTTTTAAGTCCATAGTTGCCATGAAATAGTGAATCCCAAGAAGGTAGTCTGTCAGCAGGTATTTTGTGTGTCAGGCTGGGGCTAAAATGATGGGAAATGGCTGACAATCAGAGCCTTCCCTGGAATAGCATTCCTGGTCCAGTGGAGAGTGTGCAGGGGGGAAAGTGGTAAACAGATGATCACGGTATAGGGTAATGAAGACTGTGCTCAGGGGAGACAGCCAATCCAGAGCTTGTGGGAGTCAAGGCAGGCTTCCTGGGTGGGGATGGTTAGGATCTAAAAGGCTGAGGAGGGTGAGGGGGAAGAACATTAACTACCCAAAACATGGACGCCCCTTGGATTTGTACATTGAGCCTGTGCAGGGGATTTTAGAACTGAAAAGAGCCCGAGGAGTCATCTAGTTGAGCCTCCTCATTTCATGCTCAAGGTTATTATTGAGACTGAGCGTTTTGGAGACTTGCCTAAGGTGACTGGGCTCTGGGAGAGGCAGAACTGGGGAGGAGTTATCACTCTGCCTCCTCGGGAAGAGGAAGGAAGCATGAGCAGGCTCAGCAAGGTGTCCATTTTCCATAGCTGTGGGGAGGTGGAGTGACGAAGGAACACAGTTGGATCCTCACTGTGCATTTTTACTCACAGAGAGGCAGACACAAGAAGCAGAAGGGAATTCAGTATAGAATTGGCTCGAAAGTTGGACTGGAGAATGTGGCGTGACGTCAAAGCTAAAATAGGGTTTCTTGGTCTTCCCTGCTCTCACATCCCCACCCCAGTTTAGAGCTTAAGATCTTCCTCTGGGGAGAGTGGGGTGTGAGAAACAGACCCGTCCCCAGCCACTCTGAGCTCCAGCCCTTGCAAGTTCAGCACAAGTGGGCTGGGGGCGGGTGGACTTTCCAGAAGGGTAGACGGGCAGGAGAGAGCGAGCTGCCAGGCCACGCACCAGCCCAGCCCTGGGTTTCCAGCGCCATCAGCATCTCACTCATTCTTCGAGAGGAGAGAAATGGAGGTAGACGTGAGCATGTGGGCAGAGTTTCCTTAACACGCTGTATATATTTTTAGGAAGATTTTAAATAATGTACTTGCTTCCTTGGTAGGACTGCAATGTCTTGTTAAAATTTGAAATTTATCTCAGCATTACAAGCCATAAAGTGTACCTGATTATCATCTTCTGGTAATTTTTATCAATTTCTGAATGATATATTTACAGGGTTACCTGTAACCAAAAGTCGTTGATGAATAGAGTTTCTTTGTTATTGTCTGCTGGTCCAAGTAAAACTGTTTTTTTGTTTTTCTGTCTTTGATTTTGCGGTATGTGGGCCTCTCACTGCTGTGACCTCTCCCGTTGCGGAGCACAGGCTCCGGACGCGCAGGCTCAGCGGCCATGGCTCACGGGCCCAGCCGCTCCGCGGAATGTGGGATCTTCCCGGACCGGGGCACGAACCCGTGTCCCCTGCATCGGCAGGCGGACTCTCAACCACTGCGCCACCAGGGAAGCCCAACCATGTTAATTTTTTAACTTGAATTTTTCTGTGTTTATTCAAGCTCTTTTAATTATTCATTTTGCTGATAACTTTCTTAAATTTAAGCTTTGGTTGGAAATTTTCTTGTTCCATTAAATAGTATTTACTAGGTTGTTAAGCCTATTTAGATTTTTTTCAAAGTATCAATAATTTATTGAATTCTTTGCCTTTAAGTGAATTGCAGAGAGAGTGGTTTCCTGCACTGTGGGTCTTTGTTTTTCTCTGGACAGTTAATACCCATCTCATGTGGCTGTGCTCCATTACAGAGCCATATGCTCCATTTTAGGCTGGAGTGACCTTTCATTTCTGGGATCATAGGGCTTTTCTTGAACTTACTCTCTGAGTCTCCTGTGGGCAGTAATCTCTGCTTATTATCTGCTGTTCCCCTTGCTGCAGCGTTTCCCTGAGTTAGTGTTTGATCTTCAGTCTTGCAGAGTAGCAGTTCCTTTGTGGCTATTGGAGAGTACAAGATTATAAACTGAGATTTGTTTGAAAGCAGTTTTTTTCCCTAGAGGGGGTCAAGCATTGAATAAATCTCCACTTTAGGGTTTAACTATATAATAATAATTAAATAGAGGTGGAACAGGGCACAAAATTACCAGTTGTTCTTTCGTACATTTTGGTTAATGAGAAGTTTTGTTTTGTTTTTTTTATTGATGATATTATTATGAAAGCTACTGCGTCCTGGAGTATATGGAACTTAAAGTTTTACAAACCATTTTCCTACTGTTTCCCACAATTTTGTACAACCATTGATCATTCTTTTAAAAAAATTTTTTTAAGCATTGGAATCAATTGAGAGGTAAGAACAAATGTGTTCCTCAGATGCACAGTAATTGTTTCCCCTTTTCTCTTATTAAAGGTTAAAACTGCTTATAAGTGTGCATGTGTTCTACGAGACACCATAAATCCATACCTACTGCGGAGAATGAAGTCGGATGTCAAAATGAGCCTTTCTTTGCCAGATAAAAATGAACAGGTCTGTAAATACAAGAATTATCAAAACATTCCTAAAGCACAGGTGTACCTGGCATTCACCCTGCTTTTCACACACAGAATAGGTGAGGCTAACAGGTGTGGTCTCTGGTGCTGTGGGGCAGGCTAGTCTACCGCTGTATATACCTGCCTACGACAGGTGAGCCTGCTGGGCTCAGGAGTGACTGGAGGGTGGGGAAGTGGAGGTGGTCATTGTGCACATCCTTTCAGGGAGTTTTCCCCCTCAGTTTTTTTTTTAATTTATTTATTTTTGGCTGCGTTGGGTCTTTGTTGCTGTGCACGGGCTTTCTCTAGCTGCGGCGAGCGGGGACCACTCTTAGTTGCGGTGCGAGGGCTTCTCATCGCGGTGGCTTCCCTTGTTGTGGAGCACGGGCTCTAGGCACGCGGGCTTCAGTAGTTGTGGCTTATGGGCTCTAGAGCACAGGCTCAGTAGTTGTGGTGCACAGGCTTAGTTGCTTCGCGGCATGTGGGATCTTTCCGGACCACAGATCGAACCCATGTCCCCTGCATTAGCAGGAGGATTCTTAACCACTGCGCCACCAGGGAAGCATCCCCGTCAGTTTTTGGGGCATCTAAGGTGTGGAGCACTGATCTGAGGAAGATGAGTGGGTTTTCAGATCTGGTGCAAAGATGAAAGGGTTGTCCTGGATCCCTTGTAGGGACCTACTGGTCTGAGAATAAAGGAGAACAACCAGGTGTGACAGATGAAGAAATAGATACATTTTACAGAGTGAAAATTAGGAAATCAGGCCTGATAGCTTCAGTTTCTATTTCTGTTTTTTTGTTTTTGATGTTTTTAAGTAGAGGTGGAGACACAGGTGGTGGGTGGGTGGCTTGGGGAGAGTGAGGAGTGTTGTCACGGCCATCTGGGTGTGAGCAGGTGCTGAGCGGGGGGTGGGGGTGGGTCCTCTCTAGGATGCCGCCCTGGTGGGGCTGTCTCCAGCGGCACTCAGCACTTACCACAAAGGAGTGGAGAAGGCAGGCAGTTGAGTTCCTCTTCATTTGGAAGTTTGCAGGGCAGATGCAGTGGGTGGCAGAGGGGTAGATGAAGGAAAATACCGTGGGTTTGTGACTAGCCGAGGAACATAGGCCGTGAAATGGTGGCAGTGGTCTTAGAGAAGGAGAGGAGGGTTGAGAGGCAGAATGTCGGGGGGTGAGGGGAACGTGGGGGCGTGGGTTAGTAGACGCTGTTGGGCTGGCAGGGTAAGGGGTTGTCATAGGTGAGTCTGGTAAACTTGGGGATGGTTTAGAACTCCAGGAAGGGGAAGGGGTGTGCCAGGTAAGGTTAAGGTTCCTGGTCAGGTTTGCTGAAGTGAAGAGTGGGTTGAGGGGATTGCGAGCTGAGATGGTCTGAGCACTCGAAGGCTGGGATGGAGGAAGCACTGTGCACCTGGTCCTGAACTTCCCCATGAGCAGGAAGCCAGGCTTCAGGGACTCCCGGGATAGTGGGGTGGGGACCATATGCCATGGGGACCAAAAAGTGGATGGAAGACAGAAACGGAGGGGGCTCTTGAGAGGAGGGAGCTCTTCTTTGCTCAGCTCTGAGATGTGGCTTCCTTTTGTTTTGTTTTTAATAGGATGTACACTGAAAATTACATACATTGTGTTCTTTTGATTAGTAAATTTTGTTACTATTTTAGTTATTTTGTTTTGTTAAGTTTTTTTTTTCAGCTCTGTTTTTATTCTCCCCTTAGGTCTTATTTTGCCGTCTTACAGATGAGCAACATAAAGTCTACCAAAATTTCATTGATTCCAAAGAAGTTTACAGAATTCTCAATGGAGAGATGCAGGTCAGCCAAATAATAGAAGCTGGAGAAAGAATTGTGGACCAAGGAAAGTGGGGGAGGAAAGGAAACTAGTACTAGTCAAGGATTCACTGTTATTACCCTCTTGAAAATATTTGGGTGTGAACCTTCCCTTCATTTGAAGCCCTTCCAGAAGTAAGAGAACACACAGTTGGAGCATGCTCCCTTTTTATCTGTACTGCAGCACTGTTACACTTGAACCCAGCACTGCATGGTCTAGTGGAAGAATGCACTAGACAACAGGGTCTGTAATGGTGGGTCCTACAGGGATTGCTGTTCCTCTGTAGCCTGTCGGGAGCAGCCCCGGACTGCTGGGCTGCACAGAGGAAGAATTATTGTTATACATTTTTGTATAAGTAATAACATTTTAGTTATTGGCCATATTCAGCAATATATGTGGGTAAACGTCTCTTCATTCAGCACATGTAGTAAGTTTATCATCAGCTTTAGTCAAAAGCTTCACGTGAACTCTTCAACTTCTTTGTGCTTCAGTATCTTGAAGCGTGAATTGTATTTTTATTTGACAGGTAAGACTTCCTTAGTCCTTGGTCCATCCTCGTTGGAGGTACAGCTGAGCAGCATGGGATGCTCGGAAATACACTTTGCTGCCTCCTGCATGGAGACAGATAGAGATGAGTGTGGGTGATGAGGCTGCCTGTGTTCCGTAGTATCTACATGGTTTTTCCTCCAGATTAAGGCATTTTCGTTCTTTTACCCAGCTCTTACTATTTGTTTCATCTGTCATTGGCATCTCTAGGAGGTTTTGAAATCATTCACATTTATTCATCTCTCCTGTATCTCCCCTTAACTTATCTTCACGTGTCTCCAAGTTGTGAAGCCTTAGGTGGTCTAGATCAGCACTGTCCAGTAGATAGAGAACACAAGCCACATGTGTGATTTTAAATTTTCTAGTACTCACATTAAAAAAGATTAAAAAGCAAAACAGGTGAGATCAACTTTGATAATATATTTTATTTAGCCTGATGTATCTAAAATATTTTAATATGTAATCAAAATTTTTAAACTACTGAGATATTTTACTCTTTTTTGTACTAAGTCTTCAAAATTGGGTATTTTACATTGGTAACACATCTCAATTTGGACTACACACTTCACGTGCTCAGTGGCCACACATAGCTTGTGACTGCTGTGTTGGACAGCAGAGATCTCCAGGAAGAAAGACAAGTAACAGATGACTCTGGGGAGTGGTGATGGGGTTCCTGCTTTGTTCAGATCGTTTATCGTTTATTTGTTTAACTGCTTACTAGTTAAAACTACCATACTCTTTGGTTTTTGGCTTAATTTATGATTTATCTTTTTCCACTTGAGTTTTTATACTGGTGAGTGTGACTTGAGTCAGGGGTGAGACCTGTGAAAGATTCCCTCTTGTTGGGGCGGGCGGGTGGGCTCTCTCACTTTGGGTCTCCAAGCCCTTCTGCTGCGTGAAAAGTCCTGCACGTCATTCCCATCCGTAGATTTTCCACGTGGGTATGTTTCCTGATAAACTAATGTAAAGGTAAAGGGAATTTCAGCCTCTGACTCACATGTTAAAATACAGAACTTCTAGTGAGCTACTTAGGAGTACAATTTTTAAATGCATTTGTTTGTAAAATAGATGCTAGTGGGAAGCATCCGCATAGCACAGGGAGATCAGCTCGGTGCTCTGTGACCAGCTAGAGGGGTGGGATAGGGAGGGTGGGAGGGAGACGCAAGAGGGAGGAGATATGGGGATATATGTATATGTACAGCTGATTCACTTTGTTATACAGCAGAAACTAACACACCACTGTAAAGCAATCATACTCCAGTAAAAATGTTTAAAAAACTAATAAATGCATTTGTTAAGTTACATGATAGATTTCCCTAAATTTTAGATGGGCGTGATGTTTCTTATTTATATTTAAAAGGTGAGCCAGTTTTTTATATACTGTGAACTGCATACTTTTTTTTTCTAGAGGGAAAATAAATCATCAGCAGTTGAATGTGACCCTGGTAGATATGTTTGGTCCAAAAGGATTTTTTTTGTTTTTAGAGAACGTGCCCTATCAGGAAAAGAAGATGTGTAAAGGTTGATTTCTTCCAGCTCCTAATATGCTGTGGTTAGGGAGGAAACTAAGAAGCTGGTGAAGAATTACTTTTTAATCTGTGTTACATATCAAACAGCCTCCTTCCTTTCCTTCCGGAGTGAATAGTATTTTACGTGGGGTAATCTGAGTGCACATAATTCTTTTGTACCATAGATTTTCTCTGGACTTGTAGCCCTAAGAAAAATCTGCAACCACCCTGATCTCTTTTCTGGAGGCCCCAAGAATCTTAAAGGAATTCCAGATGAGGAACTAGGGGAAGATCAGTTTGGACACTGGAAACGTTCTGGGAAAATGATAGTTGTTGAGTCCTTGTTGAAAATATGGCACAAGCAGGGCCAACGAGTATTGCTGTTTTCTCAGTCCAGACAGGTGAGTATACAAACCTCATACAAGAAACAAGTTGGTTCTTTATGACTCACAACCATTATTCAAAAAATGAGATATTGTCTAAAATACTGATTCCAAAGGCAAATCCACCCATTGACCCTGAAGTGGCAGCCTGCAAAGCTCTTTGGGAGATGGGACCTTTCTCTAGAGTTGGTGCCCAGAAGTCGGCTTTTTAAAAAAGGTTTATTACCATGTGATTATGGGGTGCAGGTGAGTTTGGGTCTGAACTCAAATAAATGCTGTGCTGATTACAAAACATGTAAGAATTAACAGTATGGAAATACCAAAAATATTCTTGCAGTAATTACATTTATCTTCCTCGAATCAGGAAACCCCTTTTAATATAAGCCTTTTGGGAAGGATGTGACTCTTTACACAAGTGTGGAGTACTCACTGGAGATGTACATTTGATTTTTAAACTCTTATATCCTCCACCCCTTTTCCCAAACAGATGTTGGACATATTTGAAGTATTCCTTAGGGACCAAAAGTATTCCTATCTCAAGATGGATGGTACCACTGCGATAGCTTCAAGACAACCACTGATTACAAGATACAATGAGGTAACAAGTGAACAGAATGATGAAGTCACATGGTGCTACTTTGTGCGGAGGGGAAAGAAGGAGAGGTCTGCACCCACAGTGCTACATCTGGGATTGGGCAGTGGGTGCTTTTAACTCAGTGCATTTCTGGATTATTGGGATGTGTTGTGTTTAAACAGAGAATGTGTATTCCTTCTCGAAAACCCGGCTTTAAATATTGCTAATATAATTGATATTAAAAGTAGAAGCTGTGAGATGGGATCTTGGCTGACCAAAGGTTTCTGGGGCATAACCCATTGCTTGTATTGGGAACAGGCTTCCGTGTGGAGAATATGTAAAGGCAGAGGTGAAGAGCTGTAACTAGTCTTCCATGTGCATACTGAGTGTTGTGTGTCTTACCTCTAGGACACATCCATATTTGTGTTTCTTCTGACCACTCGGGTGGGTGGCCTAGGAGTCAACCTGACGGGGGCAAACCGAGTCATCATCTATGACCCTGACTGGAACCCAAGCACAGACGTGCAGGTCCGTTTATTTTGTTTAAAGGAGCGTGTTGGTGACATACTATCTGATGGCTTGCACTCGGGAGCGTCCTTCGGTGCCACGTTACCCTCAGCATATAGCTCACATCTTGGTTGTAGCTTGTCTTCAGCTTGGAGTAAGGGTCTTCACGGTTTTCCCGTAGCAGGCACACTAGACATGGGTAAAAAGAGAACGTGGGAGGGGACAGACACACATTGTTTTCCAGGTAGAGTTGGCTAGGTCTGTTTTGTCACCTGCCTGTTTATCTTCCTTAATAGGCCTTGGTTGTACTTAGCCTCATTAGCCAAAATTCTAATTTCGGGAGTGGAAGGAAGCGACCGGCTATTAATCAGTGCTTATCGCTGAGAAGGGCCCTTGTTGAGCTGCATCTCTTCTACCGTAGGCCCGGGAGCGAGCGTGGCGGATAGGCCAGAAGAAACAGGTGACGGTGTACAGGCTTCTGACCGCAGGCACCATTGAAGAGAAGATTTACCACCGGTCAGTACACGTGGCTGTGCTCCTTGACCGGAGGGTGCTCTCCTGGTTGCGGGTGTGCAGGAGGGAGAGGCACGCTGCCAGGGTTTGGAGCAGGGAATTTTTAAAAAATAGTACTTTAAGAAGTCTTGGGACTTCCCTGGTGGTGCAGTGGTTAAGAATCTGCCTGCCAATGCAGGGAACATGGGTTCGAGCCCTGGTCTGGGAAGATCCCACATGCGGCGGAGCAACTAAGCCCGCGAGCCACAACTACTGAGCCCGCGCTCTGCAACAAGAGAAGCCCCCGCTCGCGGCAACTAGAGAAAGCCTGTGCACAGCAACGAAGACCCAACACAGCAAATTAATTAATTAAAAAAAAAAAAGAAGTCTTTCCATCTTAGAGCAATAGTTGCTGTAACTGAGCAATATGTGTTTTGGTTTTTTTATCTTGTTTTTTTTTCTTTCTCATTAAAATAAGCTTAGATGTCTTATTGTGTGTTTTTTAAAAATGTCTTTGAACCTGATTGTTTTTCTACCTTATTAATAAACGATTACTGTATGTTTAGAATTCTGAGGTACAGCTGAACATTGTTTCATACCAGCTTGATTTCTATCTTTTTAGACAAATCTTCAAGCAGTTTTTGACAAATAGAGTGCTAAAAGATCCAAAGCAAAGGCGATTTTTCAAATCCAATGATCTTTATGAGCTGTTTACTCTGACTAGTCCTGATACATCCCAGAGCACTGAAACAAGTGCTATTTTTGCAGGTATTCCATAAAGTAATTTAACTTAAAGTAACGAAATACATAAGAATTATGCAGTATAACACTAGCATGTTTTTCCCTTTCACAGGAACTGGTTCAGATGTTCAGACACCCAAACGCCATTTAAAAAGAAAACTTCAACCGGCTTTTGGAACAGACCAGAACATTCCAGTAGGTAAAAAGTTCCCTGGTTCTAACACATCTGCAAACGTTGCCACGTCATCTGAAGAGAAATCTGCAGCTCTAGGACCTGAAGTGAATGCAGTAACTTCTAATCTAGGTGATCCTTTGAAAGATGCCCCTCAAACGTCTTGTAGTCTAACTAACAGTGAGAGGCTTGGAGAAGAGACAGGTGCAGTGTCCAGACTGCAGGATTCCTCAGTGATTCATGGAAACAGGGAAGGTTCAGATTCTCCAAGAATCAGCAAAATGTACAGGATGTCTGGTGAGGAAAGCATCGATGAAAAGGAGGGTCTTTCTGATAAAAGAGAAAGCTGCCGGGTTCAAACAGAACCTCTTTGGGAGAATGAGCAAACAGAAAATAATTTTTATAAGCACAAGTCGAAAACGAAACATCATGTGGCAGAAGAAAAGACCCTGGAGAAACATCTGAGGCCGAAGCAAAAGCTTAAGAGCTCTAAGCACCGCAGAGATGCCAAGTTTGAGGGAACTCGAATTCCGCACCTGGTGAAGAAGAAGCAGTACCGGAGGCAGGACAATGAAACTGAGAGCGAGCCCAAGGAACGCAGCCATGACGACTACGTCCTGGAAAAGCTTTTCAGAAAATCAGGTACTCCTTTTGCTGACCTTGCCACAGGTGTGCTAGGAATAGAAGTGAGGGGGCCACTTCTAGCGGAAGCAGCCTTTCCTGACAGTGCAGGGTGTGTGGTCAACTGGAAGTATTTTTCCTTCTAAAACTCAGATTTGAAATGTATTGGCATTTTTGAAAATCATTTTCGCCTCTCTTTCCTAGGAGAATTTGAACCTTGGGAGAACAATAGGACTCGACTTCTAACCACATACAGGAGGGGTGCAATGCTTAAAATAGATTTGTACTACCTGAACATTCATAGGTGATTTCTCTGCATGCTATATTTATCTGATTTAACAAACACAGGAGAGTAAAGTGACAGATCATGGGGGAGAGAGACAGGGGCATGGCCAGAGGCAGGCACTCTGGAAGTAGGAAAGCTGGTAGCTAATATCAAGGGAGAAAAATTAGGAAAGCAGACTCAACAATTGCTCAGGACCCTGGAGGGACCGGCCAGCCTGCACAAATTAGTCATCCCTGGGACTGTCTTACTCAGGTCTCACCAGTCACTGTGTTCCCAAGGTGACAGCCTTGACTTTCCAAAGATTGCAGAATCGGTTTCTGTTCAGGAAAGCAGGCTTACATATGGCATCTCAGAAGGAAACCACCTGGGCCTGATGCTTTCTTGTAAGGTAGTTCATTGGTAACTTGCTCTGTTTTTTTCTACAGTTCTTGGTCTATTTTCCTAAGAAAAATTATCTGTCTTGTCTAGTTTTCAAGTTTATTTGCATGGAGGCATAGAAAATACTCGTAATAATTTTTTTTAAATTGGCTTCTTTTTCAAGATAATTTCCCCCTTGTCATTTCTAATTTTGTATATTTTTCCCCCGTTTCCTTTGTCAGGTTAAGCTAGTAGATTGTCTATTTTGTGATTTTTTTTCCCAATAAACCAGGTTTTTGATTTATTAATTAGATCCATGGTTGTTCTCTACCTCATTAATTTATGCTTTTATCTTCAGTATTTTCTTCCTGTTGCTTTTGGTTTTGTTTTGATGAGTTTTTTTGGTCCTAATTTTTATAAAACTGTTTGACTTGGAATTCAGTTCCTTTATTTTTGTTTTCATTTTTATTGATAGACATATTTAGGGCTATGCATTTTCCACTGATGACTGCATTGGATTCTTCTGATATGTAGTGTTTCCATCATCATTACTTTTTAGAAATTCTGTAGTTTTATTTTATATTTGTATATTTTCCCCCTTCAATAGAGAATATATTAGTAGAAGATTTTAAAGTTTTCCAGGTAACAGTGAAGAATTTATGTTGAAGTGTGGTTATTAAAGCATTATGCTTTGATTATACAAAGCAGTGACAGTTGATAGTCCCTCCCTCGTCGGGTAGAGATGCAGGTGAAGAGCAGCAGCATTTGTAAAAGTTCCTGGGTCCTGGTGATCACGGGTGAATAGCAGCTAAAAACGTTCATGATGTTTCCTCTACCCACAACACACTAGCCTATACAGAAGAAAACGTGTGATTATGTACGAGCTGAAATAACATGTTCACTGTTTCCTTTGCTCTTGTCAGTGGGTGTGCACAGCATCATGAAGCATGATGCCATCATGGACGGAGCCAGTCCAGACTACGTGCTGGTGGAGGCAGAGGCCAACCGTGTGGCCCAGGATGCCCTCAAAGCACTGAGACTGTCTCGGCAGCGGTGTCTGGGAGCAGCATCTGGTGTTCCCACCTGGACCGGCCACAGGGGGGTGGCTGGTACACCAGCAGGAAGAAAGTAAGAGGTTGCCACCCTGCCATGCTTGTGAGGAGGCCAAACCTGCTGGGCTGGAAATAAAATCAGGGCAGGCGGGGATACCTCCTCCCGTTTATCTGAAGCAATAGAAAATCTCTCAGGGAGGGATTGGGTCAGCCAGATGTATGTGACTTGGGGAAAGACTTTTATCATCTTACCTTCTTCTTTGCTTTCATTCCCTCCTTTCCAAAGCTGATTTTTCAGGGAAAGGAGAAATCTGTTTTGCTTAAGAGGTGATGTCATAAAAAATAGTAAGAGGTACAGAATAACGATTAAACTTTAATAAGATGATTAGCTAGGTTTCAGCAATCAGTAATTACTATGGTATTCAGTGTGCTCTTTTAGAATAGTTTCCCTACCTAGAATTCAAGGGTAGTAAGTTGAGCAAGGATATTGAGTGGTTTTTACTTGAGATGCAGTAATAATTTCTACTACTTTACTAGGAGAGTAAAGTATGGGAATCTCAGGGGATAGAGCAGAAGCATCATGGCTGCGAAAGAATAACCGTGCAGAAGAAAATTGCTCCAAGAGGAGTTTAGTTGTTGGAAGGGCATTCTCATCTGTCACAAAGTTACATTTTATCAACTATGACTCTTTTCCGTATTTAGGAGAAGATTTGGTCAGAAAAGGAACTCCAGCTTCTCTGTGCAGCATCCCTCTTCAACATCTCCAAAGGAGAAATGCCAGGTAATCTGATAGCCTATCAACTTTTCATTTGTGAGATCTACTTAATTGAATTGCCATGAAGATTTCACTCGATTCTGCATGTGAAGAGCGTCACTGGCACAATGACATCTGATGTTTACATTGTATGTATGCACTTTCATGCATTTATGAAGTACTTTTCTGTGAATTTAAAAGGGCCAGCGAACTTCCTAGAAAAGACAAAGTCTTTAACCCAAGATCCATAGTAGAATCTCTGTTTTGTCTTCCAAAAGTTCATATAAGGATGGGTGATGTGTGAGTTGCTGCCCATACCGCCTGCCCCATCCGGAGGTGAAGTACTAGCTCCAAGGACCACTGCCCTCTAGACTAAAGGTCTAGAGGGCCTTTATTGAATGTTGTTTGTAATTTCCTAGCTGCCAGAGCACTGTGCCCTTCTCTGCCTGTCCTACAACCCCGAAGGCCTTGAGCGCTTCACTGAGAGTAAATAGTAGGCCATACTCTTATCATTTAATACTTTGTTTTTTTCTGCTTAAGGGTCATGTTACTTATAAAATTTGAAAACTCCCAGGTTCAGATTCCTGTTTTAGATTAATATGAACACATTTAGGAATAGAGAATCTTTTTTTTTGACTTCCTGTGTTATGTTCTTTTAGCAGTAGGAATGTGAAGAAAAACTAGATTTATGTAGCTGTTCTAAGGAAACTCACATGAGGTGTAAAGTAGTAAAAAGATTTAAAAGTGAAGGAAGTACAGCTCTGATATTGTTCCTTATCCCACGGTGCTCAGATCCGGGAAAATCTGGGAGGAAGAACAGTAAATGCCCACAGAGCTCGTACCTGCTGGAGACGGTTTCCCTAGAAGCCTTCTTCGGAAGCCCGGCCCCACCCTCTCTGCCCTCCCTCCACTCGTCCCTCAGGATGGTGACGAAGCAAATAGTGTAGTTTTGGGTTTTTTAGGAAATGTTTTCTAAGAGTGGGTGCATTTAGACACTTGACTCTCCTCCTTTCCCTTTCCATTAGATGGTGTATCATCCATTCTCCATCAACCTCAGTGCCCTGGGCATGTGTATTATCTTATGGCCCCTCAGAGCATTTGGAGAAATAAGTAGTGGGAGCGTAAACTGGAGATTAAATATATCGATGCACTGGTCTTCTTTCTCCAGGACAGCACTATGAAAAAGGATGGAAAAGATAATGTTTCGGAGCATTTTAGAGGAAAAGTTGAAGATGCAGAGCCTTCATCCGGGGCCCTCACTTCATCCTCACTGTTGGCCAAAATGAGAGCTAGAAACCACCTAATTTTGCCAGAGCGCTTAGAAAGTGAAAGTGGGTACCTTCCAGAGGCTTCTACTCCTCCGCCTTCCAGCATGGAACACGATGACCTTCTGGTAGAAATGAGAAACTTCATTGCCTTTCAGGCCCAAGTTGATGGCCAGGCCAGCACTCGGGAGATACTGCAGGAGTTTGAATCCAAGTTATCAGCATCACAGTCTTGTGTCTTTCGAGAACTATTGAGAAATCTGTGCACTTTTCATAGAACTTCAGGTGGTGAAGGAATTTGGAAACTCAAGCCAGAGTACTGCTAATCAATATTACCTTCTGAACTTTAAATTGACTTTTTCTAGTGGAAATTTCTGATTATTAATCTTAAGATTAATAATCATGTTTTGTCAATGGAAGTTGGCTGCATTTGATGTTTACTTTGAATGATAGCTACCTCATAGTTAAAACTTTAAGGAGGAAGAAGTTCTTCTCTGAAACTTAAAAAATACCTGGATTTCTTTTTTTTTTTCCAAATACCTGGTTTCTTTTTTTTTTTTTTTTTTCCAAAATTAATTATGAAATCAGGGACCTAACTGTTAATCCTTGGAACACATTTGTTCTTTTACCCAGAAGATGCTGTCAGGGAGTACATTACTACTCATTTAGAAGTTTATAGACCAGAACTCTCAAGAATTCTTTTTACTGGTGCTAAAAACATGTCTTATATTCAGTTAGACCTGTTCAGTAAATCAGTTCGTCAGTATCTGATAACAGAATTGTTTTTGGTACCTAGCTTTTAAATGTTTAAATCGATCATTTGCCACCCAAAAAAGAGATCAGACTTGTTACCTTTTGAGTCCTATTAGTTGCCTTTAAACGATCTTCTGTTAAGGTACTGTTAAATTGACAGGTATTTTTATTAGTAAAGCATGGAATAGCTTGATAGTAAATGATGAGACATGTATTTTCAGAAACTTGTAGTTTTCTCAGTTTACAGTGGCTTTATTTTAAGCAAAGGGCACCTTTCCCCCCCCCGCATAGTGAATAGTGGTTTTAGGAAAATATATGTTATCTTAAAAAAAAAACTCAAGCAGAACCAAAAGTAGGTACAAATAAAACCACCAACGCACACACGCACACGGACATTGCTCCAGACCACACCCGGATATGCCATCATCACCACATAGTGAGCACCATTCCAGCCCTCTCTCTGCTTACATCCTGGACGGGAACTTTGAACCTTTTTTACCTTACTCATTGTCTGTCTTTCTAAGGATGCTGGTAACTTTATATCAGACATCATTGTTCTCCTTCTTCTGTCCAGTCATCTTCATCTCTCTTTTCCCTTTCCGTTCGACGTGACTCTCCTGTTTTAGAGGTTTGGTTTTCAGCTGCATCTGTTTCTGGCTGTTGTTTATGTGTTAGAGTTTTGTGATGATGTTGTTTTGATCCTTAGTTTGTTTTCTTAGCGTTGTTTTTCTTTCCTTGTCATTGTTTTATCATCACAGCTCTGAAGTCCTGTTTTCTGAAGTTCATTGGCTTCCTTAAATGTCTTCTAGAGCTGTCACGGTGCAGTTTGTTTCTTAGAGTTGTTTCCTCTGGCCTGCTGTTTTCACTCTTTCTGATTTTTCTGTATTGTGCTCTCCTTCCTCCCATGCTGTTTCTTTACATCTAGCTCATGCTAAAATCAGGCAGCTGGGTCCAGATCTCCTGTATGCTCTTCCCTGCCACCCAGAGAGAAGGGGTGTGGGTTTGGAGGTCGGGGAGAGCCTCTGCTGGGCAGCATGCAGCTTTTGGTTGGAGGACTTGGGTTTTACTTTTCTGTTCTGAGATTTTGTTAAATGGCTTGGGCCATGAATCCTTCCCCTTAGATTAGGAGATGTCATTGTCAGAGTCATAACTCCCACCAGAATTTTCTGCTTCTTTTTTTGGATTCTGGCTTTTTAATTTTATTCTGTTTTTAAAGTGGTTCGGTATTAGAGGAAGAAGATTCTGTTATTTTCTTCATTCTGCCATCATTATCTAGAAATAATAGAGACTTTTAAACAGGTCAGTACATCCTAAACTTGACTACTTGGCTCAGAAGGGAGTCAAAATTAATGACTTTTGTTTCTGGGAGGTTCTTTTTTAATTTTTATAATCAAGTCATTAATTGAAATGTAATCTTCATTTCAATTAAGAAAATTGCATCCCTTTTGTTCTCGGATTAAAGTACCGATGCAGTTCACGAGTGCGAAGTGCTTTGGCATCCTAGCTCTGTTGTGTGAAATCTAAACTCTAGCAAGCTAGGGAAGTTGTAGCCTTCTCATCAAGTAGAAAATGCCAGCAAAAGTTATGATACAGTCACAGCAAGGTGGCCTTCACGCCAAGCCTTGTCTCAGCTCTGCCACCAGCTGAGACCTTGGGTAGCCACCGCCTTGCCTGTGTCTCAGTATGGATATCTGGAAGCATCGTCATCGTGCCTCTGGGTGGAGAGACTTAGAGGAAGATGCTCTAAGTCATGGTTTTAACAACATAGAGTAACTTTTTCATTTAGATAATATCTAACTTTCGGAACTTTAAAAGCTTTGTACAATATAGATAATGTATTTAAAATGTTATATTGGTATTAAGCTACAATAAAGGATTTTAAAATTTTGTGAAATTTTAAAAATTCCTTAGTTAATACATGAATATACTATCACTCTTTAAAAATTTTCAAGCCGTACTCTGCCTCCCCACCCCCTCTTGTTCGTGTTCCAGAGATAAGTACTGTGTTTGGTGTGTATTCTTCCAGGCTATTTTCCATGCCTTTACAGATGCGTGCAGCAGACTGCTGCTGTAATGTCTGTTTTCCCCTTCTCCTTTACTGATAAGATGCCTGCTTTTTACCTGGACACGTGGCTGCTCAGCTCATGACTCTACTTGCCAGCCTCCCTTATGGTTAATTGTGGCCACGTGACCAGGCAATGGGCTACAAAGAGAACATCCAGACTGGGCCCTTAAATAAGGAATTGGGTGTCCACTCCATTCGGCATTCCCCTTTGTGCTGGCCGAGATGCCTGTGGGAGCTTAAGCAGTGACATGCGGTGGGGAGAGGTCGTGCGCTGAGGATGGAGACGTTGGCCTGCCAGTCTTGAACTGTTTCCCTTTCGCCCGTTAACTTAAGAGCAAAATAAATTCCTGACTTGTTTAAACCACTGTCTTTTGGAGTCTTTTTGTTACAGCAGCTGGTTTTGTTTTATATGTGATTTACAAAAATGGGATTATCATCTTTACTATTTTGCAACTATTAACTTTTCATTTAACGTTATATACAACACATCCTTTCGTTGCTCCAAGTATAGCTCAACCTTCATGTAATTGCTGGAATTAAAATTAGGTGGATTTTTTATTTTAACGGTTGTAGTGAAAGTGCTTCCTTCAATTCATACTCCATAAAAGGACCATTTCTCCACACCCTTGCCAACAGTAGGCCGTATCAATCTCAGAAGTTTGTTTTCCTAAACAATATTGTGGTTGAAAATACCTTGTTTTAACTTGAATTTCCCTGATTACTTATAAAACTAAACATTTCCATGTTTTTTGGCCATTTGTAGATCCTCCATTACAAGTTGCTTGTTCATGTTATGTTGGCCTAGTTTCACTATAGATCATTTTCTCTCTTAGGGGTTTTACCCTCTTTCCCAAACAAAAATGAAAAGGCAGTTTGTTCCTACCATTATTGAATAGTCCAATCTTTTCTCCATCCATTTGAAATGCCTAGTTTATCATATGCTAAATTGTCTGTTTCTGGACAGTGGATCTAGATTCTATTCTACTGAACACATGCTTCCCTGTCCAACTTTGTACAGTGTTTTGCTATCTATAGGCATGTTTCCCTTCCTTTTTCCCCCCCTCTTCATTGTCTTATTCTTGTGCATTTTCTGTGTCAGGTGAATCTTAGAATCGGTTTATTAAGTTCCACTAAAATTGTGTTGCTCTTTTGATTGGGATTGTATTAGTTTATACATTAATTTGAGGATAATAGCCTTCTTTTAATTAATGTAGTTTTTCCCATTAGCATCATGATAGGCCTCATTTTATTAGAGTATGTTATATTCTTGGATAAAATTTTAATAACTTTCTTCATGAAGGTCTTGCACATTTCATATTAGGTTTATTCCTAGCTATTTTATAGATTTTTAGTTTTGTGAGGGATCTTTTTATTTTGCATGAAAATATGGAGGATTAGAACACAGAACTTTTTTATGACGTTTATCATACAGTTTTTAATTTAAATATAGTCAACTTCAGTCTTTTCATGATTCATTTTGTTTCCTTATTTAAGAGCCCCTTTCCTAACCTAAAGTCTTGATTACATTCTCATAAATTCTCTTGTAAACACCATGTGGATAGTTGCTTTTTCTAGCACCTTTTAAAAAAATAGTTCATCCTTTCCCTCCTGACTTGTAAGCCTTCCTCTATCACTATATCTAATTTCCATGTAATTATGGGAATGTTTCTGGGCTCTGTACTCTGTTAAATTGGTCCACTTACTTAACTTTGCCAATAACCCACTGTTTTAATAATTGTAGCTTTATAATTGGCAATCATATATGGTAGAATGATTCCCCTCATCTTCCAAAAAATGTCTTAGTTCCTGAACCTTTGTTTGGGATCAGCTTGTCACATTTGGATTTTGTTGTTGTTTTTGAAATTGTAATGACTGTACAGATTACTTAGGGAGGACTGTTTACTGAGTTCCTCATCTATGAATAGGGCATATCACTCTGTTTATAATATATATTATAAAGGCATAATTCCATTATGTCTTTCACTTTTATAAGGTCATGCACATCTTACATTAACTCCTAATTATCCTACAGTTTTTGTTGCTATAGTAAGTAACATTTTTAAAATCACATTTTCTAGTTTATAAGAGTATTGTTGGATTTTACATATTGGTCTTGTATTTAGCAACCTTGCTTGAACTCTTATTAATTCCAGTAAGTCTGTAAATTGTCCTGTGTGTTACAATCATGTCAGCTGCAAATAATGCCAATTGTATTTCTTCCGTTTCAATGCTTCCACCATGTATTTCCAATATGATAATGAATATAATTGACAGCGGTCGACATCCTTGCCTTATTCCTGACTTCTAAAGTTTTACCGTTAAATATGCAGTTGCTGTAGCTTTCTGGCAGATGATCTCTATCAGGTTAAGGAAATGCTCTTTCTGGGCTTCCCTGGTGGCACAGTGGTTAAGAATCTGCCTGCCAATGTAGGGGACACAGGTTCGAGCCCTGGTCCGGAAAGATCCCACATGCCGCGGAGCATATAAGCCCATGCGCCACAACTACTGAAGCCCGTGCGCCTAGAACCCGTGCTCCTCAACAAGAGAAGCCACCGCAATGAGAAGCCCACGCACTGCAATAAGGAGTAGCCCCCGCTCGCTGCAACTAGAGAAAGCCCACGCACAGCAACGAAGACCCAATGCAGCCAAAAATAAAGTAAATAAATTTAAAAAAAAAAGAAATGCTCTTTCCAATCCTGAATCCAGCGCTGAATTTTATTAAATGCTTTTTCTGCACTATTGATTTAATTGTGTAGTTTTTCTCCTTTAAATCTCTCTCAGTGTTGTAAAGTACACAGTAATTTTCCAAAATTAAAACATCTTTTAGACTTCTACTTCCAGAATGGCAGTGTGAAGGACCCTGCAGAAGTGCAATCCGGAAGATGACTATAACTGGACAAAATTCCAGAAGACACACACCCCCTCCCTCCCCCAGAAAATTTAATATATCTGGAAATAATCCTAGGGGTATAGTGTAAATGGAGAGACAGTCAAGAAAATCTACTAAACCTTGGTAAGAACAGCAAAAGTCTGTGACTCTTGAGCCACGACCTATTCCTTCCCTGCTTCCTCCTCATCTCAGTGTGATGACAGTCTGTGATCCAGGTAGGTTTAGCCAAGAAAATGTGGCTCCTTCCAGCAATTCCCAATCCAGGGATACAGTATCTCACTGGGAGGGGCATGCTGGCAGCCTTTCTCATCCCCTCCAGCTCCAAGTTGCAGGGGCTAAATTCATGGAGTTAAAAAGCGTAATAACAAGTGAAAAATTCACTAGACTTGAACTGGCTGAAGAAAGATTCAGGCAATTTGCAGATAGATGGGTAGAGATTATACTCTCCAAAGAACAGAGAAAAAAGAATGAAGAAAAATGTACAAAGCCAAAGGGAAACGTGATACACCATTAAGTGCACCAATATACGCATAATGGGAGTACTGGAAGGAGAGAGAGAAAAGAGAAGAAAAAATATTTTAAGAAATGATGCCTGAAAATATCCCAAATTTATTTTTTAAAAACTCCATGAAACTCAGTGAACTAAATGCAAGGGCTCTCACTGACACATCAGTAAAATTGCTGAAATCAAAGACAAAATCTTGAAAGTGGTGCATGAAAAATGCATCATTTACAAGGGAACTTCAATATGATTAACAGTTAACTTCTCAGAAAACAATAGAGGCCAAGAAGGCAGGGATAACAAAGTCCTCAAAGAAAAAATCTATCAACCTAGAATCATTTTACCAGCGAAGTTATTAAAAAGTGAAGGCGAAATAAAAACTTGCCCAGATAAACAAAAACAAAATTTGTTGCTACCTAGTAAGAAATACTAAAGGGGAAGGGGAGTGAGGAGTGAGGCCAGGCTCCCTGGTTTTGGGGGACTGAACACCCCCCGAGACCTATCACTTCTCTTCCACTGACCCAGCCACCCTCTGCCTTATCCTTCTCATTACCCAACCCCACCCAAGGGAGAGAACAAAGGGCAGTGACTACTGCCCCACCCCCCTTCCCAATCTGCAGCACCTGTAGTCCAGCCCACTTTTTCTTCAACATCTACTCAGAAGGCAAACCCCAGAAGTTCTGAGTGCCACGCTCTAAACTCCGTCATCCACACGGGACTCCTGCCCATGGCAAGGCCCACCATGACCCCAGGGCGAGCTGGGCCTGCCAGGGGAGCAGATAGCCCACAAGGAGAGTGTCTGGGAAGGGATAACCAGCTTAGGCCCGTCTAGATGCATTTCCCCTGAGCTCTCAGTTTGCCCACAGCCAGTGGGAGCAGAGGCAGCAGGACCTAGGTGTCTAGTCTCAAGCCTGGCTCAGGTAATGCTCTGGCTCTCAAGTTAATTGGGGAGAGCATGGGGAGAGGGATGCCATGGAGGGCAGCTCCTCAGGCCACATGGGCCTTCTTCTGAAGGAGACAGGGTGGGCATCCTCAGCAGGGGGCATCAGGGTGGCACAGTGTGCATTGAGGGCAGGTGCTGTGTGTTTCTGGGGTGAATTTATCAAGTCCCCCAATGCACCTTCCTTCCCTTATTCCCCCTTCCTCCTCCTCCCCCTCTCTCAATCATTTGGTCATGTTTATTATGTGTCAACAGTATGCACCATTAATCTGTTCTCTAAGGGTAAATAAAGAAGGTAGGGGGGCTTCCCTGGTGGCGCAGTGGTTGAGAGTCCGCCTGCCGATGCAGGGGACACGGGGTCGTGCCCCGGTCTGGGAGGATCCCACATGCCACGGAGCGGCTGGGTCCGTGAGCCATGGCCACTGAGCCTGCGCGTCCGGAGCCTGTGCTCTGCAACAGGAGATGCCACAGCAGTGAGAGGCCCCCGTACCGCAAAAAAAAATAAAAGAAGGTAGGGACTTCCCTGTGGTCCAGTGGTTAGGACTCCGTGCTTCCAAGGGTTCGATCCCTGGTCAGGGAACTAAAATCCCGCATGCCACGAGGCGTGGCCAAAATAATAATAATAATAAAGAAGGTAATGGCTGTATTCTCAAAGAGACCCAATCCTGGGGGAGACAGGCTCTCAATGAACTATCAAGAGGCAGGCTGAACCCATGCCCTGATAGGGGTCTCAAGAGACAGGGATTCCGGGAGTTCCCTGGTGGCCTAGTGGTTAGGATTCTGGGCTTTCACTGCTGTGGCCTGGGTTCGGTCTCTGGTCAGGGAACTGAGATCCCACAAGCTGTCTGCATGGCCACAAAAAAAAAAAAAAAAGAAAAGAAAAGCAGGGATTCCAAGGAAGGCTGGTGTCGAAGGCGGCATTGCACTCATTCATACCACAGTCCTCTATTGGGCACACTGTAGTCCAGACAGCATCCCCAGAAAAGTACCTGCTGTCTAGGCTGCCTTGGCAGATGCATGGAACTTGCTAGGCAGAGAAAGGAAGATGTTCCAGGAGGGGAAACACAAATGTCCAGTTCGTGCTGGGACATGGGTGGTGGGTGGTTAGAGGTAATCCTAGAAGGCCTGGAATAACAAGGATGGAGCTGGATTTTATTTCATCGGGTAATAAGGACACAGAACACATGCTCACTGGGGGAAATCTGGAAATTACATAAAGTATAAAGAAGAATTAATAAAATATCCATAATCATATGGCTCATGGGCAACGATAATTAACTTCTAGATATATTTCCTTCCAGTCTTTTTTTCTTCTGAATACTTTTAATAACAGATTATATTACATATATTTTTTCATTTGGTGTCCTCATTTAATCACTTTCCCATGTTAAGAATTCTTTTGGAAAAAAAAAGAATTATTTTGGTCACATAATATTGTCATATGCAGATATATCATAATTTATTTCATTTATTAAATAAATAAGCCTATGAGGTTTAAACCATTTTTATCAACTTAATATATCATAATTTAACATCAGTTTCCCATTTTCTCCTGTTATAAATAATATTGGTGGACATTTCCATGCATGACGGTTTTCTCTCCCTTCTCATTCTGGATCAGTTTCCTGGAAGGATTCCCAGGTCAGAGACCTTCACATTCCCTGGAAAGGAAGAGGCCAGTTCCCTGGCTGGCGTGGCGTTTCTAGGCATCTGGGTCTAATTTCATACTGGTGCTATGTGGAGCTTTTGCGAATGTGGGCTCAGCTCATGGCAGGGTTGCTGTGTCCCTGGTGGAAATCCCTCAGGTCCTGGGATCCCCCCATAGTTGGAGGGAGGTCTCCTCCTTTCAGTCATGGACCTGCCCCTGACCCTGGCTGGCTGCTATTTGGTGTCACCTGGATGTAAGTGGTGGAGGGGGCCTCAGCCCTCTGGGCTGGAGGGGCTGGGGGCCCAGGGAAGCAGCGTGGAGTGTGCTATGTGCCAGGCATTGCTGCCACTTCACGTGCATTGTCTCAGATGGACCTCCTCCAACACCACCCAGGCTGCTCTGACTCCAGTTCCCAGGTGTCCAGGTTAGGCTCTGGTGTCCTTGGACAGCACACGCAGGTGCTGGGCTGCAGGGCGGCAGTCAGCCACATTCTCTTTTCACTCTTTTGATGATGCCCAAGGCAGAGGATCTGGGTCAGCACAGGGATAAATACCCTTAATTTAAAAATCTTGCTGTTTTGAAATAATTTCAACATTACAGAAAAGTTATGAGAATGTCAGAGAACTCCCTTGACCTAGATTCACCAACTGTTTACATTTTTGCTCCATTTGCTTGTGTGCATGCACACACACACACACACACACACACACACTTTTTCCTGAACATTTGAATGTAAGTTGTATACATGCCCCTTTACCCCTAAATATTTCAGTGTGCTTTTCCTAAGAACAAGGACAATCTCTTAGATACCCACAGTACAGTTATCAAAGGCAAGAAGTTTAACTTTGATGCAATATTATGATCTGATATGCAGGCCATATTTGGATTTTATCAGCTGCCCCACTCTGTCCCCTGCAGCTCCTGCCACCCGCCTGTCCAAGACCACACACTGCCTTTGGTCATCCATTCTTTTAGTCTCCTTTAAGTGGAGTAGTCCCGCCTTTCTTTGGCTTTCATGACCCTCACAATTTGGACATTGCAGAATGTCTCTCAGTTTGGGTCTGTGGGGTGTTTGCTTACGATGAGGGTTTGGTGAAGCATCTTTAGCAGAGGTGGCGTCTTGTCCCCTCAGGGCATGGCCTTGGCAGGCTTGATGAGCTTCCGACCCCATATTGGTCATGCTGACCTTGACCACCTGGGGAAGATGGGTTCCCCCCGGGCTCCTTCCCTCTATGTTACTCTTTACCCCCCTCTGTAAGCTCATTAAGTATTTTGTGGGGAGCTGCTTTTGAGATTATATGGCTATCTTGTTCCTCATCAAATTCTTGCCCGCTGTTTTTAACCTTCATTGATGAGATTTGCCTGGATCCATGATTACTATGATGGTTGCCAGAGGATTTTCTAACGTCATCATTCCTTCTATGTTTACTATTGGCATTCACTGGAAGGAAGAGCCGTCCCTGCTTATTTATTTAGAGCAGAATGGACTTATGGAATTTTATTTTGTTCAGTAGATTATAATCCATTAGTATCATCATTTAGTTTGATGCTCAGACATTCCCAGTCTTGGCCCGGAGCTGCGTTAAGTGAGTGAGCTCTTACAGCTTTTTGACGTGTTCCCATAGTTTTTGGCTACTTCCTTCCCTCCTGGCACAGCAAGCTAGTTCAGGCTCACGGTGTACTTTTCTCCTCTTGAGTTGGAATCAGCCATTCCTCTGAGTCGTGTTCCCCACCACCACCTCTCTCTCTTTCTTTTTATTCTGAAACAATTTCAAACTTACATAGCATTTGCGAGCCCGACTCCCGTTTTAGTGGGGAATGGTACTGAAAAACCAAACACGGTATATGCTCATTGCTGTTGGAGTATCATTTGTATTCCATATTTATTTTCAATCTATCCTCAGGAACACAAAGATACTGGGTTTATAATAGTGCTTTAAAGTGTTTATTTAAAATAAATTTTGGGTTACCAAAGTGATATGATTTATAGAAAAATATGAAGTCAATATTATGCACTGAATTTGTTGTATCACATTGCGAAGGTGGGAAATAGATGAATGAAGTCAGGAAAACCCCAGACCACATTGTACTGGACTTGGTTTTGAACACCAAGGGGCACTTTGGCGTCCCCCCAAAACACTGAATACTGGGAATGCCTAGCTCCTGGGGAAGTTGGCTTGGGCTAAGAAAAATAGCTCATTCATATCAAGTCAAAGGAATTTAATGTTCTCAGCAAGCCTATGAGATTTATACCATTCTTGTTGCCATTGTACAGATGGGCAAACTGAGGCACAAAAGGCCATTTGGTGGGGCAGGGCTCTTTGGTGCTGCAGTAACTCAAGTCTGTGATGGTGACCAGGATGCTGATCTCTACTTTCTTAATCTGGGGTGTGGGTTGTGGCACTGAATGAAATTTAAGGTCTCTTCCATTGCTAATATTCAAAGATAAAATGTTTATTGGGATTGTCTTTCCATTAAAAACATGCACCGGCTTGGGTCTGCTTAGGCAGAAAACCACGACTTGCTCATCTGTTTTGTCTTAAGGAGAACTGGTGCATATTAAAGAAATTTACTTATCTCAACACATCTTATTTCTAAGTCTCAGATTCTTTATATGTAAAACGGGGATAAATATAGCGCCTACTTCTTGAAGCTACTGTGAAGATTGGTTTCAGATAATGCAAAATATCAAGTGCCTGGCACATAGAAAGTTCCCATTAAATGCTAACCATTGGGGGAAAAACACCATTCAGCTAATAAGACCCAGAGTTTGCACCCAGGTGGTGCGGTCGCAGGGCCATCCTGTTTGATTCCTACCTGTTGGGACCCTGCTGTCTCCGGGTGTCTGTCTGCATCCAGGAGAAGGCCTTGACCAGGAGCTTTCTGGTTCTGACCACAAAGAAGGTGGGTATGCTGCAGAAGGACAGCTATGGCAAGATCGACCAAAAGTGGACAGGAAAGAGAACGGGAACTCCTTGTTTGTCGTCTACACCAACAGCAGGGGCAAGGAGCCCCCTGGGGGACTAGCCAGCCCTGCCCAATGGTGAGGACAGCTTCACGCTCAGCCTGAGTGGGTGAGGGCTTGGTTGACAGTGCGCTGGGTGTCACGGGCCCCTCTGACAGGCACGGGAGGCATCAGAGATGAAAGCAGTCAGGTCCCAGCCCTTTGCACACTGAGAGTATAGTCAAAGTCCCAAATGAGCAGGACCAAAGCATGGGTGTGCTGGCCACTGGCCCAGATGGAGTAGAAGCTGCATTCAGAGCCCTTCCCCAGCCCTCCCTGGGCTTGGCCGCTCCCCTCTCTCCTAATCACTTTTCCCCGCAGGGTCCTGCCTGCCCAGCCAGCATGAAGCTTCAGGCTCCACTCATGGCATGACTCCTGAGCCCACGGACCCGGGTTCCAGTCCTGGCTGTTTCTCCATCAGTCCATCGTGATGGAGTTGGCGTGGACTGACAGTGCTGCGTCCTGCCCCAGCTCAGTCCCTCCACGGCTCTGTGGTTTTACCGTCCTCTCATACCTTCTGTGGGGCTGGGGTCTGCAGAGTGGCTTGGCAATCAGAGACCCTGGCCCGTGGGTCCCCCAGCTCCCAACCATCAGTATCCCCATCGCAGACAGAAGCTTATCATTTTGCAGGAAAAACCCAACTGCATAGGCGTGAGTCTATGGGAACACTGGCTGTCTGCAGAGCAAAATGGGAACAGATTCTTTAGATCTGCAGAGCCTTCTGCTGCTTTACTGTGGAGGTGCCCTGACAGCAGGATGCCTCTGGGCATGTCTGGGCCCCTCTAGCCTGGCAACAGCTTGTTGACTGAATAGATGAAAGCACTCCCAATACTCATTTTCTGCAAATAATCCTCTGGCTGTAGTGGGGGACCAGACAAGCCCCCTCGGGCCCCTGTTCCCCTCCAGGTTTTTGTGGGCCAAGGACCAGGGTCAGGCTGAGCCAGGAAATCCCGTGCAAGGGGGCAACTGTGCCTTGTTCCCAGCGCCCTGGCTCTCTGGACGGTCAGGGGCAGCTTGTGAGTGACTGGCTGTGGCTCTGCAGAGCTGAGTGTTGCCTGAGGCCTTGGCTGTTTCCAAGGTCCCCCCACCTTCTCTGCAGCTGACACTGCCTCCCCAGATTCCTCCATCAAACACTTCCTTGAGGGACGGCAGATGCCGAAAGCAGCGCTCACTCTTCCTGCTCCTAGGCTGGCCCCTAGTTTAGAAAGCTTTCCGTGAACACGACAAGGAAGACAAGCCGTCGTGCAGGGAGCCTTCAGGCTCATCTGTGTGGTTTTCTAGATAGTTCCTTTCCCCTGAATTCTCTCACTGGTGTCCCAGGGCTGTCTTTTCCTTCTCTAGTCCCCTCCTAAGCGGAAACAAAGATTCAATGGATCCAGGATCCTAAATGTAAGACTAGAATAGAGGAAGTGTCTGGAAAAACAGGGATGTGGGTGTGCAGGATGGAGGGGAAGTGATGGGGCTGATGTAGGCAAGATTGGTGTTCTCCTGGGGGCTGGGGAGGAGGGGTTTCCCTTTCTGGGTAACCAGACAACCAGCACCCGACTGGGGAATGAGGGCTCTGCCTCCGTCTGACTCATCACGAGGGCAGTGGGGGGACAACCCCGCCTCATCGAGGCGAAAGTCCAGAGGGGGTGGGATTGCCCTGGGTAGACACACAGCCACTGCCACACAATAAACTAAGAAAAACATTTGCAACGCAGATGACAAACAGAAGAGTGAAATCTTTTTGCATTTAAAGATCTTACAAATCATTGATCCTCCAGCAGGAATCATGAACCCTCCAACAGGAAAATAAACAAGCCCCCACCCCCAAAACTCCAAAGAAATACAGTACAGTAGAAGCAATATATGTACAGTAAACTGTTTAACCCCATAAAAATGAAAAAAAGAAAGATAAAGCAAGATGCCTTTTTTGTGTGTGGCTTATCAGACCGTCAGAAATGATTTTAAAAGTTGCCTGCTGGGCTTCCCTGGTGGCGCAGTGGTTAAGAATCCACCTGCCAATGCAGGGGACACGGGTTCGAGCCCTGGTCTGGGAAGATCCCACATGCCACGGAGCAACTAAGCCCGTGTACCATAACTACTGAGCCTGCACTCTAGAGCCCGTGAGCCACAACTACTGAGCCCACGTGCCTAGAGCCCGTGCTCTGCAACAAGAGAAGGCACCACAATGAGAAGCCCGCGCACCGCCACGAAGAGTAGAGAAGCCAGAAGCAGAGAGGGATGAGTGAGTGACGGGTTTCTGGGCACAGAGAGGCAGCCGGATGACAGCAGATGAGAGCAGGTAAGACTCTCACTCGCCAGCAGCTCCGCACTGGTGCCTCCCCTAAATGATCTCCTTTCGTGCACCCTCACCATAGTTTCGTTATGGCTCATTAAACGACGATAATTAAAACAAAATATATTAGATTTGTTTATCTTGGACTTCATAAGGGAATGAGGTTTGCAGCGGTGGTGGTGCAGATCTAGGACTTCAAGACTTACAATCAGCAGAGTAATTAAGGGGAAGTTGCCTTTGTCGTGCAAAGATGCACTTCTCAGGGGTAATGAACTCTCCCTGGTTGTGGGAATCCTAGCTGGGGTGGGGGAAGGGCCAGGGGCTGCCAGAAACTGGTCCAGCTAGGGGAGGAGCTGGAGTTTGTTGGGTCAGCAGAATGCTGTGCTCCAGGTGCTGTTCTAGACACTGGGTTGCTCCACTGAGCTTGCACGGTAGCAGGGAGGTGGACCAATAAAACACACGAGAAGGTGTTGACAGCTAAAAAGGAAATTAGAGCAGAGAGTTGGGGGGTGTGGGGAGAGTGGGGCTGTGGTAGCCCTGGGAGTCTTCTCTTGAAGAGATGACTTAGAGGTGGGAATAGGTGATGTGAGTGCCAGAGGCTTGAAGGCGTCAACTTAAAAAAATGCGCAGCGTGAGAGTTGCCAGTTACGTTTTATTTGAGACAAAATGAGGACTGTAGCCCAGAGGCAGCATCCCAGATAGCTCTTAGAAACTGCTCCAAAGAGGCAGGGGGGGGAAGGTCAGCATATATGTGATTTTGGTGAAGGGGGAATACATGTAATCAAGCACATATTGTTTTTCTTTTTTTTTTTTTAAAGGGAAGGGGATACAAATACATTTTATTTAAATCTCAGAGGATGAGGTTACTTCAGCTGTATCTGAGTAACATCATATATTAGAAGATGCCTGATTTCCAGTAACAGAAATCTACATCAAACTGGCTTACGCAACAAGGGAATTTATTGGCCTCGATCATTGGGAAACCCCAGAGGCAGCTGCTTCAGGTACAATTGCATTGAGAGGTACCAACTTCCACAGGGACTTTGACCGTCTCCGTCTTGGGACTTTACTGTCTGCTATGAAGACTTCACTTTAAGGGTCGTTCTTCTCGTGAGGCAGCACAGACGGCGCCTGTGTACTCCAGGCTTCTGGACACTTTGTTGTCTCCTATCTCAGAACGCAAAAGGCTGTCTTATTTGGGTCATGTGCTCAACCCCGGGGTCAATTCCTCCACCTAGAGGGCAGCATGGTCTGGCCCTCCTGGGTCATGAAGCATATATTTTTTGTGAAATTTTCTGCTAGTCTCGTGCAGGTTACTGCTAGTCAGGAGGAACAGTTGTCACCATGAAGGATTTTAGTGCTTTTCTAGATATGAGGAGATACAAGAATTGGGCTCATAAAAGTGGCTCCCGAAAATATCTAGCTATCTGAAGACCTGTTCTGCCGGTTTTCCCAGAGCACAGAGCGCCTCGCTTCTGCTCTCCACCTGAGCTCCTTTCAGGGGGTGTTGAAAGTCAGCAGCTGAAGCGGCTCGTGATTTAATCCTTGTAGAGGTGGATGGCACGTGTCAGTGGAAAATGCCAATTTGTAGTTGACGAAGCCTTCCCAGACAGAGAGGAGAGCCAGGAAGAGGGTGGTAAGACAGCTGGCCAGGCTGGGGTGGGGACTGGGTACAGGAGGGGCTTCTCTGATCGTCCCACGTGAGATGCCCCATTAGGACACCCCCAGCGTCCTCTTGCTCTTCACCCCCTGGCATGGAGGTAGACCACCAATCTGTATACTAAAGACCCTCTCTGCAGGCTGAGGACCCAGATGGAGCCAGAGGCAGAGGCAGCTGGGAAGTCCTGTTCTTGAGCTGGAGCTACGTGTGAGGCCCGGGGTGCAACCCCAGCTTCATCTGCAGTGCCCACTTGAAGGAGAAGATGCGTCCAGCTCCTGCAGTGGGAATCAGCTCCCTCCATCCACCTGTCCATCCTGAAACCAGAAGACATTCGCATATTCTGAGCCCTCACTCTGTGCCAGCCCTTGGTGGGAGCAGGCAACATACAGATAAATCAGCCGGGGCTCCAGCAGTGGACGTGAAGCTGTCTGTACAGGATTTTGAGCTGAAGAGGAAGGAGCTACCGTCTTTGCAGTTTGGTGCCACCTAGTGGCAGTTTTTGGCTCCGGCTTACATCAATGGGGGCGACTCTGGGTTGGGGGGCTCCATGGGACCTCAGGATAACAGCAGCAATCTCAGAAGTTGCATAGTCGGTTGGTAACACTTCGCCAGCCCAGTCTGAGAAAATTGGGCTGGGAGAACTGGGGACACAGAGAGCCCTCCCCCATCCCCTTTTCTGCTCCCCAAGATGGGGTTGCCTAGGGTTTTCCCTTCCTGCCTTCCTCCCACTCCCTCTGCTCTCCTGTTAATCTGGGCTTCCGTTTTCATGGAGTCTAAAGTACTGACCTGTGAACCGGGGTGTATGGCCACTCTGTAGGGGTGTAAGCAGAGTCCCCCATCTGCTGGTGGCAGCCCCTGGAGGTGGAGGAGCTGAGTGGGTTCAGGGAGTCCTGAGGACCCCTGCTAGATGTCCCTGCCTTAGGGAGAAATCAGCCAGTGGCCTATAGCGTATTGACTCCCCTGGTGTTTGGCCTCCTATCTTCCCCCTCAGCCTGGGAAAGAAAGCCCTGATCTCATGCCTGTCCCAGGACCTGCCTCCGCCACCTTTCAGTCCCCACCCCAGTGTCCTTTGGCTTCAGGTTTCCTGATTGTGACCTCTCTCCCCAGGCAGCCTCGCAAGGGTGTGTTTGGGGGATCAGGGGCTTCCATCCAGACCTTTGTCCCGTGGTCTGTGAGCTCTCGCCGGCAGTATCTGACTTTCTGGACTGTCCCTGAGACCCTGATTGGCTCCAACGTTGCCACCCGCGACTAGAGGGGGCTGACGCTGGCCTGTGGGATTTGCGTTACAGATGTGGTTTTCATTTGGGGGTTATGCCCACTGATGTCTACTACCCATGCAGGCCGGTCCCCTTGTTAAAGGATGGAGAGCTGAAGGTTGCTCAAAATGGAAGGGAAGCCAAAAAGGAAAATATGCACGTGGGTATGGGCTTTCACAGAATTGGGAAGAAGTACAAATGACTCTCGGGAATCTTCAGTATGCTTATTGTTTGATCAATAAGAGAACACTGAAAAGTTATCTTAAGAGAATAACAATGGCTGTATGAATGTTCCACAACAGTCCCCCAAATGAAACAGCACTGTGACAGATACTGACAGCTGTCTCCTGATAGCCACTCTCCTTTCTCCAATGATAACAGACCCTGTGATATTTATCTGGGCACACGGATGCCTCCCTAACAGCTGGGTGGAGCCACAGTCTTGGCCAAGGGGATGAGAGCAGAGGTAACATGTGCACCTTCCAGATGCTGGAAGGGCGATGCCCTCCAGTGAAGGGTGTGCCACCCACCCTCCTTCTCTACTCTCCCTGGTGGCTGTAAGGCAGACATGGAGAGGGGTCCTCTTGGGCCATGTGGACAGGGACTCATTGAGGGATAGTGGAGAAAGCAGGGCCACCATACCAGAGTGGCCACCCTCACGGAGCAGGGCCACCATACCAGAGTGGACATCCTCACAAGAGGGAAACGAACTGTCTTCTTTAAGCCACTGTTATGTGTCTCTATCACAGCAACTGAACATATATCCTAACTATGTGTAGAACCACTAAGAATATTGTGGAAGAACATTTAATGTCATAGAAAGACATTCACAATATATTGTTAAGTGAGTAAGAAACTACAAAACCAGGTAGTGTTATGATCCCACTTTTTTTCTTTAAAAAGTATGCATGAAATAAATTCATGTAAAATATCTGTAAGCTCTATAATGAAATGTTAATAATGGCTCTCTTAGGTTGTGAGATTGTACATGTTTTTAATTTCATTGCTCTATGTGCTTTTTAGAAATATCTTAACATTTAATTCATTGATTGATTTATTTTTCCTTTAGACAACTTTTTCTGAGGAGCAGAAAAAAAAGGAACGTCAGCCATAAACCTACCACTTTAAAAAAATCTATCCAGGGTTTGTAAGTTCAGATGCCTTCAGATGTCAGATAGAAATCATCATTGTGTGAAGTGCCCGGTGTTACAAGGGGGCAGGATATGGACCTTGATCAGTTGTGTTCCATACAATCGTTTTCACATTTTAAAGAAAATAAAACAAAGCCAATATCAATTCGGATTGAACAAAAAAATTTTCACCGCAATAGCCAGGTAGCCACCCCTTCAGAAAGTAAAAAATGGGGGTCTCCTCCTCTTCCCCCATTCTTCACTCGTGCCTCCCTACATCCAAACACTATTTCTTGGTTAAAAGGGTGAAGGTGGTGAGAGGTCAGAGCCCACACAGACACTCTTGGGAGAGTTACAGCAGAGAAGGAGGGAGATAGGCATCCCTTGGATAGGACAGAATTTAGCATAGGGAGAGGGACAGAGAGAGAGAGGAGAGAATGCGAAAGTGGAAGGGCTACTACCCATTCCCCACCCTCACCCCTCTTTAGTTTTATGAAAGGGAGCTCACGCAGGCTAACCTCCACCGCCACATCTACAGAGCCTTTGACCATTTCATAAAGTGCTTCTTCTGAGACGGGTATCATCTCTCCGTTGTAGATGGGGAAGATGACGTTCAAAAAGCTAAGAGGACCCAGGAGCTGGAAAGGGGCACCAGGGATTTTGGACACGAAACACCACGTACATTCTATACTGCAGGCTGTGGAGTGGGCAGAGCAAAGGCTCTAGAATGGTTTGTGAGTAGAGCCAGGCAAAACAGCCCAGGAGAGCGCTTTCATCCTGTAAGATTGGACGGAGTGTCTGATTTGCTTGTGACCATCTTGGAGGTGACTGCTTGTACTGTTCTAAGGCCCTCAGCAACATTTAGTAAGAGATTCAGGAGAGAGGAGTTGGTTGATTGGCCCTTGATTCATGTACTTAGTTTTGTCCTGACTTGTCCCAGGGAGCGTCGAAGGACACGGCCCAGCACTTGAAGGGAGAGGTGTTGATCGCCAAATGCTCTGTTCATGTCTATGTCCTCTTGGACTTGAGCCCTAGATCTCGTTTTATTCTTATGCTTTCTTTCTTGCTTGTCTATTAGGTGCCAGGCATTGGGCTAAGGGCTTAAGAACATCATGATGAACCCACTCTGACCTGTTCTCTAACTTCGTGGCATTTAGTCTACTTGGGGAGATAATGTTAGTAAAAAAAAAAAAAAAGCACACAAACGATATTAAAAGGTTTAAGCACAGTGAAAGAAAAGACATCTCTTTTCTCTTGCCCACAGCATAAGGCTGGCACAAACATGGTTCTCTGTGAGCATCTGTTGGAGGAGTGAGAGGTGAAGGAGAAGAGGAGTGTTGGAGCTACAGGATGGCATCAGGGAAGCTCTGATGGGGCCCTCCACCTCCCCGGCAAAGCTGAGGCCTCATCCATCCCTGATTCAGCTGTCCTCCTGCAGCAGCTGGACTCAGTCTCTCTGGCTGGGATTCTGGGCCACACGGCTGTGGGACTGGGGGGGCAGCCTTGGGAAGCAGGGGTCCTCTCCAGGGGTACAGCCTGTAGCTGGAGGCTGGGCTTTAGCAAGCTCTGCTATAATGGCTATGAGAGGCTTTCCTGACACACCTACCTTCTCTATCCCTGGATCTTGTGTACAAGTGCATCCCCTGAATGCACCTGGCATGAAACTGGTACTCCACAGCTATTTGGGGAATGAATGAAGAAGCGGATGGATAGACAGGTACATGGAGGATGCCCCCAGTTGTATCAATAGTCAAGCTGAGTATTGCCCATCACCAGGCTGGCCTGTGGGGCACTGTGGGCTGCTTGGTGACTGGACTGAGAGGTGGAAATTGCCTGCACCAGCCTTGCTCAGACACCAGTCAACGTCATTCAATAAATATTTATGTTGGGATTTAAATGTGCTCTGAGTCTGCCTTTGAGTGAGGCTGAGGCCAGCAGGAGGGAAGGGAGGCAATAGGACCGTACCCTTGGAGTGTGCTGAGAATTTCTGCTGTATATACATATGGTCTCTCCATGCTGGGCAAGGCCATGGTGAACTGAGTCACAAAGAGAGAACCAGACAATGTGAGCAGAGCTGTGGACTGGGTGTGGGGCTGGGGGCAGCATCCTGGAGAAGGAGGGGAAGGTGTAACCATGGACACGAGTGGGCTGATCAGAGGGAAGGGGAGGTTCCTAAAGATCCCGGTTGGGAAGGGTGTCACAGAGAAGTCACAGTTATAGAGTGCCTACGCTGCGTGTGTGTGTGTGTGTGTGTGTGTGTGTGTGTGTGTGAGAGAGAGAGAGAGAGAGAGAGAGAGAGAGAGAGGGAAAGAGAGAGAGAGAGAGAATAAGGCATTGATGTCCTGATGGCTGGCCAGATACTGAAAGGCAGGCATTGTCAATCCTGCTTTGCAGACAAGGAAAGGGGGGTTTAAGAAGCCAAAGTTAACCCCAAGTCTGCTTGATTGCAAGCCTACGCCCCCTCCCACCGTAGATGTTTACAGAATTCAAGTCTATTAAAAATTAGAAGGCTTTCATTGTGCTTACTAATATTCATGTTGTAAACCTATTTCGTTTCTTTAATAGTCATTTCAATTAAATTCTGCACATTTATTAAACATTTAGCATGGGCAAACGACTGTGTATTTTGTTTCAGGAGAAACACGTCTCATTAAAGAGGGCACAGCCAAGAGCACTGGGCTTGGGGCTGGGGGCTGGATTCCAGTCTTGCTTCTGTTGATAACCAGTTCCTCCAGTTGCCATCTCCTCACTCCTCCTCTTAACATTCTGCGCCTCTGTTATTTTATTCTTACGGACAACTGTTTTACACCAAAGAGCTGACCTTGAAAGTTATTTGTCCTAAAGGTTTACTGGTGAGATAATTTAGATCTGGAGACAGATCTTTCTTCTATTTTTGGCTGGATCCTATTTGAGATTTCCTTGGATTGGCTTCTTTTTCTTATCGGCAACTTATTATGATGTCTTTAATAATAGCCGGCTGGAATTAACAACTAAATGTTCCTAAAATGATCTCGCTCCAAGTCAGTGACTCCAGTAAATCCCGCAGAGTAGTCCTGGATGTTGGGATCTTAGAAACAGAATCCTGCGGGTGCACCTCTAGGATATATCCCAGACTGTGGTCCAGCTCCCTGAGATTTTTCACTGTAGCTGAAACTGGAAAGCAGGAGGCTGAAGGCTGTTGTTGAGCCTTGTCAAGTCTCTTGGATTCTGGTGTGATGGCCTGAACACGGGGGACCAAGGGGAGACTGGGTCCGTGGCCTCTGGGGAGAGAGGCCGCTTCTCCATTTGAAGCCGCATAAGGATGCAGGAGTATGGGAGCCCCTCCTTCAGCTGGGGGTGGGATGTATTCTGAGAGCTGCCCTTCCAAAGAGCTCTCTAGGACAGAGGAGGGAAGACCCAGTGAATCCAGTGCCAAACTGGCCAGATGGTGTCAGTTTCCCTTCTCCCTGCTACCCCATCTCATTTCCTAGCCAGAATCTCTAGTGGCTGGCTCCCAAGGCCAAGAAATCAGTTCTGTATCTCCTGTGCCTAGCACAGAGCGGGTGCTAGATAAGTGTTTATAGAAGTGGACTGAACTAGACTCTGAAACTCCAGGGGCTGTGGACTTAGTTTCCCTCAATACAGCCCTTTCCCATCCTAACATTTGATAAGAAGACATTATCAGTTGTGAAATTACGCTAGACTCGCACAGAATCTATGTCAGGGGTAGGAAAGTCAGATGTCTGCAGGAACCAAGTGTGTCACACAGATGTGAGAGGTGACCTGGAGGAAAGTAGTGCAGAATAGTGGGGCCTATGGCTAAGTAGAGTTGACATGCCCAGTCTAAAGGCACTCAATTTGAATTTTTAAAAAACTTCTGTTGGCCAAATAAAATACCTCTGATACAGCTTAAAGGCCCTTGGTTTAGGTTTTCTAGTCAAATAGTTGTGTGCTGTGTAAAACTCAACAAACCAAGCAATGAAGCATGAAGAGAAAAATGTAAGGAAATAAGCACGGCAGACTGGCAGACGAGTAGGAGGGAGAGCCACAGAGGAACTCTCCCCATGGTGGTACTGCTTTGGCCCAAGGTGGGCTCATCTTGGAGACAGCCAGAAGAGGCAGATGCCATCTTGTAAGTACCCAAAGCAGCTCAGGGTAGCATCTCTCCAGGAGTGTGGCCCCCTAGTGGGCCATAGTAGTGACAAGATAATAATAACAATAATGGTAGTAGAACAGTTGTAGCTAATGACTGGTTGTTAGGTGCTGGGCATTCTTTTCAGTTCCCCACCTCCCCTTAATTAAAAGAAAATAGACTATTATTTTTCAGAGCAGTTTTTGATGCACAGTCTCCCCATTACCAACATCCCCCATCAGATGTTACAGTCAATGAATCTACATTGACACATCATAGTCAGCCAGAGCCCAGAGTCTACATCAGGGTTCATCCTTGGTGTTGTACCGTCTATGGATTTTAACAAAAGTATAATGACATGTATCCACCACTGTAACATACAGAATATTTTCTCTGCCCTAAACCCTCTAGCACTATTTTTAATCTGCCCACCAGCACTTGATGTAAGCATTTTGTTTTGTTTTGTTTGTTTTATGCGGTACGCGGGCCTCTCACTGTCGTGGCCTCTCCCGTTTGCGGAACACAGGCTCCGGACGCGCAGGCTCAGAGGCCATGGCTCACGGGCCCAGCCACTCCGCGGCATGTGGGATCCTCCCGGACCGGGGCACAAACCCGTGTCCCCTGCATCGGTAGGCGGACTCTCAACCACTGCGCAACCAGGGAAGCCCCGATGTAAGCATTTTTATCCCCCCTTCACAGAGAAAGTCACGGGGGTCCTGAAGGAGTACGTGACCTGCTCAAGCTCACCTTTCTCATGAGGGCTGGAGCCTGCTTGAGTGAAGGCAACTATGCACAGACTCTTCAGGAAGCAGGCCTGCCTCAGGTGTAATGCTTTCTTACCTCATGAAGATCAGGCAGACTGGAGCCAGCTTTGAGATTCCCTGAGAGCCACATGAGAATACACTTTGTCCTGTGGCCACTGCAGGTGAGATTATTAGAAGTTGGCTTGTATTTAAGTAGCTGCTATTACTTTTACATGACAGTAAAACTAATGAATGATAGGAAATTTGCAAGATAAAATGCATATTTATCCCTTGCTATATATATATATATATTTTTTTTCTTCTGTTCATAGTCCCCTGTTCATCTGGAATTTCAATTAGCTGCTTTTTTTTCCCCTCACATATTCCATTGTGTTTAGCAATTGCAAACTTTCTTGGCAATTTCCAAAACTACAAAATGACAATAGATTTGCAGACAAATAGAGGATGTGTGGGGTCCATACTGAACATGTATATGCTGTACCTTCTGTCCTGGGAGAGCTGTGTGGCCACTGAGTGTTACATCAGAGAGGCTTTATACAATTTAATAACGAAACAGTATTACAAAACAACCAGACACTCTAAAAACACAAAATTAGGAATTCAGTGTGTTTTTTTTCTCCCCGAAAATGTAAGTATTTTATCTGCTTTAGCCCATTGTTATGGTTTTAAACCGTGTTTTCTAAAACTGTTTCTGCTAAAGAAAGTTTTAAAAGGGAGGTTGGAAAAATCTCTTCTGAGCACAGTTGAGATGTCAAATCCAACATATGTTCATGCATTCAGGCTCAGAAGATGTTGACAGTGGTGTTTCCAAATGTTTCTCCGTTTTCCTAAAACAGAGCAAATGGTAGGAAATAAATACCATGTGTGGTGTTTGAGACACTGACCTGGAGCCTCAGCTCCCTACATTTTCTAAGGATTTGGGATTCTTTTCAGGAATCAATTAAAAATAACTCATAATTCAACTGAAAGACAATTTAGGGCTTCCAGGTATAGGTGCTCCGATTTCCAGCATTTTCTTGCTGCTCTCAGTGTTTTTAAGGTGACAGTTCTCCCTTCATAGAACAAGCTTGAAATTAGAAAAATCAAACACCCATTAGAGAAAGCAGATTTGCTCTCATTAATTGATACAGAGATGGAAAGCTACCATCACCCAGATGGGAGCCCAGTGCATCCCCTGCAGACATTCTCAGGGGCCAGAGCCTGGGTCAGCAGCAGCCCACTTGGCCCAAGCCGGAGCTGTCTGTCTAAGAGCGGAGGCTTGGGTTTTCAGGGGTAGGGATGCACTCGCTGCACGGGGGAGCCTCTCTGCAACATCCGCACACAAATATTAGGGTGTGTGTTACTCTCTTCCCACTTGGTTTTATTATTTTTTTTTAAAGTGAACAACCTTGAAAGTTGAACTCCCCATTCTGTTCCGGCTTCTCTCTGCTCTGCTGGACAGGAGGTAACGTAGCATGCCTGTTTAGTAACCAGAAAGTGATTGTTAGAGGGAATGGAGACTGTGGCTGCTGTGCATGAAATACGGAGAGAAGGAGCCTTTGAGGGCCAACCACAGAATTGTCTCCTTCCAGAGGCTGGAAGCAGCAACCCAGGTGGGGGTAGGGAGGGCAGTGGTGTGAGAATCTGTTGAGATATGACCCGTGGTTTTAACTTTAAATAAGCATTTCCGTCCTAATAGAAGCCCCCTCTAATGTCTCCTGCAGCTTTGATTTTGGAACACGTCACATTCCTCATTAAAGCAATCACTGTTAAAACATAAAGCAACACAGGATTTATTTCTTCATTAAACTGATGATCCGTATATGAAGCCAATTAACATTATGAGTCTGGTGAACATCAAGTGTAAAGAGGTTAGAGAAAATTAAAAGCAGTCACCTTGGTCTTTAGATAAAGAAAGTACACTTTTAGGTTGTAAATTATCAGAGTGTCCAAGCAGGACAGATCGGTGAATTTGGTTAATTGGAAAATACATTTTATTGCACAAGAATTAAGGAAAAACAACCTTTTCGTTGCCAACGAACGCTCTTTTTTAGAGGGGAGGGAGATGGTAGCGAATACATACACGTTAGCCGCCTCTCTCCGGCCCCGAGTGTCAGAGACAATCCGAGGAAAGAAAGGGGCCCGCGTTGTCATCAAAGTTTGCTGTAGCCTTTCCTCTCTGCGATTGCTTGGTTTGTTGTTAATTCACTGTTTTGCCAACAGGAACGAGCCCGGCCTCCCTGCTGGGGGAGAGGAACTTCGGGGGAGACGAGGCCGATGGTCCCGCTGGCTCTGAGCCCCGCGTCAGGTGGGTGTTTTGCGGGAGCCTGACTAAGTGTCCCATCAGGGAGACAACCAGGCTCGCGTCGGTGACGCTGGGAAAGCCGGGACCAGGCGGCGACCGGCCGCGGGAAGATTCCCGGCCGTAGCCGCGGGGCAGGAGCGGGGCGTGGGTCTGCGGAGCCGAGAGTTTGGTCCCTGCTGCGAGCACTGAGCGCGCGTCCCAAGTAACTTTCTCAGGTTTGGACCAGGAGAGGATTGGGATCGGGCCCCCAACACCCAGAATCCGGCGGGGCGCGTCCGGCCGCGGCGCAGCGCAGGGCCACAGAGCGGCCCTTGCGACTTGTCTCTTCCCTCTGCAGCCCAGGAGGAACAGGTGCCGCTGTCCAGGGTCCTGACTGACCGGGAGGCTCTGGGAGCGCGCTGCCCGCCGACCCAGAACAAGCCTGTCCAGCCCCCGGGACATCTCTGGGCCTTGCCAAGGAACTGCTTCGGCGGATGTCAGGGATGGGGAGCTGAAACTGGGGTTTGGACCTCATTGGTTTCTGGGGCCAACGCGGCGCTGGGCGCCTGGTGCCTTGAGTTCCCGTACAGATACTCAGGTGCTCCTTGGAGCATCTTGGCCAGGCCCGCCCGGATGTCTTCCTCACCCCGCTGCACAGGCACTAGGCTCCGGAGCGCGCGGGGCTCTTGCAGGAGAGGGGACGCCGCCTAGGGCAGGTGGAAGTTTGAGGGGGCTTTTGGCAAACCCAAGCGCGCAAGGGGAGACTCGGGCTCTTGAAAAGAGATCCAGAGAGCAAGAGTGCACTGAGGGAGACAGGGAGAGAGAGCGCGCCGAGCTTCCTGGCCTGGGTTGAAATAGGGTCGGTTCTCAGGGCTCCATCCCTTTCCGGATGAAGTGGAAATGGCCCGCCGGCCCTGCCTGTTACCGCGCCCGCCGCCCAGACCAGCATGCGTGCTCCCCCGCCGGCGGGTCACCTGGACTCGCGGAGTCGGTGGCCCTGGCGGAGCTGGCGCAACGGGATCTTTCCGCTCTGAACCCAGCCGGCGTTTCCAGCGGTTCCTTCCGCGTGACTGGGTCGACTTTCCGCGCCTGGGCGGGCTGAGCCCAGGAGGGGCCGCTGAAGTGCACCGGCCCCGACTTGCCTCTGCAGGAGCCGTGCTGCATCTTCCTCCTGGCGGTTTTCGGAGGGGCGTCCACGGGCCGGTCAGGGCCCCAGTAATCTGCCCTCCAGCTCCATGCGCCTCTTTCGGGGCGGGTGTCCACGTGTGGCCCTGCCAGGCCTTTTGTTTCCAACTCAATGTATCTTTAAGATCAAGGCTGGATCCCAGGCGGTGCAGGGACCCGACCCACCGCCTCTCCAGGGCTCCTGAACGCAGCATTAGAATGTTTATAAAATATTCAATTTATGTAGTCTGTCCAAGAAGCCATCGTCCCAAAATAAAATCAGCAGTCTAGACGGAACACAGACACCAGAACTTATCAACAGTTGTCTGACTTGCATCTTTTGATGCATCTTGAGTGGGTCATAATACCAACTTTATTTTCAGTGGTGCATAAATTAATTACACGCATTTAATAACCAAAATATCATTATATTCCCCCTTTAATATCATAAAGGCTTTCCGCCAGGGAAGCACTTAATAGTTCAGGGGGCCGTAACGGGCTATTATCCTGGTGTAATGCTATTACAGAACCAATTATGTGCCATTAGACTTGCTTTTTTTGCAGTTTATGTGATTTGATCCAATCCCGCACCCCTGACTTGAAAATTTCAGCCCGGTACTTTAGAGTTTAATTTTCACCCAGGCAGAGGGAAGGGCGGTCTCTCCGCTGAGCTTCTGCCTCGGATGCATTTTAAAAGTAATTGCGAAGGCTCCCACCGCATATCATTTGCACGGAGAAGCGAACATAAATTCTGGGACCCCTTGCTGAGAGCAAAATCAAACTTTCCTTTTGTACGGTCGCTTGGAAAGGGAAGCCGTGTGCAAAGAGTCCCCCCAAAACCCATCCGGTGGCGACAATTAGCAGCGCTTTGTCATCTGCAGCCCAGGAGTCACCAGGCCTGACAAGGGGAGCTTAAAACCAAGCTCTCCCCGAGAAAGAAGGTTTGAGTCAGAGGGAACTTGGGGTGGGGGTGGGGTGGAGTGTTCAGAAAATAATGCTTTTTGGCGGATGGTGGTAGTGGTGATTGTTTCAACCTTCTTTTAAAAGAAAAGAGGAAAAACATTCCTGATGTTTGCTGAGAAATGACGGATTTTTTTTTTTTTTTTTTTTTTACACCACGTGGGCCATTTGTAAGGCCCAGTAGACCTATCCAAGTTACTCGCTGTAGACAGCGCTGGAAATAATCAGATTAAGGCCAATTACGCGTGAGATTATAAAGGCGAGTGCTGAGCGGCGGCGCGCGCTGTAGACAGATAGCAAGACATCTGGCCACTTCCCGAGTCACTTTTTTGGTCCTGCGGGCGCCAGCCGCGCGGAGCCCCGCCCGTATCCAGTCGAGCCGGGCGAGAGGACCAGAGGCGGTCACGCTCCGGCCTTCCTCGCCCGCCGCCCGCCGAGGTACGCGCGGCTCCCGACCCACACACCGAGCCCTGCGCGCCTGGCCTTGGGGCTCGGCCGCCTTCCTGGTGGGGGCTGCCTTTCGCGCAGATGGCCTGGCGCGCTCGCCGGACTCGGCTGCGTTGTCCTGGGTGCAGGGATTGTGGCGGGGACCCCTGAGAGCCGGGAACCAGACTGCGTGGGCTTGGTGTTGGGGCCGAGGTGGGGGGACGTCTGTCCGGGTGGTGGACCCGAACGGAAGGGCTGTCCCACGGGGTCTCCGGCTTGCGACGGCGCTGCCACCTCCCCTCCAGTCCCCAGAGTGGGCTGAAGGCATTGGGAGGGGGTTTTCCATGAAAGGAGCGCCCGGGGCACTCCAGGGCCGGGCGGGGGCGAAGGCAGAGGGAGACTCAGGCTCTGTCGCTGTTTGCTTTGCAGCCAGGCCAGATCTACGCGTGTCTTGCCGGTCCCGCAGTCACCCTCCCGAGTCCTGGCCGTCAGGTCGATCCGGCCGTCGGCGATGTTTTATTTCCACTGTCCGCCACAGCTAGAGGGTGAGTAAGCGCCGTGCCAGGAGCTGCTCCAAAAGGCCGGCGCCGGCCAGAAAGGGCCATAGCAGCAGCTGGGGCTGGTTGGTGGTTGGGTCCCTGCTCAGCGAGGGGCGCAGCCGCCGGAGGTGGGTAGAGGCGCCTTTGGCCGTCTCCCCACATCCGGCTCCAGCCTTCCGCCCCATTGCCACCTGCCTCCTACCTCCCCCCGCCCCCACCGGGCCTGGGCGGGTTGGGCCCCGGGCTATGAGCGCTGCCAGGACCGGCGGATCCTCCCAGCACAGATGCTGGTGTCACACCTCTAATCTGGGCTCCCCTGCCCAGGGGGCCGCATCAATCTTTCACGGTGTTTTGCAAACATCCGGATAAGCGGCGGTGGACTAGGTGACCCACAGGGTCCTGGGCCAGACGTGAGCAGGAGCCCCCGCTGCCAGGCTGCTGTCACTCCCTGCCCAAGGCCGTCTTGCTTGGCCAGGCCAACGTGGCCCTCAGGAGCAGGGGGCCCTGCTCACCACTTCCAGAAGTGCCCTGGCATGGCTGCTCCTCTGTGACTCACTGGGTTTCTGACCTCAGATGCTAACCACTTCCCACTCCCACGGCCAGCCCATGACCAGGGTTTGGGTCTTTGAGGGTCTCCAGTTCTTAGAAGAAATTTCGCTTCAGGATCCTTGGTGTGGTCTCTGAACTGGGTTGTCAGGCGGGGGTAGGTTGGTGAGAAGGAAATAGCTTGGATTCCTGGTCTTGGGGGCTCCCCTGGGGTGGGCCCTCCATACAAGAAGGGGATTTCTATGTATCAGGCAAATGCAAAGCCACACACTCTGGCCCTTTAACAGCGCCTTCCTCAGACCAGTAGTCTCAGCCACGGGCTACTAGGACTTCTATAACTGGGAGCAGTACCAGGACTTGGCTTTGGCAACCTACTCCTTCGGGGGGTGGGGGTGGGCAGTGAGTGAATTTTGGAGGGGAAGAAATCGAGAAAGGCACGGGGCAGGGCAAAAGGCGGTGAGACACTGGGGGGACCTGAAACATCAGAGCATGCTCCTTCACCTTGCCCCGGTTACCTTGAGCAGTAGCCGGCCTCAGCTGGCCAGTGTACACAGGGATTTCAGAAAGTTTGTTTTGTTTTTCCCATGGAAGCTTTTAAAAGTTCAGTAGCATTTTCTAAAGGAGGCTAATGAACACCAGGGTTCAAGCCCTGCCAGCCCGATCAGCATTCCTAAGAAGGGAAGGCCAGACACTTGGCTGCATTTCACCTCCTTTTACTTCCAATGACCCATGCAGATGGGCTTTATAAAGGTCTGAGAGGTTCACTCCCTGACACCTAGGACTGCAGGGAGATCCTCTGCTTGTGCAGTGGACACACCTTTTCTGCATCTCTGAACCTCAGGTTTGGACTGATTGATACTCGGCAGCCCACTCTTCCAGTTAAAGTGGGAAGGTTGAGGTGTGGGCATTTAGCAGATGGTGGGCTGCCTGGGTGACTGAAGGGGAAAGCCCAGTCTGCAGGGTAGGTTGCAGAAGTCACCTGGGGAGAGCCCTGGCCAGCCTTTCGTGGCCCCAGCACACGGAGCTGCTTGCTGCCCTCAGCTCAGCTTAGCTCACCTTTCCTTCCCACACCTGGGGCACATCCCACCTCAACACTTATTCTGATTGCTGTGACCAGAAGAAAAGGAGATGGGTCTTTAAGAACTTTTTTATTCCTCTGCAGATGTGTTTCAAAGGCAGTTTTACAGAAACGGGTGTTTTATTTTAGTTTAGTATTGCTGTGGGAGGAGGTGACCTGCTGCCGATGGAAAGGCTGAGGACAGATCCTTGGAATCTGACTTCTCATTATTGCCTATCATCTTTTTAATTGTAATTTTTTATTAATCTAGAGAGGCATATAAGAGAAAGCAAAGCATGGCTCATAATCTCCCTTCTCAGATAATTTTGCTGATATTAAACTAGAAAGTATTACATCTACCTGCTTAGGAAATTCAAATAGAACAGAAACTTACACACTGAAAAGTAAATCCTCCTTCTCTACCTCTTTTTCTAAAGATACTCCCTATTGTTGGTTTCTTGTGATTCCTTCAAGAAAAACATGCTATCACCTGCGTTTACCCTCATTTATGTATTTTTCCTTTATATGTTATGCCTTATTTGTGCTGAGATCATACTGGTACATCATTCAGGACTTTCCTTTTTTCACTTTATAATACAGATTTTGGCGATTTTTCCGTGTCAATGTATGCAGATCTACTGGCTTCTTTTATTATCTTTTAAATTTATTTTTAAAATAAATTTATTTACTTATTTGTTTTTATTTTTGGCTTTGTTGGGTCTTCGTTGCTGTGTGTGGGCTTTCTCTAGTTGTGGTGAGTGGGGGCTACTCTTCGTTGTGGTGCGCGGGCTTCTCCTTGTGGTGGCTTCTTTTGTTGCGGAGCCTGGTGCACGGGCTCAGTAGTTGTGACACGTGGGCTTAGTTGCTCCACGGCATGTGGGATCTTCCCGGGCCAGGGATCGAACCCATGTCCCCTGCACTGGCAGGCAGATTCTTTTTCTTTCTTTTTTTTTTTTTTTTTATAAATTTATTTATTTATTTTTTTGGCTGTGTTGGGTCTTCATTTCTGTGCGAGGGCTTTCTCTAGTTGCGGCGAGCAGGGGCCACTCTTCATCGCAGTGCGCAGGCCTCTCACTGTCGCGGCCTCTCTTGTTGCGGAGCACAGGCTCCAGACGCGCAGGCTCAGTAGCTGTGGCTCATGGGCCCAGTTGCTCCGCGGCATGTGGGATCTTCCTAGACCAGGGCTCGAACCCGTATCCCCTGCATTGGCAGGCAGATTCTCAACCACTGCGCCACCAGAGAAGCCCCGGCAGGCGGATTCTTGACCACTGCACCACCAGGGAAGCCTGACTGGCTTCTTTTAAATAGCTGTGTAGTATTCCATTATATATTGTTCAGAAGGTGCCTACAGTTGTGCACTTTGGTTGTTTCCTTTTTTTTTTTCCTGTTACCACGTTACCAGGAACAATATTCTCGCTCCATTTTGGCACACTTTTAAAGTATATTCATAGACTACATACCTGTATGTGCACTTAAAATTTTTGATGGATGTTGTCAAATTACCCTCTAATAAGGCTGCACAAATTCATGCTCCTACAAATGGTGAATAGTGTGTACAATTCATTATGCTTTTAACTGTACTGGGTATAACTGTGCAGCTTATTTTTTTGGCAAAAATGTTTTGTTTAATTATTGCAAGGTTTAACATTTTCATAACATTATCAACCATTCTATTTATTCTTAAGTAAGAAGCCTGTTCTCATAATTTCCTCTTTTCTATTAGGTTGTCAATTGTTGTTCTTATTAATTTGATGAACTGTCGGCTGTTTTTAGGATCCAGTTTGACATGCAGTGTTTCACTTAAAGATGTTATATGTACACTTTGTGAAACAATTTGGGACAAGCAGGTAGAAGTTTGTGAGGCTGATCGTGATTTGAGAGCCTCAGAGCTCGCATTTCATCCTCACCAGTCAAGTGCTTTGTTTTAAAAGGAAACTGTTTGGTTTCCCACAAAATAATGGAAATAAGACCGCTTTGAGGCTGTCCCTTTGAAGTTCCCAATGAGCTGGAGAGAAATATTTGTAACTAGGATTTTGAGGAAGAAAGCAATTTGGATGGGATGGTGGAGGGAGAAGTCTTCACCAGAGAGTGGAGGTCTTGTGACCAAGGATGTGCACTGGGGAGTTGAATAATAAGTAGGAGGGACTCCATTTAGCAGATAGAATTTTAAAAAGCCGAAGGACCTTGCTTCTTTGGGACTGAGGTCCTTCGGAGGGATGATGCGGGGCAGTGTCACTAGCCAGCTCCTAATGGCGAACATGCAATGATTCTGAGACCGGAGCCCATGGCAGGTACAGTGTTCACTGGCTAATGGGAACTTGCTCATTTGTTTTCCTAAGAAGCCAAGTAAATGGTGGACTGTCAAGTAAATGGTGCACATTTGGAAAATGATCTGAATGCACATTTGGGGCCAAACTCTGCTGTGGCTTAATCCGAGCTTTGGAGGCTGGCAGGGAGGACTGTGGTGCCTTTCTTTTCACGGAAGTGGGAGTAGTGGGTCTTTTATGAGCCTGGCCAGAGGCTCCTGTTTAAGTCTGCTTGGAATTCAGGACAGTCGCTATTGGTGCAGATTTCTCGTTAATTGACATCTATATAACAGATCCACTAGAGTGCTCATGAGCTGTGGCCAACAGTATTAATATTCATTTATAAACTTCCTACCTCCTCGTGTCCTGAAGTTCTAGGAGAAAAGTGCTGGGAAAAGCTCTTGGTGATTTCATTCCTCCCCTATCCCCAGCCTTTAATTCTTATTGTTGTAGAAACAAGGGAAAGTAAAATAACAAGTGAGCAAAAGGGAAACGTAGAGGCTTTTATTAAAGGATCAGAGGTAGAAGGGATGAGCTGAAGGCACATTGGACAGAGGTGCAGGCAGCTGGGAGTCAGAGGGCCGATGAAGGCTCCATCTCAAGTTAGTGACCCTTCCTGGCTCAGAGTCTAGAATTTCACAAGTGGACTTGGCTGTCTAGGGGAGTAAGGTCTCCACTCACCCTATGAAATAGGCATAGTTAGGCCTAAAGTCAGAGATTACTGGGAGAGAGAGAAAGCATGAGAGAGTGAAAAAGAGGGAGCCTTAATAACAGGAGCAGAGAAAGATGCTTTAGGACAGACAGGACTCCGTCTGGGTGGGATGGGTCACTGAGGGAGTGTGCATGGCAGGGGCTCAGTGTGAAGACTGGGGGGCCCTGTGCTCAGGCTGATCCAGTTTGCTCCCTGCAGGCACTGCACCCTTTGGCAACCACTCTACAGGAGATTTCGATGATGGGTTTCTGCGGAGAAAACAGCGCCGGAACCGGACCACGTTCACTCTTCAGCAGGTAATGATGTTCCCCTTCTGAGAGCCATCCACTTCTTGCCTCCAAATTAATCAGAGTTTGAGCAGCTCTTCTTTGTCTTTTAAAATAAAGCCAACTGATCATGTTAACTGGATCTTTCTGTTTTCTTGAACAATTCACGTGTCAAGGAATCTGTCTGGGGAGAGGGCAGAGGACTGTGACGTTATGATCCCAGATAGTCAGTGAAGAGGCAATGATGACGGCGCCCTTTTGTCTCAAGTTGATAGTTTGGGGAACATTTCCACATCAGCAATACAGCAACATCATTTCAACTTCGAAATAACCTTCTGAGGAAGGCAGGTCAGGCGTTCTCATCCCCAGGAGATAAATGGGAAAACCGGGGCCCAAGAGGTTGACTGATTTGTAGAAGGTATTGTCGTCCATAAGTGGAAGGGCTACAACTGGAACCTTGATATTGTCTTTCCAGGGCCGTGGCTCCTTCCCTTAGATCCGTTTGTCTCCCAGAGCACACTGGAGCAGAAACCCTAGGCAGTTTCTGTGGGACTGACCCAGTGAGGGCTTCTGCAAGTTGATTCTGTTCTTCCAAGCTCTATAATGAAAGCTGCGTGGGTTGCACTTTAAATGTAAATGCTTTCAAATGTTTGTGCCTCTCTTATTTCTACCTCTTGGGGTAGCACTGAGGTTGTTAGTAAGTCTTAGCTCCCAAGTCTTCCGCGGTTGAAATTTTAATTTTGTGGGATCTTTTCAAAGAGCATTTTTCTCCCTCTCTTCCCCTACTTGATCTGTGAAACTACTTCCTCACCACACATAGCAAATTTGAAATATGCATCTGCTTCCTCTCACCTAGCCACATCCTCTCACAAGTAAATATTTTTTTTCCTTTTACCAGCTGGAAGCTCTGGAGGCAGTTTTTGCCCAAACGCACTACCCTGATGTCTTCACCAGAGAAGAGCTAGCCATGAAAATCAACCTCACAGAAGCCAGAGTGCAGGTAAACCTTCTTTTTAATTATTTAACTCTCTAATATTAAAACTGGCAAACTTTTTTTTTTTTTTGACATCATGACTGCAGAGTGCACATTTGGCCAAAGAAAGCAAATGAAGACTATCTGTCATTTTCATGATGCACTTTAATAACATCAACATAATGTGGAATATTAGATTAGGTTGATTAATCGGTCATTCATAATTAACTAGTGATAATGTTCTACACTAATTTGTCCGCGTCTCTAAGGTACTAAATTACATCAATGCACATCCATTTCCTTGCTTTGGAAAAAAAAAAAAAAGAGCTGAGATGCTATTCTCAAAGCAGCTCTGACCGCTCTGGGGTAAGGCCAGTCAATTGCAGAGAACTGTGTTTTCGTATGAGAACAGAGTAGGATCTGCTTTCCAGAAATTGCATCATGTCCAACTTTTCCCCAGCTCGCGGACTCTTTCAGCGAAGTGGTCCGAAGAACATGGGCAATTTAAAAATCTTTAAACGGCAGCAGCAAAAGGGCTGCCTCAGAGCCGAGCGTGGCCCGTGGTGACTGTCTCTAGGCAGGATTTCTTTTTAGAAGCTACACGGTGATTACGTTTAAGTGCACAAACCCGTCGAGCCCAGCAGATGTGCCCGAACGCAGGAGGAACAGATTCGCAGCAGCGCCTCTCCGGGCGAGCTATTCTTTGAGCACAATTATATATTCATTTTATTTATGGGATTTCCTCCATGCTGTTTCTGTTCTTTTTTATGTAGGGGCTTGGGGTTAAGACTATGCAAAGATCTAATTGTAGGAAATATAATAGTTTGCTTTCGGTTCCCCTGGGTCATGTTAGTATCTCTTAAAAACCTATGGCTGAAGAGAGATAATGGAATTCTGAACAGTAAATTGGGGGTTGTAAACAAATTATTTCCCCTATAATCAGATTATGTGATCCTGATTATTAAATCTGAACATGAATCATTGGTCATATGCGGGCAAATTAAACTGATTATTATTTGGAAATGAAAATCTCCTTTGGCCAGGATGCCGTTCATCCTTTCTTTTTTTAATGCCAGCTTGCCAATAGCTGCCCAAAGACTGAACTGCAAATTGAGATAAATGGCACAATTACTGAGCATTCAGAAGTGGAAGATCATAACTTCTCCCTGAAAGGTGCAAGGGTGAGATAGGGGTGGTGACAATTAAAGCTGGGACTTGTTGTTCGGGCTATTGTTGGCTATTATGCAAACAGACAATGGCTGTGAAGCATTTGTTTAGTGAGACTCCATGTGGGGACACGGCTTTGGTGGCGGGAAGGGAGATGTGTTTACATTTATACCCCTTGCTCATTCAAATATGATTAATGTTCTATAAAGCAGGGTCTTAATCGAAGCTGATGTTGTCAAACAATAACTAAATAGGGAAATAAACGACTCCATCATGCGCTTGCCTCAGAAGCAGGCAAACTGTCAGTGCAAAGTCATTAAAATATGATAATGAAAAATAGCTCAATTAAATGTTGTTATAGCTGTGACCTTCATTCAATTAAGACGCCAGAAAGTGTCTGCATTTTGCTTTGCATTTAACTGCCCTAAATTTAGAATATAGATAAAATCATTATTCAGTGGTTGCTGATATGTGCAATTAAAAAACCAACTAGATTAAAAAGAAAGAAAGAAACCCAGTTAAAGGAGAATGAAAATTCAGAGGTGGGGTGAGCCTGGAGACCGAGGCTCTCTCCTGGGCCAGTCTGCTGACAGGCAAGGAGGAGAGGATGCCCAGGGGAATAGGAGGGAGGTCTAGACAAGCCCTTTTTTTTTGTTTTTAAAGCCAGGAATTATCTTCCAGTAGAGAGGGGGAAGAGGTTTAGCTGCACGGAGTAAAGAGCAGCAGGATTTCACTGACCTCTGGGAACACCTTGGGCCCAGGCTGCCTGACTGCCCTGAGGCTGTCCTGTAAATGCAATCTTGGTCTCTAAGGCTTAAAGAATTCCACACCCGCCTCTAAGAAGGCACTCAGAGCAGGTGAATCACAAGCTGTCTCCCAACCTGAGGATGGTGGAGATAATAACACTAGCTAATATTCACCGAGTGATTGATTGCTGTGTGCCACGCACTGTGCTTACTATTTTGCATGCATCTCCATTAAATTTCCTAACGATGCTTGGGGGTGGCTGTTATTATTACTCTCAGACAATTTGGATTATGGTACCCAGCCAAGCCACTGGGCTTCAAATTGTAGATCTGCCACTTAGCACTTGGATGACCTCAGGCAAGTTAATTAAACTGTGCTTAGTTTTCTCATCTGTAAAGTGGGGGTAGTAGAACTACCTGCCTTAAAGGATTGCAGTGGATTCTAAACCAGATTCACCGGGGTCCAGAATTCTCAACCAGGACTGACTCCAGAGTCAGTGTTTCTAGTGGATGCGCTGTGCTGATGGTCATGAACTTGCCGTGATGCGTCAGTGTTAAATCACACGTATGAGGCCAGACACGCTCCGGCCAAACCTGCTGGATGAGAGAATGAGTATTTTTTGATGAGGAAACCCCAGGGCAGTGTTTTACAAACTGCTTTGATGATGAATCCCCCCGCTCCCCTCAGGAAACACATTTCACATCAAATAAGTGTACTTGCATACACTGAGAATTTCCACAAGATAGTACTTTGACCCTTACTGTGGGCAGTGCATTTGGATACTTTCTATGATTTCACACTCATTAAAAAATGCCTGTCACACCTTCGACTCTGGTTTTCTGACCCACCCATGAGTCTGAAGCTGCAATTCGGAGGGCACTGCTTTGCTAGATCTTTAGAGAGAGGAGGCTGTGTTCCCGCACACCTACTGCAGGGGAGCTGTGAGCCGGGGGCACGGGGACCAGGCACCTGGGTTTAGGTTCTGGTTGCCTCCTTCTGTCTGATTTTCTGCCTCTGTTGGGTGTGTGCTTCCTTCGGGGACTCAGGTTTGGTTCCAGAACCGAAGAGCCAAATGGAGGAAAACGGAGAGAGGGGCCTCGGACCAGGAGCCAGGAGCCAAGGAGCCCATGGCAGAGGTGACGCCACCGCCTGTGAGGAATATCAACTCCCCGCCCCCTGGGGACCAGGCCCGGAGCAAGAAGGAGGTCCTGGAGGCCCAGCAGAGGTGAGGCTGGCTGAACCCAGGGCCTGGAGGGCTGGCGGGCACCCAGGATTGGGAACTCAGTGTGTCATTTTCCTTCACTGCCAGCCTGGGGCGAACTGTCGGTCCCACAGGGCCTTTCTTCCCCTCTTGCTTGCCGGGGACCCTCCTGAATACGGCCACGTACGCCCAGGCCCTGTCACACGTTGCTTCCCTGAAAGGTGAGTTTGGGCTCTGCTGCCTGCTGGTGCGGGGCGGGGGCTCTGCCTGCCTGCAGCGCCTCCAAGGGGATCCTGGAGATGGTTTGCCTCTTCTGTTTTCTTGGGCGGGCCCATCCTTGCACCTCGGGCTGGTGTAGCTCCTTTTCTCCTGTCTATCACAGCCAGGGTCGTGAACAGCATCTGTTTCCACACATGCTATCTTGTTTGCTTTCTACATGGCCTGAGAGTGAGGGTGAATGTCATCTCACTGCACCAGCTGCGGAGTTGGTTGAGAGAGGGCTGTTTCAGAAGGGCCATTGCATGTTCACTGACTGCTGCCTCCCGTCGGTACCAGTTTTACGTGCTAGTTTGCAGCTCGTGGGTGAGGCCTGCGATGGACCGTTGTCCCAGCTCGTGAGGACCCTCCCCATATGTGCAGCCTCCCCACCTGCCTTCCCTGGGGCCTCCTGATGTCAGGGGTTAGGATTTGTGGTTTTCTAAGATTTGCTGTCTTCTCAAAGGCTGTGGTTGTCTGAAGGATGGAAACCATTTGGGGCATTTTTGTCAGGCCCAGGGAGAAGGACTCTGGTGGGGCTGTCCTTTGGGGGTTTCTGGGTCAACCCTACTGGATGAATGGGTCCATCCAGTGTCTTTCAATTCTTGGCCCCAAACTCACTCTTCCTGTGAGGAGACCAAGCAGCTGTGCTGGCCCGGAGCAGGGCTGGGCCCCAGAGTTCATCTGGGACAGTGAGTGTTAGTGTTGGGGTTTGTCCGTCACAGCCGGTCTGGGAGATGGGGGTGCAGGTGCGGGCTGTGGGCTTTTTCCCCATAATAGGCAGTGGGAGAGGCCCCCCTAGGATGTTTCCTGTGTGCTCTGTTTTAGGGTCTGGGGTCTTCTGCCCTCGAGAGGTTCCCCCTCCTGCAGGTTGGTCTCGCATGTGCGTCTGCACACGGGCGTGCGCGCGCACGCACATGCACACGCACACTGGCAATCTGCATTGCAAATGTAGTTTCTGGAGCCTGAATAAGGGCATGATGGAGCCTCTCTAGGGAATCTCCGAAGGGAGAGAAAGGTATTCTACGCACAGGGAACAACACGTGCAGAGTGCCAGGCGCAGGGAGAAGAACCAGGCTTGTCTGGAGAATGGCTGGTATGTTGGGTGCCCACAGGAGAGTGCCCAGAGGTAAGGTGGAGGGGCCAGAGTTTGCAGGCCTTGGATGCCGCACTCCTGCATTTGGATTTTCCACTGTAGGAGGAGGGACCCTGAGGCCTGGAGCCACTTCTGAGTGGTCCAGGCAGCTGGGCAAGTCGCCGTGCTCAGATGGCCGGCATGGGTTGATGGGGTTCAGCTCCATCCAGCTCTGCACCCCGTGCCCTGATAGTGCTCCCTTCAGCTCCAGGGTCTGTGCACTCCAGGGACCAAGTAGAGCCCCCTGCCACAGAGTGGCCTTGGGACGTATTCACAGACACAATAGGCTGAGGGGGCACTGTGAAGATGGGGTCCCAATTGGAAGGGGTTTCCAGAAGGAGATTACCACTGGGACTTGGGTATCATTCAAGGAGCTGCTCTGGGCAGAAGAGCAATCCTGTGTCCATCTATGAAACCTTCTCTGCTTCGGTGAGGTCCAGCTGAGTTCCTGAGAGTAGCCGTCTCTTTTATCAATGTTCGTTCTCTGCTTGCCCCACTCCAGCCACATGAGTTGAAGGTGAATCCCACGTCTCTTCGCTGGGGCAGTTGGGAGGGGTCTGGGGTAAAGCCCAGGCCCTGGTGGCGGCCTGAGGTGGCTGAACGAGTGGAGAGAGGGCCAGGCTGCTGGCAGGGAGGGTGGGAGTGCCTGCCTGCCACTGAGAGGCTGAAGGCACTGATAAGAGGGAGACAGAGGACAGAGCAGAAGGAAGCAGGGCTGGTGGGAGGGGCAGGTAAATCTGTCATTCTCCTCTTCTGCCTTTACTCGTATGTACTCCCCCAACCCCGGCACTTCCCTTGGGGCCTGACCTGCGCCTGCTTCGCTGGAAACAGACTTTCCTTTGATGGAGGGATGGGGCATTGGGGTGTCAGATTCGGCGGAAGTGATGGAGATCATAGTGTGCTCGCCAAACCAGGGAACATCTTTGTGCCTTGTGGTGGCACTTGCTCGGGAAGCTTGCACATCCCCACTGGAAGGTCTTCCTGGCTACGATCAGGGACACGAGGTGTGCTGGGGCACGTGACACACTCGGATAGTTCCAGAGCCGGGCAGGCGATAAGTGAAGCGAGTATGTGTGGACTTTGTCTTTGCTCCTCCAGACACACAGCCGTCTTGGTCTATATGTCATTCTCCCACTTGTGAGAAAGGGGTGGGGAAAAGGCACGTTTCTCTACGTCAGAAGCAGTTATGCGAGGAGCACGCTAAGGGGCTCCCTGAGATTCGGCAGAGGTGAGCTGGGGAGCATTTGCCCACTCCAGTGTCAACTACTGCTCACGTCAGCCGATGGTGGCCAAGTGGGTCTGTGGACCCTACATTGCCAGAACTATTGAAATTTCAGGAGAAGCTGTAAATCTGGATTTTTATTTGAAATAGTCCCATCTTTTGGCTCCGGGCGCGCAGGCTCAGCGGCCATGGCTCACGGGCCCAGCCACTCCGCGGCATGTGGGATCTTCCCAGACCGGGGCACGAACCCGCGTCCCCGGCATCGGCAGGCGGACTCTCAACCACTGCGCCACCAGGGAAGCCCAAAGTAGTCCCATCTTTTAAATGCGACCTCCAAGTCTTTGGGCCAAATGGGCGCATCACTGGTCAGACCAGCCTGCGGACTGCCTTTCTGTGGGGGGCACTTCTCCACCCCTCCCATCTCTGCTTTCTGTGTTCTTCTCCCTGCATTCGTAGCTCCTCTTCAGGCCTCCCCCGGCAAAGTTCCCCTCCTGTAGCTCATCCTGACCCCTTTACCCACCAAGGCCCTTGCTATCTGGCCCCTCTGAGCAGCTGGATTTTTAGTCTCTGGCAAGCTAAGTGGTGTTGGAAAGGGAGGGAAATGAGTGATTATTGAAAACCTTTTCTGTCCTCTGCCCGGTGGTCTCACGTGTGGTCCCGTTTATTTCTCACGGTAGAGGAGAGTAGTAAACGATGTATCAGGGAGGCTCCAGAGCTGCACAGCGGGTCAGTGGAGCTGGGATGGCTCTGCGATAACAGCTGGCGTTGGTTGGGGTATCTTTGCATTCTAAGAGCTCCTGACCCTGTGAGGTGACAGCACAGCCTCGCTCCAGTTCAGGTGGGCTCAGCCGTCCTTGGAGACGCGCTTGGGGGACCTGCCTCTGGCTCAGAATCTGGGGTAACAAGCGTGTACCTGCAAGTCAGGTTCTGGGTGCCCCGGGATTCAACTCTCGATTGTTTTCCGGAACATTTGTTAAGTGGTTTGAGGCCTACATCTTGCAGACTCTTGCAGCCTACGTCTTCTTCTCCGAGGGTTCCCCAGCTACAGAAGTTAAGTGCATGGCCCAGTTTAGGCCCAAGAGAGGAGCAATCCCAATTTTCTAGGCGTGGCTCAGTGCCCGGGCCTCTGGGCTGTGACCTCACCTTCCTTTCCTGAGTTCACCCCCAGAGGTGGCTGGGCGGCCAGGTGCTGGCAGAGTTGGTGGCCTGAGCTCTGCTTCCAGGGGCCTCTGGCTAACCAGGGGGCCCCCTCAGCAAGCTGTGAGGAGCTTCACACACGTGTGTGCTAGAAGGCACACACCTGGGCTTCCATACCCATCCATCTTTTTACAAACGAGAAGCTGAGGTTCCTGGAGGGAAAACCACTTGCTCACAGGTCACTCATATCAGCGAGGTCTCCCCTTTGAGATCTAGGCTGATCTCCACAGGATCCTGGTGTGCTCTTTCCTCCTGGCATGATTTATTCATTCATTCCTCTGGGTGGGCACCTGTTGGTAGGGGCTTTTGACCCCCACCCTGCTTCTGCCTGGCAAGTGAGGACAGCTGGCGGTCCACTGGGCATGAGCCCTGGGGGAAGAATCTGGACTCACCCAGAGCCCAGAACCATTGTGAGCTGAGCGCTGCAGCCCCTTCCAGCCCAGAGATCCCAGCCCACTTCTCCAGGCCTGAGGCAACTTGCAAATCATCAAGAAAGAATCAAAGTGAATTTCAGCTTCTGGACTCAAACCAGTGTTCAGGTTTCCTTCCCCAGGCTTTGTGGTCCTAGTGGGATCATATGGTCCTGGATTAAAGACAGCAGGTGTCCTGGAGAGGCCACCACTATTCTGGCCCTGCCCCAGACAGCACTCTCGGTGTCGATCTCGAGACTCCAGCCCTGAGACTCCAGACCAGGGCTTGAGGATCCAAGCCAAGGCTGAGCTGTGCTACACCAGCACCCGGCCTGGGTGTGAGGGGAATCGGGGCTCCCAGTGCCCAGGCAGGATTGGTTCTCCCTGCGGGCACATGGAGCCTCCCAGCGAGTGGTCCCAGAGCTAACTGCCTGCAGAGCAGTCTATAGAGTTACAAGTCGAAGGACTCCGAGTTGGGGGTCCTGGTCTTTCGGTTCTAGGTGTTGTTGTGACAGTTGTGAAGTCTCTTCCAGGGAAACATTGAGAGAGCCTCCAAGTGTGTTTGTAGGGGAGCCTGGGAGTTGTTGAGGTACGGTTTGCTGAATTCCTTTGAGTACCGGTCCTTGAACTCCTTAGGTCCTCCAAGTAGTTGTTGAATTCACTTCCCTGGAAACATTTTGGCTTTGAATGTGCTCTGAAAACAAGGGCATTCTTGGAATATTGGCTATCAGCTCCTGGAGCAGGTGGCACTGGGGGGAGGAAAAGGGCAAGCAGGGGCAGATCGGGGTGCTGGATATAGAGGGAATGTGCTGGGGGGTGATGCCCAAGAAACTGGACTCCCAGAGCACAGAGCTGTGGGGTGTCATCAAGCCCTGCCTCCAATGTGAACGGCCGGGTGGGCTGGGCCCTGGCAGCTCCGTGACTGTGGCCCAGAACATGCTGGTGGATCTAGACTCTCTGCTTTTTTATTTTTAGATTGTGGGGGAAGTGGCCCAGAAAAGGTGAAGCGGAACAGGTCACTCAGCCACTTCTCTGAGCTTCAGCGCCCAGACTGAGAAGTCAGTAGCAGACTATGGTTTTCTTAGGAAATTAGAGGCCCTGATTTTCATTCCCTGGAGACACCTGTTGAAGGCAGGGGCCTGGGATTCGGACGCAGCTCGAGAGCTAGGGAAACCAAGATGAGGCTGGAAACGACCCCCGGCTTTGGAAAATCTGCACAGCTCAGAACTGCCACAGCGTGCACTGAGCTGGCTCGGCAGTTCTGCCTCAGGCCAAGGGGTGAGGGCAGAGGCCTTCCGGAGCTTCGCCTTCTGCCACATCCTGTGCTGGGGGACTGTGCTCCACTGCCAGGTCCCCAGGCTTGGGCAGGTGGCTGAGATGCAGCTCTGGGGCTGGAGCCCTGGGGACACCTACTCAGCAGGTTCAGTGTTGGGGCGTGTGGATGGGGGTGTTCACAGAAGGATGGGTCTGGCTAGGTCAGCAAGGCTGCTCAAGCAATCGGGAGCCTGGGAAGGGTGGGAGGTGGGGCCGGTGCCCTTGAAGGACAGGAGGTTATGACCCCTTTGGGGTGGCTGGGTAAGCAGAGTGTCTATATGCAGAGGTGTGGCAGACTTGCCTCCACGCTCTGCTGGGCAGGGAGATGTGGATGGGCATTGGGCTGTGCCCATCAGAGGGGGCCAGAAAACTGCCCACCAGTGACAGAGCCAGGTAACTGAAAACCAGGCACTTGTGGAAATTTCCTCCTTTAATTATCCTTTAATTATCAAGCAGTGAACTAGCACAGCAGCGTTGAGCAAGGGCTCTGGATGTCCTGCCTGGTGTGAATCCTCATTCTTCCATCCTCTGGCCATGTAAGTCTTGAGTTAAGTACTGGGAATCTCTACTTCTGCTTCTTCATCTGTAAATTGGGGATCTTGACCATCACAGGACTGGATTTATAGGACCAGATGGGGAGAGAGTGAGTCGGACCAGTGGGAGGTGTGAGTCAACACCGTTATTATTAATCAGATTCCTCCATTCTCATTTTCAAGTCACTGGGTCCCACTCATCTTTAAAAGACCAACTGAAATGTCTTTTCTCCCAAACTTCTCCCATTTTTCTGAACTGTATCGCTGCTGACATTCACCTTTTCCTCGTAACCCCTCATTGTTCTGATTTCTGGCTGTGATGGGAGCTCCTTCTCGTCCCTGGTAGGATTTGCTGGTCAGGGCATCCATTCCCTCCCTGGGGCTTCATGCAGCCAGCGATGTGCTTTGTACTCTGGGGTGGTCAGAGAGGGCGCATCCTGGCCAGGCATGCAGTCAGTGTGTTTCCTGATTGAGTGTCCCACGGAAACTTAAAAATAAAAAGGCAGTGGGACCCTACCCCATGAAGTCAGGGTTTGCATAACAATAATGGGTGTCCAGAGAAAAAGCCTTTGCAACACAAAGAGCTTTCCTGCACTGTCTTAATGGCCAGCCTCCTGTTCACAATTCATTAATGCAGAGGAAGTTATTAATGGCCGAGGGAAGCGCTTGGGCTTGTTCCGGGGAAGTGCTGGCCACAGAACGGGCCACAGTCAGCGGAGGCCTTCTCCCTGGTGCACTTGGCCCAGCTGCCTCTAACCTGTGATTCGGAGAGCTGGGTGTGAGGTAGAAATTCATTACGGCTGCCAGGGGAGAGCTTTCATAACTCAGTCCGTGCTCATGCCCGGGAGTCACAGTCACTCTCCCCAGCTGGGCGGGGCATCACGGCTGACCTTCCATCGGCTCCTGGCGAGGCCAGATGGCTCCTGTGGTCCCACATGAGGCCCAGGCAGGGAGGAGTCTGGAGGCACACACACCTGGTCCCACCTCCATAGCTGAGCTCCATCCAGCCGTGAGGACTGACGGAGATGTCCTGACACGCAGTGGGTGCTCAGTCAATGCTAGCGATCAGAGTAGCAGTCCTGGGCCTGCATCATGTGTGTGAGGACGAGCAGGCAGGCGAGGGGCAGGGTGTCCAGTGCTGGGAAAGGGTCTGGTCATGTCCTTCTTGAGAGCAGGGCCTCTTAGTTACCCAAGAATGTGCCCTCCCTGCTTCACGTTGGCATTGGCCCTTGGGCTTCCAGGCCAGGATAAAGTGTCCAGAGTCTGAGACTGGAAGGGCTTTATTGGCCAATGAACATTTGCCCACCAGGGCTAAACTCAGAGCCGGAGGCAGCCTTTTCCTCCTTCAAGTCACCTGAAAACATTTTCCCCTTAATTCTCTTAATCACTTTTTCCTGTGCTGTGATTAAAGAAAAAAAAATCACAATCTTAATAAACAATTAAAATTGTTTTATTATGAAATATGTTAATCAAAAACTCAGAAAACATGCATCTAGAACTTAATGAATGATTTTCAGCACCCATGTGCTACCCTTCCTTTGGAACTATGCCTGCATCCCAGAAGCCCCCGAATCCCTGTGCCCCTTTCTACTAATGTCACTTTTCTTCCCCCTAAAGGAAACCACTATGCTGACTCTTATGGTAATGCAGCTTTGCCGACCACCTGTGTAGGCATTCAGAAACGCTACTGTCTAGTCTGAACTTTTTTGAACTGTACATGTGTATACATATAAATGGAATCATACAGCTTGTATTTTTTGTGCCTGGCTACTTTAACTCGGCATTATGTTTGGGAGATTTATCCATGTAATTAGGTTTAGCTGTCAATTCTTAACGATATTCTGTGTACATGCTTAGATCATCTGCCGATAAAGACGGTTTGCCTCTCCCTTTCCAATCCTTATACAGTCATCCCTGGGTATCCGTGGGGGATTGACTCCAGGACGACCTCCGCGACCCCCCATACCAAAACCCACCCATCCTGAGTCCCTTATATAAAATGTGGTAGTATAATGAATGCAGTTGGCCCTCCATATCCGTGGGTTTCATATCCCTGGATTCAAGCAGCTGGTGGATCGATTTCAATTGATTGGTTGAATCTGGGGATGTGAAACCTGCGGATACAGAAGGGCAGACTATAGTTTTTATTTCTCTCTTTTTTTTGGCGGTACATGGGCCTCTCACTGCCGCGGCCTCTCCCACTGCGGAGCACAGGCTCCGGATGCACAGGCTCCGCGGCCGTGGCCCACGCACGGGCCCAGCCGCTCCGCGGCATGTGGGATCCTCCCGGACTGGGGCACGAACCCATGTCCCCTGCATCGTCAGGCGGACTCCCAACCACTGCGCCACCAGGGAAGCCCTATTTCTCTTTTTTTTTTTTGTCTGGCTGTGCTGGCCATAACCTCTAGTACAGTATTGAATAGAAGTGGTGATAATAGGCATCCTTGCCTTTTTTTTTTCAATAACAGATTTATTGAAATACAATTCACATACCATACCATTCATCCATTAAAATGTACAACTCAGTGATTTTTAGTGTAGTCAAGAGTTGGGAAACCATCACTACAATCGACCTTAGAAAATTTTCATCACCCTAGACCTATTAGCAGTCAGTCCCCATTTCCCCCAACCCTCCCTGCCCCAGGTTACCGCTAATATTTCTGTCTCTATAGATTGTGGACATTCTGCTATTGCCATTGTGGATGTCTCATTGAATGGAATCCTACAATATCTGGTCTTTGTGACTGATCCTTGGCTTATGCCCTATTCTTGATCTCAGGGGGAAGCTCTCACAGTTTCACAATCGTGTTTGCTGTCTGCCTTTTTATTTTTAAGATACCCTTTATCAAGTGAAGATATTTTTCTCTTGCCCTAGTTTTCTGAGAGTTGTATTTTAATTATTATTTTAAAAAATCATGAATATAAGTGGATGTTGAATTTCATCGAATACTTTTTCTGCTGCTGTTGAGACAATCCATGATTTTTCTTTCTCAATATATTAATACAGTAAATTACACTGATTGTTTAATGTTAAACCGACTGGGCATTCCTGGAATAAACCCAAATTAGATGTGACATGTTATCCTTTCTATATATAGCTGGATTGGCTGCCATTTTGTTTAGGGTATTTTCATCTATGATCATGAAGAAATTGGCTCATAATTTTCTTTTTCTTATAATCTCCATTCCAGGCTTCAGAATTGTTTTACTTTACCCCCCAACTTAGTATAATAAAAGCAGCAGCAGAACTGCCCAGCTGTTTTATTATCTCTCCTGATTCCAAGGACTGGCTGGGCTCAGCCGGGCAGTTCTGCTGCTGCTTTTGCCTGGGGCGTCTCATGAGGTTGCAGTCAGATGGCAGCTGGGGCTGATACATACAAGATGGCATCACTTCTGTGCCTGGTGCCTTGGCAGGGATGCTGGGAGGCTGGAAGCACTCTCCCTCTTTCTCTCTCTCTCCCCATGGTGGCAGTTGGATGGAGGTTGGATCCTGAGAATGTAAAAGCAGAAGATGCCAGGTCTTGTTAAGACCTACACTTAGAACAGACACAGTGTCACTTCTGCTGTATTCTATTGATTAAAGCTGCTCACAGAGCCAGCCCAGACCTAGGTGGAGGGAACTGCGCACCGGTGTGAATACCGGGAGAGTGGCTCATTGAAGGCCCTCTGTAGAGGCTGACTCTATAGGTATTGAGGATACTCTGGCCTCGTGACATGAGTTGGGATGTTTATTTTTGAACACACCCAACTTCCCAATCCTGACTATAAGAACTTTAAGGGCACTGGCCTTATCTGACTCACCTCTAGATCTTTCCAAGCCACTTACCTCTGCCCCTTACACAGGGTCTGGTCTGGTGCCGAGTAAAAGGTAGTGACGTTTGGGGAAAGAAGGAAAGAAAGTCACGCTGTTCTGGCCCTGGGAGACCCGCCTCACTTAGGAGACCCCAGTCTACTGGCCTTGGCCCTGTACTGCGGACCACTTGCTGGGCCCCAGAAACTGCTGGAGACTTCTGTTCTTCATTCAGTACCCACTGAGCACCCTACTTTGTCAGTCTCTGAATGGGGGACTGAGCATCCTTTGATGAATTAGATACAACCCTACCCTAAGGGGCTCAAGACTGGGCGTGGGCTTGGGGAGAGAGACACTTGTGACACTGTCACGTGCCCTCATAGAGGCCAACAAGGGCATGCAAGGTGTGGGGGAAGCCCAGAGGAGGGAGGAACTCTTTCTCTGTAGGAATGAGGAAGGTTTTCCAGAGGAAATGCTTGAGTTGGGCTTTAAGGAGCTGTAGGAGCTGACCAGTGGGTGTGGGCACTCCAGGCATCTGACAGAAGAGCATGAGCAAAGGCACTGAGGCTGGCTGTTTGAGGAAGGGACAAAGTGTGAGGTTGGATGGAGCCACGGTCCTTGGAGAGGATGGTGTGGCCTCAAGATGAGCCCAGGCTCTGGAGCCAGACCAGCCATGGCCCTTCACTGCCTCCTTCCCTTTATAAGGCCAACTTAGGGGAGACCCCAGTCTCCTCATCTGTAAAATGAGGGTCGTCATGGCCATACCCAATATTGCCTGTGGTCTGTAGCGTGTGTATCTGTGCCTGGCACATCCAAGTGCCCGGTAGGCGCTGGTGATTGTTGTTAGGGTTATGAGGATGAGGCCAAGAGATCACTTGGGATCTGATTAGGCTCTGGGTTTGGATTTCTGGGGCAGAGGATCCCGCTTCCTGCAGGCGTTCACTCCTCAATGGGAGAGGCTCTCAGCCTGAGGTCCGCGGTGTGTGTGCAGCTTTAGGAAAGCAGCACAGCCTTGCAGGGGCTCCTGGCTTATTTCTGAAGGTGCAGGTGTTTGGGGAACAGGGCACCTGAGGTCCAGGACATGGTCTGTCCTCATGGGGGAGGTGGTTTGGTCAGCCCTAGCCTCTCGGTGCCTAGCCGATGTCAGGAAGGCAGGGGTGGAGAACCCCAGCGCTTAACGTTTGTAAGGAATCTCCTTGATGAGTATGTTACCACCACTTCTCCAGGATACAGTGGGGGAAACTGAGGCTCAGAGAGGGGCTAGGACTGCCCAAGGTCACACAGTGCCTCTGCCAGAGGTAAGACAAGCCAGGGACCCAAGTGTCCCACCTGCCAGCTCCCCACATCCTGTATTGATTCCGTTCCTTTTACAGGCCCCTGCTATCATTCTCTGGCTTTAAAAACTGCAACTCACTTTCCAGAAGCCATTTCCTATGGGTGCTGATGGGTTTGCCCTTCCTGCTAATCAATGGGGCCCTGGAGGGCAGGGAGCTGAGCAGAGGGCTCCTGGCTTGTGCCCAGAGGCAGCGGGGAAGCAGGCTGCCCATCCAGAGTTCTGGCAGCCGCCGGGAGGGAGGGTGACGCTCATTGGCATCGGATCACCTAGAACGCGTGTCCCTGCTGCTCCTCTGGCTGTGCCAGGGTCCTTGAATCTGGGTGCTGTCATCATTTGCTCACCCCTTCAAAGGTATCCAAGCAGAAATGGGACATTGGCGCTGGCCCCGAGACTGGGTCACAGCATGAGGGGCGGTCGGCTGAGCCGACTCCTGTCAGGGAGCATTTGCTGAGTGAATATTGGGACAGTGCGTGCACACGTGGAATTACGACAGGGAGGGATTTAGAGTCCGTCCTCCAGCATAACCTGCCACATTAACCTGGGGATCTCGGCATTAATCAGATTGGGTAACTCTGTGATGACCATAGTTTTTCTTTCCATGGGGTATTGAGGAAGCTTAGAACCTGGGAGCTGGCAACCTTTGAGCAATTAAAATATGCCCCCTCAGTCAGGAAAGATAGACTCTCCCTCCTTTTCTCCCTCCCCCAAATATTCAGGTGCTTACTTTGTACCCACATTGGAAATATTAGCTCTGCAATCAGGGCTGTGTGGGTGACGTAGGTGAAAGCCCTTACCCTGCAAGTTTGGGAGGTGCGGTGGGTACAAAAATAAACACAACTCATGGTAAAGAGGCAATCAAAACCGTAACACAGGTACAGGAGAAAGCACTTTGGGGGTTCTGAGTTAGTAGTCACCCAGGAGTGAATTGGACCCTGTTGTGTATTTGATTACTGGTGAACACGCTTAGCCACTGCATCTAAAAATCTCTGCCTAAATACTGTAGGCATCTACTAACACTGCCACCCAAATATTCCTTGTAAACTGTAAGGAACTGGTATTAGGAATCACAGAATATGTTTATTCATTTATTTACTTTGCTATAAAGCAAAAAAAAAAGAAATGAACTGTAGTATTTATGTGAAAGGTCTCATAAATCCACTTACTCATTTCCTTGCTCCATACTCTTTACCCTTAACCTGAACGTTCGACAAGAAATCGATGTGTGAGAGCTCTACTTGTAAATTATCGTTCATGTGCCTTTCTATGGTGAAAATGTGCTTTCGGCAGAGAGGAGACAGAACTAACTAATTTTTCCTGTCAGTCTCTGTAGTAGATCAATTAAACTGCCAAGGAGATCAACTATTTCAGACTGTATTTATTACATTAAGTATTTATGTTCAGGCCAAGCCTTTAAAGCATGATGTCATATAGGAATGTAGGCCGATTCGATCAATTCAGCAGAATTTGCTGTAACTTAATGGAAATCTGTGTGTTTTAATTTAGTGTCCAAGAGGTAGCAAGTTCTTCAAACAACATAATTTTCAGGCTGCATTTGGAGACTTGGAGGCTCTTGTACAGGCTTTGGTGATGGCACGCATGGTAGAGTGAGAGGGAAGAAATTGTGGCCTTTTAAGGGCTTTGCTGGCTGATGGTTGGTCGCATCCCGTGCCAGGGATCACCGACTTCGATCCCGGCCGAATGGGAGATAGACAGAATGTTCCTGGTGGGTCTTCCATGGTCAGCCCTCAGCTCCATGTTCGCCAGTCAGTTACTCTAGTGCAGACTGAAGCCATTAGCAGTCATGGAGCCTCAGCCGGGTGCTGAGGGTACAGTTCTTATTCCTTAGAAACCTCAGTGGAACTCTGCCCTAAAGGAGAGCATCTATCCCATCATTTGAATGAAAGGAGAAGGGAAATCATGAGTCACAAAAAAGACACTCTTATTGTGAGAGTAATACTTGGTCAGTTTAGAAAAAGTGGAAAGTACAGCAAAACCCAAAGAAAAATATAAAAACCATTCGTAATCTTAGCATCCAGAATCAACCACTATGAATATTTGCTACTGGTACGTTTGCTTTCTTCCCATTTATAAATATATATCACTAATAAATTTATGTATTTTAGGGAATTCCCTGGCGGTCCAGTGGTTAGGACTCGGTGCTTCCGCTGCCGGGGGCCTGGGTTCAATCCCTGGTCGGGGAACTAAGATCCTGCAAGCCACGCAGCCAAAAGAAAAAAAAAATATTTAGTTTAGATCTTATTTAGAATTTTTAAATTTTAATTAAAAATTTAAATTTATAAATATTTTCTGCTGCTAAATAAAATTATATATTATACATACTTGTGACCACATATGGATATGGTTGCACGTATGCATATATACATATGTACTATGCAAATATATGTATGTATTGTGTATATATGTATATGTATGTATATAAATATGCATGCCTACACAAAATGGGATCATTTTGACTTACTGTTTCTTAACCTACTTTTTAAACCTAATATTTTATTATTATTATTTTTCATGGCACCAAATATCCTCCTACAACATAATTTTGTCATAGCTTCAGTGCATTCAATATGGCAATTATAACCTATTCAATCAACTTTCTCGTATCGGGCGGTCAGGTTATTCATAGTTTCTTGGTGCTATGTGCCACATGAGGATGACTTCCTTTGTAGCTAATTTAATTTTTAGCCCATTGGTGATTGTAGCTTTTTGATAGATTAAAAAAAGAAAAGAAAAGAAAACTAGAGCCCCAAGTCTGGAAATCTGGTTATTAAAAGATGAGACTTTTAAAGTTTGTTTGGCTTACTCCTCAAGATTCTATTGGCAGAATAAATTTTTCTACTTTTTGGTCTCATGGAAAAGGCTTCACCAATGAACCCACACAGCTGTGAAAACAGTGTAGGGATACGCAAGGTGGAGGATGCTCACAGCACAGTCACGCATCTCGAGGCACTGTTCATTCTTCGTTTCCTCCCGGGGATGCTCAGAGCAACTGAGTTCTTCGCAGGCCGCTGAATTGAATGCGTAACTTGAATAAGCTGTGAATTGTGAATTATTCTTGCCCTTTATTTTGTATGGGGTCATGGAAATAATAATTGTTGCAGGACTTAGTGCTAGGTGCTTTATAGAATTTCTCCTAAGGTAGGTGTATTACCTCCTCTTACAGATGAGGAAGCTGGAGCTTGGAAAGTTGGTGAGAAGTCCCATGACTAGTTAACGGTGGAGCCAGGAGCCAGACTTCAAAGCCCACTTTCTTCCTCCTCAGCAGGCTGTATCCGGCTTTCAGACCCCAGAGATGTCTTATCGCCACTCTCATTTTATAGGATTTTGATAATTATGACTTGGTTTGGGGGTAGACATTTTCTAAAGTGTCTGTCACCACCCTGACATAATAAAGAGGAGGACAGAGCCTCTCTCATGGCCGACTCTGTGTCGCCCCATCATTAATAGACGTAAGCTTTGTTCGGTTTTCAAAGCCCTTTCAAACGTCATCTCTTGTGATGGTTCCTGTTGTTGTCTGGTGACGGATGGCTTCCGGCCATCCTGAGGCGTGCTACTTTGCTTGCCTTGTACTAAATGGCCCCAGGTTACTGTGCATGTTAAGTTTTGGGGCTGTTTTATAATTTTTTTGTCTCTTTTCTCAATATTACCCATTAATGTTTCTGCTATTACCTTTCAAGCTTGTGGCAGCCTTGTAAGACAAACAACTTATGTTAGCAGTGCACTTGGAAGAGTCTTTCAGCACGTGGTGAGGGCTTTGAGACTGCTTTTCATGGGAAAAGCGCATGCGTTTTGGAGTCTGGGTTTTTTTCTCGGTAACTATGTGTTCATCTGCTGCCCTGAACATTGCAAAGGATGCGTCCCTATTTTGCTACTACTGGTTTTCAGTAGTGCTCCAGGTTGATGAAGTTGTTTAGGCAGAGACACATGGAGAAATCTTGTACTGCTGTTGGTACTGTGAAATCATGGAGAAATCAAGAGTTAGGTCTAAAAGGATCCTATTTGTAGAAATCACTTTTTTTTTTTTCCTGTGTTAAAAAATGGTTAAGGCAGATGCTGGTTGTTGGACAATTTAAGTTCAATTGAAATCAATTGAAATTCTGAACACATGTTAAAATTGGAAGGAAAACTTAGCTTTGTAATTCACAGCCCATTCTAAAACCACTCATTTTTTTGTTGAAGGGGATTAAAAAACTTGTCCAATAGCCCATATTGTGCATGAAGATTTCTACAACATCCTGTCAAGGGAGCTTCAGGATATTATGACCAGAAACCCATCACCTCCCAGAGAGAGCCCACCACACATGCATAGCACGCTGACGGTAAAGAAAAGAAAACCCTTCTTTCTCTCACTCCACCCACTGCTTCTATTCAACCCACCCCCAGAGAGAGGCAGTTACCTCATATCCACTGTGCCTAAATGGCCCCAGTTCTTTCACTTTTCCCTCCTCCCCCCAGCTCCCTCCCTCTGGCCTGACGGTCTGACCATGACTTTCCCCTCCCTTTTTCTGCAGCTTCTGCCTCGGCAACCCACCCAATATGGCGTCACAGTGAACTTACTGTGACGTCATATGGACCACGTGCTCTACTGCTGAGACACATCCCCCTCTCGACAGTTGGATCCTTGGGTGCAGAGCACAGACTTCACACGTTTCCCTGATAAATATCATCGAATGAGATTTGTCTCCTTGTTCGCCTTTGATCTTGTCTGCCGTCCAGATGGCCTCTCTTAGTCTCGCCGGCATCTGCCGTCTGGGTCGGCACGTCTTCCATGTTCTCACCCAGGGAGGGCAGGGCAGTGTGGAGAGGAGGCGACTCCCAGTGGCTCATTTTTCAGCATTCCTCCAGGTAGCTGTTCAGATGTTTTTGAGTCCACCTATGAGTACTGCCCCCCTTTGATGGACATTCAGCTGTTGTTCAGACTTGGGCTGTTGATGAGGAAAGAGTGTGACGTCTGTGAGGGGCTTCATGCCAAAGACTTTTGTTGGCCTGGGTGCACCTCTCAGGGTCTGTTACCCTGCTTTATTTATTTCTTTTATTTTTTGCGGTACGCGGGCCTCTCACTGTTGTGGCCTCTCCCTTTGCGGAGCACAAGCTCCAGACGCGCAGGCTCAGCGGCCATGGCTCACGGGCCTGGCTGCTCCGCGGCATGTGGGATCTTCCTGGACCGGGGCACGAACCTGTGTCCCCTGCATCGGCAGGCGGCCTCTCAATCACTGTGCCACCAGGGAAGTCCTGTCCTGCTTTAGAAATGCACACCCAAAGGGCACAGTTCAGTCATGAGACAGAGGCAGGGCTCAAGGGAGGCGTACAAACTGCATGATGCTTCCTCAGCCAGAGATGGGGTGGGTGAGATCGGTTGAGGGTGCCTCTCACAGATGTGTGTGGGTGGCCTGAGGCACTTTGGGGGTCCTCACCCACTGGAGGGGCAAGAAGGAGTTCCAGCCTTGAGCGGTCCTCATTTTCCCGATGACCTTGACCTGAACTCTCTTTTAGCTCTTACAGTTTTGTTTTTAAGAATTTATTTTATTTTATTTTGTTTTAGTTTTAATTGTGGTAAAATACACATATGATAACATTTTCTGTCTTAACCATGTCTAAGCATATAGTTCAGAAGTGTTGAATATGTCCTTGTTATTTTACATGTCCTTGATATTATACACGTTATACATTATTAACCGTCACCACCATCCATCTCCAGAACTCTGTCGTCTTCCCAAACTGAACTGTGTGCCCATTACACCTTAACTCTTCACTCCCATACCCTCAGCCCCTGGCAACCACCGTTCTACTTTCTGTCTCTATGAATCTGATTACTCTAGGTACCTCATACAAATGGAATCATACAGAATTTGTCTTTTTCTGACTGGCTTAGTTCACCTAGCATAATGTCCTTGAGGTTCATCCACGTTGTAGCCTGTGTCATAATTTCCTTCCTTTTTAAGGCCAAATAATATTCCACTGTGTGCATAGCCCTTACAGTTTTAAACCAGGGTCTCCCAGAGTCATTGGGTTCATCTGGTCCTTGGTTTCCCCATGTCTAGTGTAGGGGGTGAACTAGGCGAGGCACACAGACTCTCTCCCTCCTGCAGCCTCCATTCTGTGAGTTAACTTATTTCTTTACCTCTGAATCTGGGTTTTGTGGGCCAGGAATATACTGATAGTTATTGGTGGCTTTTGCGGGGACTTGCCTGCTGCAGGTGTGACCTAGCAGGTGTAGGCTGTGGATCCAGGAGGCTCTGTCTTGTCCAAGTGGCACTTCTTCATCTTGCAGGTGACATGCTCATCACTGAGTCACAGACTAGTTAACTCCTTCTTTGATGTTACATCAGAGCAAGGCGTCGCTGGGGACAAGAACCAGCCCGAGACATGCACGTTGAGTCTGTGTCCCTCTCGGGCTGGCCTGACTTGGGGTCAGCTGCTCAGGCCTGGGCCTGGAGACTCTGGCCCCTCCAGGTCCCCCAAAGCCCATAGCCTCAGTCAAGCTCCCACTGCTGAGAGGGTTCACTGTGCTCTGTATTCTGTTCTCTTCCCACATGAGCTCCCCTTGGGAAGGACTTGGAGGGGAGGAAGGCCTCCCCTGAAGGGAGGGTCCTCGCCCTCGGGATGGCCCCCCAGGCTCAGGGCACAGGCACTGTTCCCAGCCAAGACCGAGCCCACCCAGGGGCTGAGACTGCTGTCAGCGTGCGGCTGTCTGTTTGAGCCACTGGGAGAAGTGGAACCATCAGGATAACAGGGTTTGACCCCATGTAACTTTTTGTTTGTTTCCTGCTGTCTCTGGAAACATGACCAGGCTAGAGTCAGCCAGGGGTGTGGGTTGTGGAACGGGCTCTCGGAATTTCCTGTGTCACCTGGGCACTTGCGATTCATCTCACGCTCATCTTGCCATCTGCTGCCTGCTGTACTGGCCACTCCATCAAAACTGAGGCAGGAAGTGACGGCTGCACCTTGACCTCCTATTACACTAGAGGAGAAGGGAAAGGCCAGCAGAAGGCTCTGGTCCCACTTCTGTCACGAACTGTGAGAACTTGGGCAGTTACTGGAGTCTCGTTTCCTTACCTGGAACATGGGGCTGAGTGATGCCCTCCCCTCAGGGCAGCCAGAATTGTGACGAGAGGCCACACTGGGTGCTGGTAAGGGTGAGCTTCCTTTTGCCTCTGAGCAGGCTTGGAAAGGAAGAGAAAGATACCCAAATGTGCTTCAAGAGAGAAAGGAGCCTGGCTCCGGCACAGGGAAGGCTGTCCCCGGGAAAGGAGGGTGGTAACGTCCCAGCTGCTGGCATAGCTGAAGGCTGATTCTACACGTGGGCCCTGGGGCTGGGCGGCCCTCCCTTGCCTCCCTCCTTCCTGCCACAGATGTTTCCCATAGGCCTGTCCTGTCCCAGGCACTGTGCTAGGTGTTGGGGACAAAGTAGTGAATGAAGCAGAAAAATGCTTGCCCCCTTGGGGGTTTGTAGGGGCAGGCAGACAAGAAAGCAGCCACAAACCATTGAGGATCCACTTACCGCCTGTGGCCAGTGCCTGAAGACGTGAGGGTGAAGTTCTGACGGAGCGTAACGGGGGATCCTGCCCTGGACGAGGAGGTCCCGAAGGGCCCCCTGAGGACATGATGGTCAAATGGAGCCCTAAAGACAGAGAGGGAGCCCCAAGCCGAAGGGAGGGTATCTTCATTCCCAGGCAGAGCTCGGCCAAGAAGGCCCATGGGAGGGGGAGGAATGTGTCCTCTTTCCAGATGGAGGGACACGCTGGTTAAGGAGCCGGCCCTCTGCCTGGTGTGACGACCGGCTCTGCCACTTACCATTTAACCTCAGTCTCCTCATGTGCAAAAGGGGATAATCACAGAGCCCACTTCCTAGGATTGCTCCAAAGCTGAGACGCGTGAAGTCATGGTGTGCTTACAAGCGCGGTGCCTGGTACCTACACGTGTTTGCTCTAGCGAGTAGAGCTCCTGTGTAGGGGCTTCGCTGTGACGGTGGTTTGAGCATCTGAAAGGAGGCCTGGGCGGCACATGAGAAGGAGGACGAGAGGGCGATGGGGGTCCCAGCACTCAAGGGCTTGGAGGTCACAGGGAGGAACTTGGATTCATTCAACAAATACGGATTTTGGTCCCAAAATACTCCCTATTTGCAATGCTGCTTCTTCCAAAGCTGGTGTGCACTTTCAGAAGAGCCGAGGGGTGGGTGGAGCCTGGAGGGGCTGGCTTTGCCGGCCCCTCCCAGGTCTTAGGCCTCCGGGACAGGCACTGACTCCCAACTAACTGTCCTTGGCAGGGCCACGGTGCACCGTCTCCTGCTGCCCTGGTGGGATGGGGCTCTGGAGCCAGCTGGGGGCGGAGGCTGTGGCGATGCTCATCTCCTGCAGGAATCACACGTGGTGCATGGGGCACCATTTGACCTGTCCAGAGGCTCAGGAAGTCTCTCAAATTATGTCATGTCAGCAGCCGTGTCCACCCACCCAGTCTGGGTGCAGGTCTGTGACTCCAGCCACCACACCTGCACTTGTGGTGGTGCCAGCATTGCTCAACTGTCCCCTCAGAACTTGGATAGCCATCAGGACCTCAGGATTCCACGGCCAGACTCTCCATATCCCCCCCTCCCCGCCACACACACCTTTGTCTCTGTTTTTCCCCATCTTGGAAATGGCACCTCCGTTCATTCATTCGGGTGCTCAGGCCCAAACCTAGGTGTCGTCTGTGACTCCTTCTTTTCATCAGCCTCCACCTGCAGTCCAAGGACAATTTGCACAGGTGCTAACCTTGAGCATAAACCCAGCATGTGGCCACCTCTCATCACCTCCCCTCTAGCCACCTTGGGCCAAGCCGCCATCAGCTGGGCCTGCGTTACTGCAGTAGCCTCCCCGTCCTCTCCCCGACGCAGTGAAGCTCCAGACACTCGCTACTCAAACCCGCTGGGGCTTCCCCTCCCTGCGTCCCGCCTGGCCCTGGCAGCCCCCGACTCATCCGCTGTCCTCCTCCCCTGTAGCCTCTGGCTTTGGTCACTCGGAATGCCCTGTTGCTCTCTGAGCCGTGCTCTCCCCACTTCTGTGCCATTGCACTGGTCTTCTCCCCAACTGTCGTGCTCTCTCCTGGGCCTTCACGTGTCTGTTTCTCTGACGTTGCACTCAGGTATCTACCAAG
>NW_021703781.1:36395067-36407567 GCF_005190385.1 Monodon monoceros | reverse complement strand
GAACATTGATGAATTCAGAACCTGACTAAAGTGGTTAAAAGCTCATTCTACCTGTTCAAAATCCCAGCTCTTACTGGCTGTGTGACTCTGGGCAAGTCACTTAACCTCTCTGTGCTTTGGTTCTCTCCTGTAAAGTGGTACCAGCCTCGTACGGTAGGGTACAATAATGGTACCAACCTTGTAGGGTTCTTTGAAGGTTACATGAATCGATCCCTAAGTGCTGCCTGGCAGAGGAAATGCAGTATAAATGCTAGTTCTTCTTCCACCAAGCCTCACACATATCAAGGGCTTGAAGACCTTTTTCGGGTAAAAACCTCATATTCTAAAGAAGGAAACAGGGTGGTTTGACTCTCAGAGCCTGAGGACTTGCCTTCTCCTGGAAGTCATGCCCCCTTCCACAGCCCACATAATTTCCTTAGTAAGTGGGTGTGGCAACCCCCAAATCCTCTGCAGGCTCATCCATGGCTGAGAGCCTGGCATCTTGCCAGCTGGGTCTTGGGACCCGAGAGCTTGGATGGGAACCTGTGGTGCTGGGAGGCATGTGTGTGGGATGTCGGGTGAGAGGAAAAGAGAATGTCTTACTTAAGACTCTTTTAGTGGCCAGTAATGGGAACCGCCGGAGTCAGTTTAAGTCAAAAAAGTGACTTTGAGAGAAGGAAAGGAGATACACCATGGAGCTCAGGATGGCAGGGACTCTGGTCCTGGGTCTCTAGTAGGACAGGCACTAAGGGCCAGGGGCTGTGGGGTCGTCCCTCCTTTCTGCTCCTCTCTGGTTGTGCGTTCTGTTTTCCTCCCTGCAGCCTGCTTTATCCCTCACAGAGTGTCTCACTCAGGTTCTCCACCAGGCAGAGGTTCCCGGTAGTTTTGGAACCCCTGCCAGACACCTGGGAGAGTGGATCTGCTTGGCCCAGCTTGGCCTGGCTGTCCATCTCTGGTCCTATCATCTGTGGCCAATTGTGGCGGCCCCGGTCCTACCCTGGGGCATGCCATCTGGGCGGACACTGGAAGTATGCCCACTTCTGGGAGAGCACAACAGAGGCAGAGCAGGGCACAGATGTGAAAAAACCAACCCATTTAGGCACATCAAACCCAAGGAGGATATTTATTTTCTTTAGAGATAAGGGCTATAAGGGACTTATAATATTCATTAAAAAAAAATGATAGCTCCATTTCTGGGCTCCACTCTTGGACACAGCCAGGTTTCAGAGGATCCAGCATTTGGTGTTTTCTCTCCAGGACTTGGCTAAACACCTTGGCAGTGAGCTTGTGTACAAACATAAATCATGGGGGTGTTCCTGGACTCTCCACCCAAGAAGCTCATGGATTCTGGGGCTGTGCAACACCCCAGAGATCCCCTTGAGCCATCCTCGGCGCCTGTCGTTGTCTAGAACCCCCTCCCAGTGACAATAAAGCTCGATTCAGGATTTGGACCCCCAGGGCCCCAGCACTGCCCTCTGCTATCCGAGGTGGGTAGTGAGCTAAGTGCTGGGGAGTTAGGCTGCAGGGGTCTGCCATCTTTGTGTGGAGAGTAGCATCCTTTCCCCCAGCACGAGCTGTTCTCCTGGCCAAGCCAGGCCCATATGCTCCCTCAGTCCCGCGGCAGGAGGCAGGGTGATCGGTTTGGATAAACCAAGATCTATCCCTAATCCACCAGGAAGGACATTTTAGAGAAAAGAGCTGCCCCCTACCTGTATGTGTAATTTTAAGTCACCTTTCTCTGAGTCACTCGGAGGCAAAGCGGGGTATCTTAGTGAAGAGCAGCGTCACCTGGGTACCCTAGGAACATCTTGGGTGTTCTCTTTGCGCTCTCTCGGACAGGTCACTGGAGGCTGGGCTTTAGGGTTGAGTCTTCCCTTGCTGCTGCTGTCTGCCTTCTGCTCTCCGGCTTCTGAGCTGGGAGGACTGCTGCTGCTGTGCAAAACTGCTTGTTTTCTGAGCCTGGCTCTGTGCAGGAGATGGGCCATTGTTCTTTAGTGCTCTTCCTTAGGACGTGGGCACAGCCCCCTCCCACCAGCCCCTGGTTCCCCTGACTCTGCTGGATGCAGCCTGGCTGTGATGCAGGGCCAGGGACCCGGGCGTATAGTCAGACAGTGCTGGGGCTGCGGCTGTGGAACCCTGGCCTGGATCAGTTGGGTGCCCCAGATGTCACAGCAACCTCTATGCTGAGATGCCTGTGCTGCTGGTGGGAAGAGGAGGTTTGCCAGCTGTTGAATGGCTGTGAAGCCCTGCCTGGGACACACGGGTGGTAGAGGCACTCATCCAGCTTGAGTAAAGGGTCCAGAGAGCATGGGAGGTGTAGGATGAAATGACCCAAGCTGGGGCCTCCAGGTCAGGGGCCGCCCAGGCTCTGCCAATGGGAAGTTGCTGCTAGGGGGCAAGGCTGCAGACTCTGGCGCCTGACGCCTCTACTTGGCAGACAGGAGCAGCCCTTACCCTACCCCTGGCGCTGGAGACCCTGCTCTGAGGCTGTTTGAGTTCCCAACACAAGGTAGCATCCCAACAGGGTGATGGCAGCATGGGGCGCGCGAAACACCACAGACCTGGGAATCCGAGGCCTGAGGTCAACCCCTTCTACTGGCTGGGTGACCTTGGGCAAGCTGTCTAACCTTCCGGTGGCTCATTTCTTAAATGTGCAGTGGGAATAATTATCCTAATTCTGACTTCGTAGGGTTCTTGCGAGGATCAAGGGAGAGGAGGCACCTGAAGGCAGTTTGTGGCCAACTCTCAGGATGACAAGGTCATCGGCAGCACACGGCAACCACGCTGTCTGAAGCCGCTTCCTGCTGTAGCAACGTGGGCCAGGCAAAATGCAGCCTAAGGGCAGAAAGGAGGCGGGTGGCCAGGAAAGTGAATTGTGTGGACCCTCCCCAGGGCTTTGCGTGCCTTGAGGCCCCTCCCCCTCCAAAGGTCTGGATGGGGCAGGGAGAGGGGCTAAGTGATTGTGTAATGGCCACATCTGTCAGCGCTGGCCAAATGGTTTTTCCAGGAGTCAGCGAGCTAATGGCCCTGCAGCCGGGAGACAGCTTCTCCTAAGTAGAGCACTTTATCTACCCGGGAACATAAGAGCAGCGTGGCCCCAGGCCACCGGGCCTCAAAGAACAGCTGCTCTGCCTGCGACCTTGAATTAGCATCCTGTCCCCATTGGCTTGCCTCGCACCTGCTGCCAGAGGCCAGTCTGCAGGTGGCAGCTGAGGTAGCCAGTAAGGGGGCACAGGAGGCCAGCTGGGGGTGTCACCAGATCTGGCCTTGAATCCAGGACACTGTACCACCCGCTGTCAGTGGGACCTTGGCAAGTCCCTTGTTGTCTCCAAGCCTCAGTATCCACATCTGTACAATGGAGGCAGTGAGGCTTAGCTGTGCGGGCACTGTGCCCAGCACAGGAGGGTAACTGCTGCCCAGGAGGGCCGTGAGCTCTCCCAGGTGATGACGATGACAAAGAGGGAAGAACAACCCTATGGGCCGAGGGAGAAGCCCCTGTAGGTGGAGGGGACCCAAGAGTGCGGTGAAATGGTGCACCCAGCGTGCAGTGCAGACAGGCCTTGTTTTCACCTGAGTCTTGTGGGAAGGCATGAAAGTCCTGTGTACAGAGGTCCAGCTGCAACTTACACCTTATAAAGTGGGTTCTATCTCTGGAGAGCTACAAAATAGCCCCAGTTCTCCAAATATTGGATACATATTTTTTAAAAAGTCTTTTTATTTTGGAATACTTTTAGACTCACATGCAAGTTGCAAAAATAGTACAAAGTTTCCTTGTCCCTGTCACCGTTTCCTCCAAAGATAATGTTGACGTAACCCTAGTACAGTGATCAAAACCAGGAAATTGGCATTGGGACAATACTATTAACTAAACTACAGACCTGATTTGGGTTTTACCAGTTTTTCCATGTGTTGATTTTTTTATGTAGGAGGATAGAGACATTTTATCACATGTATGTTTTCGTGTAACCGTCTCCCACAGTCAGGATACAGAACTCACCATCACCTCTAAGAGACTCCCCTCCAACCCTAAGGCTGGCAACCACTGGTCTGTTTGCCATCGTTTCAAGGATGTTATATACCTGGGATCATAGAGTGACTACATGCTTTTTAAACATCAAGTGTTCAACATGATGTGCTAGTCATCATGATTTAAGACATTAACTACAGAGAGTAAACATTAACCATATACGACATAACTTCTAAGGGGCTCTGTCAGGTAACTATCAGTACGTTGACATTTATGAGCCGGAGGAAATTTATTTTTAGTTTTTATTGTGGTTAAGTACACACACATAAAATTTATCACCTTAACCATTTTAAGTGTACAGTTCAGTAGTGTTAAGTATATTCACATATTCTTTTTTTTTTTTTTTAACATCTTTATTAGAGTATAATTGCTTTACAATGGTGTGTTAGTATCTGCTTTATAACAAAATGAATCAGTTATACATATACATATGTTCCCATATGTCTTCCCTCTTGCGTCTCCCTCCCTCCCACTCTCCCTATCCCACCCCTCCAGGCTGTCACAAAGCACCGAGCTAATACCCCTGTGCCTTGCGGCTGCTTCCCCCTAGCTATCTACCTTACTACGTTTGTTAGTGTGTATATGTCCATGACTCTTATTCACATATTCTTAACATATACTGTGCAAACAGTCTGCAGAAGCTTTTCATTTTGCAAGACTGAGACTCTACCCATTCAGCAACCCCCCATTTCCCTCTCCACCCAGCGCCTGGCAACCACCATTCTACTTTCTGTTTCTATGAGTTTGACTACTCTAATTATCTCATGTAAGTGGAAGCATGCAGTAGTTATCCTTTTGTAACTAGCTTGTTTTACTTAGCATAATTTCTTCAAAGTTCATCCACGTTATAGTGTCAGTTCTTTCCTTTTTAAGGCTGAATATTATTCCATTGTATGTATACACATACCACATCTTGTTTATCCATCCATCCCTCAATGGTCACTTGGGTTGCTTCCACTTTTTGGCTATTGTGAATATTGCTGCTATGAACATGGTGTGAAAATATCTCTTCGAGACCCTGCTTTCAGTTCTTTTGACTACATACACAGAAGTGGGACTGTTGTATCATATGGTAGTTTTAACTTTTTGAAGAGCCACCGTATCGTTTCCCACAGTGGCTACACCATATTACATTCCCACCAACAATGCACAGGGGTTCCAATTTCTCTACATCCTCACCAGCATTTGTTGTTTTGTTTAATTGATAGTGGCCATCCTAATGGGTGTGAGGTGGTATCTCACTGTGGTTTTGATTTACGTTTCCCTAATGATTAGTGATGTTGAATATCTTTTCATGTGTTTGTTGAACATCTTTTAACGTGAAAAAGCCTTGCTGATGGGGGTTCTGGAAAGGACTGAGTAGGAGAATGTAAAGTTGACTTTGGTGATGTTTTATTTACTTTTTGGGATAACTTGTCAAGAGGAGATGAAATGTCAGCCTGTTTGTCTTGGCCAAGAAATCTGTGGCAAGGTATAAGCATAACATATGGATGCATGAATTTTCTCTGCATTTGGATCATTGTATTACAACCTTCCATCACACGGTAAGAAAAAAACAGAAACGGGGTAAATTATATCTATTCCCCATTTCCAACCTTCCCTCCTCTGGTTTCTCTGTGTAGAGATGTCCTCTAATATTTGGTTCTTCATATCTGTCCAGAGATATTAATATGTACGTATCTCTCTTGTCATATAAATAGTAGCATATCATACACACTGTTTGGTCTTTGCTTTTTTCTCTTAAATACGTATTTTGGGGAGCATTCCATATTAGTGTGTGTGGTTCTGCTTCTGGAATGTTCTTCTGAAGCTAATTCTCAATCCACATGCTTGCATTTCCTCCACCGGTACATTTAGCCTCTAGAAGCTTCCCTCCATGTTTTCTCCCAGCATTTGGCCAATGCGCTTCAACTGGCTTATTCCTCACACAGAGGAACACCCAGCACCCAGACTGGTCCAATGAACATCAGTGTGAAAACAGAGTGCCGGTGGTGGCAGTGTGCCTAATGATTTTGATCATTTCTTGCTTTAATTCCACTTAGTGACTGACGTCCTCCATTACACCTTTTTTTTTTTTTTTAAAGATAATAAAAACCAATAGTCCATATAACACAAACACTGCTGTATGGATAAATATGTGGATGCTAAATTCTTGACTATTTAGCTTAAAATGTCCGTTCATCAGCTGGTGTTCCACAGTCTTACCTTGGGTGCAAGAAATTTGATTTAGAGGCTGCAGTGTAATGGATAGAAATTCTGCCTGTGGGAAGGTTGATGTCTTCATGGCAAGAGTCAATGTAGTCCCAAGTGAGAAGAGCAAAGCCGGGGAGGACTGGGGTGGAGGGAGAGGAGTGGGGAACACAGGCTGAGAGCAGGCAGGAGGGCCCTTGTGAGCCAGGGTGAGCTCTACCCCATAGGTGGTGCAGGGCAGTATCGGAATATCAAGGGCTATTGGGTTGACTTTGTCTTTTACTGTAAAAGTAATGATCATTCATGGATACCGTCTATGTGCCAGGCATTCTATAAGATGCTTCTCACATATTATTTCTTTTTTTATAAATGTATTTATTTTATTTTTGGTTGCGTTGGGTCTTCATTGCTGTGTGCAGGCTTTCTCTAGTTGTGGCGAGTGGGAGCTACTCTTCGTTGCAGTGTGCGGGCTTCTCATTGCGGTGGCTTCTCTTGCTGCGGAGCACGGGCTCTAGGCACATGGGCTTCAGTAGTTGTGGCTTGCGGGTGCTAGAGCGCTGGCTCAGTAGTTGTGGTGCATGGGCTTAGTTGCTCTGAGGCATGTGGGATCTTCCCAGACCAGGGCTCAAACACATGTACCCTGCATTCTTAACCACTTCCCTGGTGGCAGGTGGATTCTTAACCACTGTGCCACCAGGAAAGTCCCTCACATATTATTTCTGATGCTCACATAAATTTACTATTGTTTTTCTCACTTTCCATCTGAAAAAAATGAGTCTCAGAGGGTTTAACTGACTTATCCAGAGTGAAAGAGCTAGTCGTTTTAAGCTGATAAATTTGGGGATAATTTATTATATAATAATAGGAGGGGAGACAATAAAACATGGAATGGAGGAGCTGGACCCAGATATAAGTTGGCAGTAGGAATTGAGTGAGTTGTACCTGTCCCCGGGAGTGGGAGAAACAGAGAGCACGACTTTCCCTGCGTCATGTGACAGCCTCACCAGTCTCAGGAAGCTGATATCAGTTAGAGCTCAATGCCAAGGTTGAGGGATGGTGGGAGACTTTATTGGGGTGGGAGAGGCCGGGGTCCCCTTTCCTTTCATTATCTACTGAGCTCAGTGTCTATTTTATTAATAATACATGCCTGGTGGTGATGTCTGTGAACGAGTGTTTGTCTCCCAAGTCTAATTGTTCTGTCAGGCAGCCCTCCTGTAGATTTATCATTCTGTCTCTCTTCATGTAGTAGCTTTATGGCCAGTGATTAGTAATGGCATCAGTTGTAGTCGCTCTTTATGGGGAAGATTCCTCTCGTTTACTGGTGGGATGAACTTGCAATGAGGGGGTTGGTGTGTGCAGGAGCCTATCCCCCGCTTAGCTCCCCTCACCCAGCAGCCCAGGTCCCCTGGTGCCCCTACCGCCTTGGGCTGCCTCCCCTCCAGGCTGGGCCCCAGACACCCCCGCAGACCCAGCTCTGCCTCATCGTCATCCAGACGGCCCAGGGGAGGGAGTGTGTGAACTCTTCATGCTTTATTCTCTCCCTTCCCCCACTTAGGGAAACTTAGAACCCTGCCATGCTCTGAGCATCCCTCTCTGCCCTTCCCCCAGCACCATCTCCTAACCCCACATTCTTAGGAGACTCCTGAAGCTGGGGAGAGGTGCTATAGCAGACCTGGGGCTGAGGGTCTTCGCTGATGCAGCCTCGCATTCCTAAGGTTCCTCACTGCCTGACCCACAATTGCTACCCGCCCAACCTGGGTCCCAGGAATGGAGCTTTCTAACTTTGAGTGAACCTGACCTTCTGTTGCAGTGTCCCTTAATGACAGCTCTGCCTCTGGGCATTGCCTGAAGCCTACAGAACCCAAGGCTAGGGCCCAAGCTGTGGGGCTCTCACACCCAGTATAACTCACCTAGGTGCAGTGTACCTTTCCGGATGTACCTCTTCCCTGTCTGGCTGCTGAGAGCTAAACGGGCCATCAGTTGAGCCCCGCCTGTTCTCATGAAGGTCTGTGGAGAGCTGCAGGGGTGAGGCAGGTTGGCAGCGAGGGTGTGTGTGGGGGAGCACGTTCCTGTGGATGGATGGAATTACGTCTGCTTGTGAGGGGAGCTGAAGAGCCAGGCAAGGGTGCTCCAGGCTGGCTTCCGAGCTTGTTTCAAGAGACCCTTTCAGGACCCCTCCCCCCCCCCCCCACACACCCGTGCAAGCTGGACCGCGCGGCTGGGCTCTCCCTTGAGAATCCAAGGCGTTGGCAAAGCAGCTTTTTGTAGTGGGCTTCGCAGGTGCACAGACCTGGGGTTTGGATCCCAGCTCCACTCCGTATGTGCCCTGAGCTGTTTGGCCTTTTTCTTCAGCACAATGGAGATAATAATAGCCTACCTGAAAGGAGCTCACCGGGCTTCTAAAAAGTGAGCCCACCCCTTCGAAATAAGGAGGGCTGGCTGGCCGGATCTTGGCACCCACGAGGTTTCCCTTGCTGCTTGACCAGCCGCTTCCTCCACTCCAGGCCTGAGGGATGCTTCTCCCTTAACCCAAGCAGAGATACTCCCATCTTCCTCTGTTCTCTCTAGCACAATGGAGCACAGAGGAGACCAGCTGGGAGGTTCCATTGTTTTGGTGATCTCTTGCTGAGTGACAAATTACCTTAAAATTAGTGGCTTAAGACCCTGATGCTTTATTACATCTCATGGGTTCAGTGGGTCAGGAAGTTGAGGACAGCTTGGCTGGTGGCTCTGGCTCTGGATTTTTCATGTGGTTGCCCTGGGACAGGGGCTGGGGCTGGAAGGACCTGCCTCTATTCCCTGTGATTGATGTCAGGCAAACCCCTTGGCTTAGGAAGACCTGCTCTCACCACGGGCGTTCCGAATGACTGCGTGGCCTGACTGCGTGGCCTCCACCAGCCAGCCGGGGGCCGGGTGCCAGCAGGCACACAGCTTCATCCTGGGGCCCTACAGAGGGCACTGAACCTCCTCTCTGGCCGGTCCATGGGCAGGAGCAGTGACGAGAAGCTCTTATTCCTCTGTTCTTCTGATAGTTCCCCCACAGAAGTCCTAGCCTTCCTTTTTCCAACTGGCTCTGACCGTGACCTTCCCACCTTGCCCAGGCCTGGCTGGCTGCAGGTCCTGATGGCCTGTTAAGCTGGCCTGGTCTCTTCTTGGGTTGCAAGGGGTCTAGGACCTTGCTTTGTGGTTGGAGGTCTACCTCCTGATGCTAAGCCACACTCCTGTCTGTTACCTCCTGTGTGCATTTGGGAGCCTTATCATTTCCCTCAGCCCTGTCCCTCCTGGTGTGAAGGCTTGGGACAGGCTCTGACAGCTCTCTCCTCTCCAGTCATCCTAACTGGGTCCATGGGGCCAGGCCAGGGATCCAAGCATCCATGACTTTCCACCCTCCCTCCCTCCCTCCCTCCCTTCCTTCCTTCCTTCTCTTTTCAACACATATTCACTGAGCACCTATTATGTTCTAGGTGCTTTGAATACAGCAGAGATTAAAATAGACAGACATCCCTGCCCTGTGGCTTATATTATCACAGGGGAAAGAGACAATAAATATTAGACATGATTTAATCCTAAATTACACAGTGTGTTAGCAGGTGACAAAACTGTGGAAAAGGTAACAAAGAAAAATAGAGGAGGGGGCTGGCATGGGGTGGGAGGTAGGCACATTTCAGCATTAAGTGGGGTAATCAGAGTAGACTTGGGCCAGAAGCTGCAATAGGAGAGAAGCCTTGAAGGAGGGGAATGAAGGAGCCAAATGGATGTCTGGTGAAGAACATTCTCAGCAAAAGAAACAGCCAGTGCAGCCAGTGCAAATGCCCTGTGGTCGCAGCATCTGAGGAACAGCAGGAGACCAGTGTGCCAGGTAGGATGTAGGAGTAACTGGAGACAAAGCCAGAGAGTGACAGTGAGGGCTGGGAGCCCTTGCGGATTGGAGAGGGGGCTGGGTAGGAGCCTGAATCCCTCCGGTCCTCAGCTTTTCTCACACCAGGTGCCTCAAAGTCCACGGCCTGTTCCGCGAGCCTGGGCAGAGCATCAGCCTCCATCCCTCAGTGAGCACTTCTCACAGAGAGAGTGGAGAGGTTCACCCCACGGCCCATGCTCCAGCCCTGGACACTGTTCCTGAAGCAGGGCTCTCTGGCCGGGCCACCAGTTGGGCAGCATCTCCGGTCCTGCCTCAGGAGCAAGGCCACCCCTGCCAGGCTTGTTTCTAGGATTCTGGTCTTGGACTTGGCACAAGGAGGGAGGGAGCAAACTTTTTCCAATGAAGCTGCATTCGCTTTGTCAACCAAATCCAACTCCCCTCAGTCCCTCAGTCTAGGAATTATCCTTCATTAAACTTGGGCCTGAACTGCAGCTGCAGCAGGATCAGGAGTTGTCCCCCAGGTGCCGCGAGGCCCGGCATTCTTGGAGGTTTTCCTCTCGCAACTTTTTCAGGCCTGCTTGGGGAGAGGAAGCCCGCGAACAGTGACATTCTCAGCACTCGGGAATGGGAGCTGTGGGTGCGGTGAGCAGGACCTCTCAGCCAGCCTCGAGCTGTCTGTTGCCAAGCTCTCTGAGCCTGTGGCGAGACCACCCCCAGACCTCTGCCAAACACTGAGGGACTGTGGTCGAGGGAACCAGGCTGATGAGCACGGAGTGGGTGCTGGGCAATGGGCTAAGTGCTTTCTGCATACTAAAGCACCTAATCTTCATTACCATCATAGGAGGCTGGGATTAGAATGATCTCCATTTTATAGATGAAGATACTGAAGCTCAGAGTGGCCTGTTCAATCACTAAACGTGAAACGGCACCCCCACGGCCACAAAATAAAAATGAGAGATGATCGCCCATGATCTCTAAAGCTTGTTTTGCAGTACACCTAAGAAGCCACAGGTGAGGAAGCAGCTTGCTAACGACTTTCCTCCAGCCCACCAGTGCAGAAGCACTGAGGGACTAGAACAACCCATCAGTGGACTTTGGATGTCACAGGCCACAAATCCATGGCGTGTAACACACAGAACCTCCCGAATGTGCACAGGCGGCCCTTGAAGAGACGGGAAAGACAGTCACGCCTGTGCAGAGGACTCTTGAAACTTCCCTTTATCCCTCCACCAAGCATTCCTTAGCTTGGACACCCTCCTATTCCCTACTTCCTTAATATGTACCCCACTCAAAAAGCTGATCGGAGACACAGATCTGAGCTTCGCCTCCTGTCTCCTTGCTTGGCCTCCCTGCAATAAAGCCTTTTCTCTCTGCAAAAGACTGTTGCCTCAGTGTTTGCTGGTGTTTCTGCTGTACAGCGGGCCACGAGCCCACTTGTTTAGTTACAAGTGGACCAGTGGGCATGTGAATCCAGGCAGCCTGATTCTGGGCCTGGACCTTAGCTCCGGACGGGTGAGGGCCTCTTCTCAGCAATGCCTGTGAGGTGCCTCTGTGGGGTTGGGGACAGGAGGTGGTTTACTCCTCTGGCATGCCTGGGTGGCAGGTCTTTAGGGCTCCTTTTCCCGGGGAAGGGGTGGAAGCAGGTGGCCTCTGCCTTCTCTCAGATCCCTTGACTGAGGAAGGCCAGATAAATACAGCCCCACATGACATCTTGACTCGATCTCATGAGGGACATTAAACCATTCCCACAGTCCTGACCCACTATATGATGAGAAAATAAAGGTTTGTTGTTCTAAGCCAGTAAGTTTTTTTTTTTAAAGCTATTATGTTTTGTGGTATTTTGTTACACAGTAATAGATAACTAATCCAGTGTTTGTACCAAATTATATTCTCACAAGTAGTGTATGAGAATTTCCATTGCTCTGTATCCTTGTTAACACTTGGGATTGTCAGAATTTATAATTTTGCCAATCTGTTGGGTAGGTAATGCTACCCATTATCCATTTCATTGTGACTTTAATTTGCTCCCTGTACTCTCAAGCTCTTTTATTAGATACATACACGTTTAGGATCGTTATGTCTTCTTGATTAATTGGCTCCTTCATCATAATGAAATGTCTCTATTCCTTGTTCTAATTTGATTGATATCAGTTACTATTTTCTAAAAAAAATTTTTTTAAACTTTTTCTATGACTTGATTTTAGTCCTGTGAACATTTAGCCAGTAAGAGTCATCTGTGTTTCTATGCGTAAAGTTTATTCATGCTTCTTGCCATATGATATTCAGTTGTAGGAATAGTCCATATTTTATATTCCAATTACTCTACTGACTTATAATTTATTTTGTTTTACCTTAATTTTTGCAATTATGATCAACTTCTGAAAACTTCCTTTGTACTAAGAGAATACAGTGTTTTCCAATGTCCTTGGAAGGACACATCCAATG
>NW_021703781.1:36206718-36395057 GCF_005190385.1 Monodon monoceros | reverse complement strand
GTCCTTGGAAGGACACATCCAATGTTTCCAATGTCCTTGGAAGGACATATCTCTTCTGGTTTGCTGGAGTCCCTGCTCAAGCAGCAGAGAGAAGGGAGTTGCACTGAGAGTTATTTTAGACCAGGGCCATCAACATGAGCTCAGATTTACTTAGAAAAACCCTTTCTCTTAGCATCTTCTGCCAACAGCCTGGAGGATTCAGATTAGATTCAAGTATGTGGTAGACATTTTTTGGAGGGGATAGCATATGGCTTCTTCCTTCCTCCCTCCTGGCTTCTGGTGGCTTCTGCCCTGCCCCCTCTCCCCCTTGCCATGCAGAGTATAAGAGGGAAAGGTCTCCCCTGGGGCTGGACATGTTATCAGAAAAGATAACATGGTCAGTGTTCCTTTAACAAATGTGCTTAGCTGGGTCAACTAGTTTTAAGTTTTTGAAGCCTCAAGAACATACTCAGAGGAAACTGTTGGAACTTTTGGCAACACGAAAATCTTAGTGGCTGATCTGACTTCCCAACAACCTTCAGAGTCAGCCTGTTTCAAAAACTCATAGAGAAATTCATTGAGATGTGAAGATGTCAAACAGTGTCTCCTCTAGAATTTTCTAAAGCTCTTCCATGCTTGATAAGGTGTGGACACCTTAGGTGGTGATGTTATTTACCTTTTAGAGCCATTTTTTTCCTTGTAATAATATTTATTTCTCCATCTATGGAACTGTAGACACTTTGAGGGGAGATGAGAAGAGAGATAACCGGCTTAATTTATCCTCCTTGTCCTAAAGGAGAGCACCCTTGATTTTTCTTAGGTGACTTAAGGGTTAAAACCCCATCAGTACTAACCTGGCCTTACCACTTGGCAGTCAAACACGATGAAATACTTCAGAAGACTGTGGTCTGATGCCGAGTCCTCTCTGTGTCAATAAATAGAATTCAGGTACACTCACCACTTTCACTTAATACAACTTGTCTAATGTCCTCATCATTTTATCATCACAAGACCAAATAATAATTTGGTTCTAACTTGGGTTTTGGATGTTGTTGTGAGTCCTGGGTAACCCTTTTGGCCTCCTTCTGTTGGCAGGTCTGGAATTTCTCATCAAAGAACTTTAGTTAAGTGTGAATGCTGACTTATGGGTTACATCGTGGAACATCTGTTCCTGGGCCTTGGGTGCCTGAGATCCCATTTGTGGGGCTACAGCCTCCGCAGCTGCACATCTCACAGGATCAGGGGAGTAGGGTGCCTGTTCTGGTGTGGGACTGGCTTAACTCATCTAGTTAGTATTAACAAGTAGTTTTGAAAGTGAGGAAATAAGATCAAAATGACATGGATTTCTTCTCCCGAAAGACCCTTTTTAGAATTTAGAACAAGAATTCCATGGAATTCAGTGATGTTTACCTATGGCCTACCTTGGGCCTGGCACCGTATTAGCTGCTGGGAATGAGTGAGGACAGGCAAGATCCCTCCCTCCAAAAGTGAGCATTGAGGGGGCGAGATAGACAAACAGTTAAACAGACAATTACAACATGGGCTGGGATGGGAGAAACACAACATGCTGGTGGACTTGGAAAGCGAGGTGCATGGTCAGCAGTTAGGGCGTCAGGGGTGTCCCTCTAGAGAAGATGGGGTCTAAGGTAGAGCACCTTAAGACGCACAGGAGAGGGCAGGAGCAGGCTGGTGGGGAGGGGAGGGTCCAGAGGGTCCCGGGAGAAGGTGAGCGTGGAGAGGGTAGGGGGGCTGGGGAAGGAGAGGGCTCCAGTCACCTGTTGCTGTGTAAGTTTGAAACTTAGTGGCTTCAAATGACAGCAATCACTTTGTTATCTGTCACGGCTTTGTGGATCAGGAATCTGGGAATGGCTTAGTGAGGCGGTGCTGGCTTGGGCAGCCAGAAGTTGGAGCTGGAACAGGAGGGGGCGGATCTCTTCCTCTCTCTCTGCGTTGTCTCAGGGCTTCTCCAGGCCACCTCCACGTGGGCCAGGGTGGGCTTCTCCACACAGAGTGAACCAGGGTACGTGGACTACCCTGTGGTGGCTGAGGACTCGCAGGGCACTCCTTCCAGGGGACCGATGGAAGTGGCATGGCGCCTTCTGACTTGACTTTCGACTTGCACACCGACTCCACTCTGCGGGGCACAGCCGGTGGGTGAGAAGACACAGGCCCTGTGTGTTGTAGAGGAGTCAAAGAGCGTGCGGAGGGGCTGGAAATGGCCCATTTGGTCAACTCAAAGAAGCTCGAGTTGGTGGGAGTCCAAAGGAGTTGTAGGAACAGGCAGGAGATAAGCCTGGAGAAGACGGGGGTCCCCAGCATGTGGCAGCCTTGCACGCCCTTCTCTGGAGCCTGACTCTTTGCTGGGGTGAGCAGGGAGCCCTGGGGTGTTAGGCAGGGCCTTGGACTACCCTTGTTTTGGAAGGGAGTCACCTTGGGAGTGGGGGGAGTGAGGGTGCTCTGAGTGGGGTTGAGGGGTGATGCGGTGCAGACGGCTGCTCATTGATAGATGTCCGAAGGGAGAATTTTCAGATTTGGGGTCTGATTGAATTGGGGGCAAGAGATTGGGAGCAGTGGGGACAGCGGCCAGGACTGTGGCTTGGGCCACCAGGGGATGCGCACAGGCTGCTGAGCATGGGAGCCAAGAAGAGGAGGACCTGGTGTGGGTGGCAGGACCCTAGAGCTTCCTCTTCCTCCATCTTCCTCTGTGGAGTCAGGGGTAGGTGCTGTGCCATCATGAGAGTGTGGATCTGAGCAGCCCCACCCACCGTGATCCCGAACCCTGCACCTTTGTCTCCAGGAGAAGGCGGAGACCAGCCTGTGCTTGGCCACACCAGGGGCAGCGTTTTCTTTAACCTCCAACCCTGCGCTGGGGCGTCAGGGTGAATGGGATGTTTGTGCTGGTCAAAAGGCTTTTTTTGTTCTGTTTATTTAAATTGTGCCAAAATTTGCACACCATAAGATTTACCATTTTAACCATTTTAAGTGTACATTAAGTACATTCACCACCATCCAACTCTAGACATTTTTGACCTTCCCCAACTGGAACTCTGCACCCATTAAATATCAACTCCCCACCGCCTCTGCCCTCAGTTCCTGGCAACCAGCATTCTACTTGCTGTCTCTACAAGTTTGGCTACTCAGTGCCTCATAAAAGTGGGATCATACAGTACTTATCCTTCTGTGACTATCTCATTGCGCTCAACATAATGTCCTCAACGTTAATCCATGTTGTAGCATGTGTCAGAATTTTCTTCCTTTTAAAGGCTGAATGATATTCAATTGCACGTATATACCACATTTTGTTTGTCTGTTCATTCGTTGATTGACATTTGAGTTGCTTCCACCTTGTGGATAATGTGAATAATGCTGCTATGAATGTGGGTATGTAAATATCCCTTTGAACTCTGGCTTTCAGTTCTTTTGTATATATACCTAGAAATGGAATTTTCAGATTACGTGGTAATTCTGTTTAACTTTTTGAGGACCTGCCATCCCGTTTTTCACAGCAGCTGCACTGTTTTACATTCCCACCAGTAATGCATAAAGGTTCCACTTTCTCCACAACGTCACCAACACCTGTTTTCTGGGTTTTTTTAATTTGTACAGTAGCCATCCTAATGGGTATGCGGTGACACCTCATTATGGTTTTGATTTGAACATCCCTAGTGATATTGAACATTGGTCAAAGGTTTCCATCAGAAGGTATCCACCCTCTGGGAAGTCAGCAAACTTGGCAGGGGAAGGGTGGTCAACGTGTGTGGATCAGGACAGATGGGGAGGCCCCTTGAAGTCACACTGCCCCATACAGTGGGTCACCTGGCTGGACGGAGGGCCCTCAGATACATACCTAACACAGGTACACGACAGGCTACCAGTGCACGGAAGAGTAGAGATGGGGGCTCCACTTATGGCAATGATGTGGAAGGACCACACAAGGTGATTGTGTCCAGTGTCAGGGTGTTTGTTCTCTGGGCCCAAATGCTTTTCACATACATAGAATTTGGGTTTTGCCCAGAGCTCCTCTTTTATGTGCAGTCATTTCCCTCGTATGTTTCACTCACGTGGCCATCCCCTGTGTAGACTTTGGATTCATGACATCGGCATGCTGGAGCCCCACATGGAGCCTGGGGTCTCAAAAGCTGGCATTAGGCCCCCTTTGACATCGGCATCCATCCCTGTCTTGGGAGAGGGGTCATTGGCTTCTACTGAACATCTCCAGTGACAGGGAGCTTAGCTCTCCCCAAGCCACTTGCGCCACGTGGAGACAGCTGTAGTCATTAGAGATGCCTTTCTCATAGTCAGTGTGAATCAGCATCCCTGCAACTCTCCCACCCAGACGTGTAAGTTTCTCTTCCCTCCCATGGTGATATTGAGAGACATGAAGATATCGATTTGTTTCCCCTAAATCTTCTCCTTTCCAGGCCAGACAGGAGCTGCTAGCACTTCTCAAAGTTTAATGTGCAAACAAATCACTGGGGAATCTTTTGAAAATGCAGATGGAGATTCTGGATTTCTAACAAGTTCCCTGGTGATGTGGAGGTTGCTGCTTTACGGACCACACTTGGAGATGCATGACTGGGGGCTCAAGTGCCTGCCTGGAAGTGAGAGAGACCTGAGTTCCTGTGTGGGCCCCTCACTCAGTGACTGTTGACTATGGGAAGTTACTCCACGTCTCAGGGCCTTTGCTTATTTACAGTAACAGGAAGCTAATGAGGGTTCCTCTCATAGGTTTGTAGTGAGGTCGGAGACCAGGCTCAAATCTCCCCAATCAGGGGCTGGCACAGCCTGTGTGATGGACAGTGTAAGCTCTTGGTCATTTTCCGTTGAGCAGCCCCAGGACCTTTGATCGTTCCCTCGAGGTGCTCTGCGTTTATCTCCCCTCCCCAGGAGACACTTGGAAGGGCCATAACTCATAGTGAAGGGCCATAACTCATAGTAAACAGAAGATGTAGGCGTGGTCTTTACCTACAGTTTCCACAAACAATATGTTCACAACTCTTACCACTACCCTACTAAACATAATGATAGAAACAGTGGTTTTTCTAGGCAACTCAGATGAGTGAAATTTCAGTTCAGAAGTGGAGGGACGTATCAGCAAAGGTCTATCCTGCCTGGCTACACTGGCTCTATGCTCGTGCTGATTAGAAATGCTAAAGAACGATTGGCTAAACCAATACACTTTGATATGGCAAGACAGATCCATTAGTATCTAGCACATGTCACTTTTGTTTGATAGATAGATGAAAGGGGGGAAATTCTTGTTTCTTCACAAGCTGGTGCACAGCTTTGTGTTTCCTGGCTCAGCTCAGGTGTCATTCCTGCAGGAAAGCCCTTTTTCCCTCCAGGATATGAGTCAGGTGCTCTTCAGGCCACCCTATTACATCCCTTACCATGTGGGACTGTAACTGTCTTTCTTTGTTAGATTTTAATTCCCTGGGCACAGAGATCAGATCTTATTATCATGGTATCTTTGATGCCCAGTGGAGCGCCTGGCACAGCACAGGGACTCTGAAAATGTTTGTGAAGGGAGGGAGGAAAGAAGAGAAAAAAAGAGGGTAGGAGGGAGGAAGCGGGGGGGGGGGGAGGAGGAAGGAAGGAGGCATAAATGACTCCCCCCAACCCCAAACAGAAAGAAACTGAAAGAAACTCATTTGCAAATGAGTTGGTCTTCAGTGACTTTTGTCCCCTGGAGACATTATCTGCTTTTTAGGAATTTAGGTACTTTGCTGTAAGTGACGGAAGCCTTCCCTCTAGCTGACTTGCTGGAGAGCCAGGTGTCCAAGGACTCCTTAGTCTAGATTTGTGAGTGGGTGCTGCATTCTGCCAGATGCCCTGTTCCTCTTTTACATTCACAGGAGCAAAGAGGACTGGGGAGTTGACCTTGATCTCCAAATATCTATCTTGATGCTTTTGGCTCCTTCAATATCCTTGCTCGTATTGCTTCTAAGACAGAAGATGACTGGTCCCCAAACATAAGCTCCTCTTATGTAAAGTATATTTTTCCTTGTGGTTACTGTAACTATGGTTATTTTTTAACCGGGGGACTCTTTTTTTGTTAGGTAATTCTTTTCCTGGGCCCTGAGAATTTTGAAATGAGATATTATCTTTCTTATTTGAGTAACATGAAAACAGGTGAGAGGATGCTCGGCGATTTGGTGGCAGAGCCAAGGTCCCAGCTCGCTTCACTGGCAGCCCGGTGAGTGACTCGTGCGAACCAGATTTCTCAGACAACGGCCCACCTGAATTCTTGGCTAACTACCCGGCTGACTCACCAGGTGTAGACGAGCTATGCCAAGGCTGGGGGACTTGTGTAACATTTTCAGAATGAAATTAAGGTGTGGCTGCACTTTTGGGAAAATCAAACAGGTGTAAAATTCTGAGTCCAAATTACGACCCAGAATATCTTCAAAACCCCAGTATTTGCACGAGTCTGGGACGTGGTGAGCTGGGTGCCTCCCCACCTTCCCAGCCTGGAAATGGCATGTTGGCCAAAAGGACCAGGGTGATACGTTTTGTGTGGTCTCCTGGGACGTGAGCAGTGCAGTCCTGACAGCTGCCTTGACAGCTGCCCCTTCTAAACAAGGCTGAAGGCACTCTAGCCCGTGTTTCCCACAGCACAAGAATTAAGAGGCTTCAGCGGAAGCCCCGGGTGGAGGCCCACGAGGCCGGTCTGTTTCCTTCCCAGCACGTTGCCCACAGTGGGCATTGCTCACAGACCCTCACTGCTCTCAGAGGTGCAGAGGTGGTGACAGCACTCTGTTCCCCTCAGCTGATTCAGATACTTCCCTCCAACTCCCAGAGGGACTTGGGGGAAACGATTTCCTTTTGAGCATAGGTCATTAAATCGGGACCGTCAGGGCCTGACTCAGGTCCCAGGTCATCCTCGATGGCGGACGTGGGTCCTGCTCATCTCTGCCGCCCCAGCGCTGGTGGAGAGCCTGGCCCGAGAAGCCTCGGACAGGTGTTAAAGGATCAAGGAGGGACTCTGGGACCGCGGTGGGTGTCGAGGCCACTCTCTTCAGAGCGGAGACCCTGGGTGGCTGCCAAGTCGTGATGGGAGGCCTGGAAGGCACGACATTTTACTCACCAGCGCAGACCCACCACTGCCCACAGAAGAAAGACAGGAGTCCAGGGACAGAACCGCATCTGCAAACTTGTTTCACTTTTTACAAGGTGATCAGAAAATAGCCTTCAGAGGAAAGTTTCCTCAGTAAAGAAAACCCATTCTATTCAAATAAACATTTCTGCAAGATTGCCTTGGTTCAGCCCTCAGCCATTTCCCCGCTAAGGTGAACTGGAAAGGCCTGCTGTGTCTGACTGAGCGAGGGTGGGGTGGCCGCCGAGTGCCACACCTGACCTAGGAGGGGGTGTACTGGGCGGTCTGCTGGCCGGGCAGGGCTCAGTGCAGCGCAGTGCTTCTGGGGGGCCCTGGGGTTTGCTCACTGTGCGAGCCGACCCTTGAGGAGGAGTGGGTGGAATGCTGGCGGGAACAGCTTCTCAGGGAATCAGGCTGGACCCACCCTGGTGGCAGGGCCAGGGGAGAACAGGGAGCAGGGAGGGGAGGAGAAAAGAAGTGGAGCAGATCCTGGATCCAGGAAGAGGCTCAGAAGGGACTTGTTACGAGAGCAGAGCAGCGCCCTCCCAGGGAGGGGAGCCCTGCGGAGCCCTGCAGGTCGGGTTTTCTGAGGATCCTCACTTCCTTTGAAACTTTAGGGATCTCAGAAGGCTGAGTATGAGTTGATGTTTGTGTGTGTGTGTGTGTGTGTGTGTGTGTGTGTGTGTGTGTTTGATTGTTCTGGGGGAGGGAGAAGTAAGCTCTTCTGGGTTTATTGGGGGGTGGGTTAGTCTGCTGTGATTCTCAAGAAATGCCTTCCATGGCAAAGTCCTCTAGGTCGTTAGTGGAGATGATATGCAGTCTCGGAGCATCTCCCACCTCTTCCCCTGGGCTCTGGGGGCGCCCCTCGGGGCACTGGCCTGCAGGGTGCTGGGTGGGGTCACTGGGAGGCTCAGAGGCCAGCTGCAGGCCAGCATCTTGGGCGCTCTGGGGCCTGGGGCCAGCTGCCTCGGCGGTGTGAGGGCGTTGCCTTAGGAAGGTGGGGGCAGAGAGCTGAGAGGAGCAGCGCAGGGGCATCAAGGCTGTCACAGGCAGGGGCCGGAAACCCGGGTACAGCACGTAGGGAGCAGCAAGGGCATCCGGTGGGCTTGGCTCAGGGGAACCCCCCTCAGAGGATGGGATGGAGACCTTGACGTACTTGCCCGTCTCTGGGTCATAGAAGGTCTTGATTTTCACCTGGAGCGGCAGATCGAAGACAAAGTACTCTCCAGATTGGGGGTCTTGGAGGACCTTCTGGGTGGCAGGGTAAGGGGACAGGGGTGTAAGGGACTGGGAGCCCCCAGGCTGCCTCTGGATCGGCTCTGAGAAGGCAGATACTGAGTGGCGGCGCACGGGAGGGGGCAGGGAACGGACCATGGGGAACCTGGCTGGGGGCCTCTCTCCAGGGGAAGGTGGCCTACGCTCTGAGTCCTCGGGGTGCAGCTTTTCCTCCCGGCGTTCGCCATGCTTTTCCTGTGGCTGGTCAGTCTTTCTCCTCTTGCTTGCTAGCTTCTTGGCCCGCCGCAGGGCCTTCTCTGTTTTGGGTGGGACTGCTGGAGGCTTGCCAGCCGCCCTCTCCAGCTGAGAAGGAGGCTCTGGCTTCTCCAGGAGGCCAGCTGAGCTGGTGGTCACGTCCAACAATGAGCCCCTTGGAGAAAGTGTCCTGAGGTCTTCTGCTGATGGCTCCAATTGGGGGTCGGAGCTGGGCTCCCACGTGAGAGCATGTGTCAGGTCCTCCCTCTGCGCCACCCTGCCAGGGCGGGGACTGGCCCAGGGGCTGCTGTGGGGAAGCTCCCCTGGCAGCAGGCTGGGCTCACTGGGGGCCTGGTAAGCATCATCGTAAATGCTGCTGGTGGCAGGGGAGCATGCACTGTTCTCTTCCAGGGAGCTGGCGCTGGGGGAAGCTGCTAGCTCACCAGGGACCAGTCTTCTCCCCGGGGGCTGTGCTCTGGGTGTAGACAAAAAGTGACTTTGGAAGCCTTGTGCCTGCTCTTCCCAACGGGTTCCAAGCTTCTGTAGGGGTGGCTGGTCTTCTAGGTCGCCTTCTGGCAAAGCAATCGTGGGGATGCACCTTGGAGCATCCAGCTTCCCCTGGTCTATGGAACTGCTCTTGCCATTGCTGGCCACGACTTTATGTACGGCCTCTCGGGGTGGCTTCAACCCTTGGCCCTCTCCTGTGAGTGGAGGAAATGTGATATACCCCTTTGGGGCTGCCTGGGACGTCTCTGACCTGGCTGCGCTGCGACCCCACCCGCGGTCCTCCATATCCTCACAGGCCGCCCCCTTCAAGTGTGTGCCTTGCACGCTGGTGGGTGTCAGAGTGCTGGGCATTTCCCGGCTGTCGGGGGCACAAAGACCAGCATCCCTGCCCCAGCCTGGCCTTGGCAGTTCCTCCTCTTTGTGGCCAGTGCCCAGCAGGGAATCTGAGGACATGGATCTCAGGAGGGGCAGCATGATGGGTTTTATCACGGGGGTGGCCCTGAGGGTGTTGTCTTTAATTGCAAAGAGTATGTGCTTGTTTGAAGTGGAACATGGTGAAGGGGTTAGGTCTTTGGCATGTGAAAGAGCTGTATCCTTACTTCCCCCAATGCCAGTGCCTCTGAAATTAGCTTCCTCCCTCGACGCCTTCCCGGGGCTACCTTCTGGCAAACTTTCCTCTTCTCCTTGCAAGGATCCCCACCTGCTGTGCTCCTCCATGCATGCGTGCCCATTACTCAAGGTGCGGTATTGTAGTTCATCTTCCTCCATCACTTTCTCCTTCTCATCCTTCTGACTGTCACCTACACTCACGTCATTCCTCCTTTCTTCCTGCTGGCTCTCGGCAAACCACATCTTCTGCTGGTCCTCGAACGAGGCAAAGGACTGATCTGAAGAGCTGGTGCTGAATTTGCTCTTACTTTTGAGGCCTGGCATAAAATCAGACTGGCTGTCACTGTAAAACACATCTTCCTCCTCGGGAGAAAGGGGCCCTGGAGAGAATTTCTGGTTGAAGTTTGGATTCTGAAGGCTTGCCTCTCTCTCGGGTTCTGTTTCTTGAGAGACGGATCTCAAGAATCCATTCTCTAGGCCGGAGGTCTTTGGGGTCTCCGCAGCCTTCCCTGCCTCAGGGTCTCCACTGCAAAGCTTCAGAGACAGATGTTTCCTGGGGCAGTGTTCCCTGGAGTCTGGACGCCAGCTGGGCCTGGCACCACCCATCTCCGATTCTCCATTGGCATCGTCCTTCTCATAGCTGTTCCTGTCGGCGGCCTCGCCGTTGACACAGAAGGGGGCTTTGGTGTTAGGTGATGGTGAGGTGAGAGTTAGGTAGTTGTCTGCAGAGGCTGCACCGGGGTCAGCTTTGGGGTCCTTCTGCGTACTGATGAGTGACACAGAAGGGGCATCAGCTGGTGTCTCCTTAGAAAGCTCATCTGGAGGGCCTTCCTCGAGCCCGTTGGGAAGGAGGCCGCCGTTGCTGAGGGATTCTTGCTTGCCTCTGGTTTTCTCATCAGGGCCTTTCAAGAGAGGCGAGGGACTGTACGTGCTCTTCACACACTTCCGCACATCTTTGAGGTTGAACAGCAGGCTGGGGGCTTTGGATTTGTAACTGTCCCGGGACTGACATTCACCGGGATCCTTCTCTTGGTATCCGTTTAGCTGTCCTGTGGGTGATGGGGTTACCTCTGCTGGCTGGCTGTTGGAGGACTCCAGCACATGCTTGTTGGGTATGACAGGGGTCAGAAGCTTACTGATGTTGAAAGGAGGATCGTAATGCTCGTGGTGGTCCACAGGCATGTCGAGGGCATCCTTTTCTGGAAATTGCCCCTGGGGATTGTGCTTTGTATACAAGGCTGGGCCTCTCCAGTTGGTCTGCTTCTTCTCTTCTGAAGCATCTTGTAGGTTTTCTTTACCTCCCTTGCCAGACTTTGGTTTCCTCCAGGGGGCATGGGTCGGTTTCAATGGAGGCTCAGGCTGTGAGCTGGAAGCTTTTCCCTCCGTAGCAAATACCTGGGCTCCCAGATCCCTAGATCCCCAGGTTCCAGATGTGGAGTGAGTCCCTGCGGCCAGCCTGTTCTCTTCCTGACCGCAGCCGGCTCGGATGTGGCAGGGGGAGGCTTTGTGCTCAGAGGCCGGGGGCTCTCTTAACAAGGACGTGTCCTCGTAATGCTTGGGAGCCTTGCTTTCTGTGACAGTGTCAGCAGCATCCTTCCTCTCGGGCAGCCTGGGTTGGTGGGCGTTCCATGACTCAAAAGCACTGTTTTCACTATGAAGAAAGGTCCCTTTGCAAGCCCACTCCTGGCCCCTTCCAGTCTCGCTGGTGGCTGCCCTGTGGGCCGGAGAGGGGAACTTTGACTCAAATGAGTTGACTGCATTTTCGGGCGTTGGGAGGAAGCTGTTGGGGCCATGACAGGCCATTTCAGGATTCTTGGGGGACTCCTGCTGTCCGTGCTTCCTGCCAGGCTGGTGGCTAGTCTTATGGGTGCTGGAGACTTCAGCAGGCACCCTCCTGACCGTCAAAACGGCAGAATCGAAGCAGAAGTTGACACCGCTTTCTGGAAGAGGAGCAAATTTGGGGGGATTTTTGAGAGCTGGAGGCTTGCTGGTAGGAGGCCTGCTGTCACAACGTTGGCTTTCAGTCCTGTCGAAAGATTTAATCAGTGACGACACTTTGGAAACAGGTTTGTTGCTGCTCCTCAGGCCGGAAACTGGCACTTCCAGTCTCCTCTGGGCTGGTGTCAGTGGGGGGCTGCTCTTGGGATACTTCTCCTCCCCTTGAACGTACTTGGGCAGCTGTTGGAACGTGGCCGCCCAGCCGGCATGCTCCGTGCCTTGGGATGGTAACTGGCTCCAAATGCCGCTTTTCCTATGGGTATGGCTCACCGTTCTCTGGTGAAAATTCCCGAACACTTGGCGAGTGATATCCGGGGACAGGGCCAGGTCGGAGTCATGGAAGGATGCGTCCTCTGAGATGCACAGGCTCCGGAACGCCCGGTCCGTGAGGCTGCTCACCTCCCTGTCTGCATCGTCCAGCACGCTGCCAATGCTCGAGGTGTCGCTGAAGCCGTCCGTGCACTTCTTACTCCCCTGCATCCTCTTCGTCCCTGTCAGTCAGTGGGCGCCTCTGGGTGATGATTTAGGAAGGGTTGGATGCAGCCCTCTCCCCACAAAACTGGAGCTTCCCGATGACCAGAGGCAATTACAAAGTGGGAATTTTTTTTTCTCTGCAAAAGGAGAAAGTGCAGGGTATGAATATAATATTCAACTTAGCGGCTCCATATAAGCATGACACGCTGGTCTGGATGGTCGATTTTACGTGTCAACCTGGCTGGGCCATTGTGCCCAGTTTTTGGTCAAATGTCAGTAAAGCGGTTTACTGTCCACAGCGTGGGTGGGCCTCATCCACAAGGCTGAGATCCCCCGAGCAAGAGGCAATTCTACCTCCAGTCTTTGTACTGGACCTGCAACTTCAACTCCCCCTTGTGTGTCCAGCCTGCTGGCCTGCCCTGAAGATATTAGACTTGCCAGTCCCACTGTTACATGAGCCAGTTCCTTACAATAAATCTCCTTCTTCCTCCGTGTATATGTACATGCATCCTATTGGTTCTGTTCCTCTGGACAACCCTGACTAATACAGTGCCTAAGGTCCAGACGTGTCATTTTTGCAGAGTGAACTTCCCTGGCATTCCACAGGGTGTTCCCTCCTCACTCTCTCTCACAGGGCCTGGTTTATTTTCTTTGGGGTACTGAGCACAATCTAAAACTAAATGTACTTCTTTGTTGCTTATCCCCTCCTTAGGCTGTAAGAACCCGGAGCTCAGGAGCCACTAGGCTGTCTGCTTGCTGACTGCCCTTGTCCCAGAGCCACCCCAAGAGGGCACAGTCCCCCAGAACCTGCCTCACCAGGGATCCTTCACTCTCTAACTTGCCCTTGGGTGTGGCCAGTGGGAGGTACTGGTGGGAGCTCGGATCAAGGGGGACCCAGCCTTCCTGGCATTTCTGTCCCCCCACTTCCCGCTTCTGACTGTGGAGTGGGGTCCTGGCAACACTACAGTCCTCTCTAACTACAGCCCCTCCCCTGGGCTCTGACTCTCACTGGGCCCTGCAACACTGCTGCCCTTGTCCCCTGGGGCTGCCGGAAGAGTGGCTGTCACTTCCTCAGTGACTCCACATCCTGGGGTCTCCCTAATTCTGCCTACACCTCTGTGATAGTCCCTTCATTGCATTCTTTTCTTCTTCTTTTTTTAAATTGTGGTGAAATATACATGACATAAAATGTGCTATCTTAACCATTTTACGTGTACAGTTCAGTAGTATTAAGTGCATTCATCTTGCAAAACTGAACTCTGTATCCATTAAACAACAACTCCCCATTCTCTGCTCCTCAAGCCCCTAGAAATCACCATTCTACTTTCTGCCTCTATGAATTTGACTATTCTAGGTACCTCATATGAGGGGAATCAGTGTTTGTCTTTTTGTGACTGGTTTATTCACTTAGCACCATGTCCTCAAGGATCATCCATGCTGCAACATGTGTCAGAATTTCCCTCCTTTTTAAGGCTAAACAGTATTGCATCGTATGTATACACCATATTTTGTTTATTCATTCATCTGTCAGTGGACACTTCGGCTGCTTCTACCCTTTGGCTACTGTGAATAATGCTGCTGTGAGCATGGGTGTCCAAATATCTGTTCAAGACCCTGCTTTCAATTCTTTTGGGCACATACCCAGAGGTGGAATTGCTGGATCATATGGTTCTGTTTTTAATTTTTTGAGGAGTTGCCACAGTGTTTTCCTCATTGTCTGTTCCATTTTACACACCTGCCAACCACGCACAGAATTCCAATTTCTGCTTTTTTTGTTTTGTTAGTAGCCATCCTAATAGGTATGAGGTGGTTCATTGCATTCCCTTCTGGATTCTGTCTAAGGATGTTACTTCCTGCTGGGACCCTGATTACTACCACTGGGTACACGCCTCCAGTGCCTAGAACAGGCCTGGCCAGGGCAGGGGATGAACACATGAGTACATGAAAAGTTAGAGAAAAGAGCAAGTATAGACCCTAGAGTGGGCTCAAGTTGGGGGCGTTTGGCACAGTGAACATTCTAGCAGCTGACAGATGCAACACTGTCACACAGTGGCCCCATTCAGGCACATCAGCTGAGGAAACTGGCAAGCCCGCACGCTCCCCTCCTTGCCTGGCTGGCCTGAGCAGTAAGCTTAGGGGCCTGAACAAGGCTGTAAGGGATGGAAGATGAAGACGTGCCACCAGCGTCGTAGGGCCTGCACGGCAGGGGTCCTGATCCTATCCTGGCTCCTCATAGAGGGTCGCCCACCAGGTGTCCCACAGGGCCTGATGCCACTGTGCTAGCACTGCTGTGTTTTGGTCCTGGAGGCCAGACTTCCTTGGGATTTTCTGTTTCCTGTCTCTTGACCACAGCACTCCGGTGGGTTTCTGATGCTGATTCATTGGGAGGCTGACTCATTTTTATGAATGAAAGGGCTGAGCTGGGGCTGCCAGAGAAAGTAAAGGACCCCAAGTTCTAGTAAACTGGATGAGCTGCTGAGACACCACTGACGGCCCTGGGAAAGACTGTATTTACATACTCCTCAGCCCTGCCTTGAAAATCGGGCCACTTGCTCCCCAGAAAGCACAGTAGGTGCCTTTTAGAAGGCACCTGAAAGGGGAGAGCATCAGCCCTGCCTCTGCACCTGGCCAGCCTCTCCCCTGTCCCCACCCACTTCTCTCTCTTATACTTCCTCTCAAAAAACTGCAGAAGCTAAATGCTCATGGTCTTAGACTCCCACACAGCTAGTTCTGGCCACAGGGGTGGAAGCATTCTGACGTCTGGGAAAACTCTTGCCTTTCTGATCAAGGGAATGATCCCCATTGTCTCCATTCTCTTGGTGCCCTTTTTCTCACTTTAGTACAGACCGTGGAGCCTGAAACTGTATTTGTTTGCTAGTGCTGTTGTAACAAAGTACCACAGACTGATGGCTTAAACTACAGAAATTCATTATCTTACAGTTCTGGAGGCTGGGGGTCCCAGATCAAAGTGTGGGCAGGGTTGGTTCTTTCTGAGGACAGAGGCAGACCCTCTTCGGCTTGCAGGTGGCTGCCTTCTTCCCGTGTATCTTCATGTTGCCTTTCCTCTGTGTATTAGGACACCAGCCCTATTGGGTTAGAACTCACTCTAATGACTTTATCTTAACTACTTAAATCTGCAATGACTCTGTTTCCAGATAAATCACATTCTGAGGTCATGAGGGGTTAGGACTTCGATATATGAATTTGGATGGGATACAATTCAACTCATAACACTGAGGCATCCACTTTGCAACTCTGAGGGACAAACAATGATGACTCAAGGCCAATTTGCTGAGGATGGCCTGGTGGACAGAGGAACATTCCTGAGTCCTTGTGGCTGCGCTGGGCTGTGAGCCTGGGCCAGAATCATCCCCCGTCTGGAATCTGTGTTATTGGGCTGAATTGGGGGCCCTCCGTGACTCTGGACATTTTAAGTCAAGCTTTCTGTTCTTGAGGTCTTACCGATACAGTCAGGGAGTCTTCTGACTCCCTGGTGTCCCGAATGCTGGGGTTTTGACCTCGGCAACGACTGAACTCAGTAACACTGGGGTTTCTCTACTTCCACATTAAGATGGAAATAGCATCCTTAGAGAAATAATTAGAATCTTAGAGTTAAGTAAACATCCCCAGTCAATTAAATACCACCTACTATTAGCAGATGTTTGTTAGTTTTTAAACACTCTGCTTCCATCCCTTCCTTCAAGTAAGAACACTTGGTACCTTTTGGGGAATTTCCTCTCCCCTTGGCGTTCAGTCTTGCTGGGGCTGAAAGTCAAGGAGCCTGCATAGACCTCTCAGGGCCAAGTGCAGACGTGAGACCCAGGCCAGCCCACTGGACTGTTTCTCTTGGAGTGACGCAAGGAGGGAGTCTGCTTTCCAGCAGCAGCAGGCACCCTGTTTGTCCTTTCCCAGCCTGGAGCTTCAGCCCTCACCTTGAGTCCACGAGGGTTCCCCTTTCCTCGTAATACGTATCCTTTTCTGCTTCACTTGTCCAGTTTTTGTTTCTGTTGCGTGTGACCAAAAAACCCAACCTGATCTTGGGCTCGTGTCATACTTCCAAACAGTAACAAAAGATGGTCACTGATGTTTGGAGTATTCAGAAGATAGCCACATTGCTTCTGCCTCAGGAAAAAGAGAGACCTCCCTCTTGCTAACTTCATTCAGATAATTTCTTCCATTCTGACTTGATTTACCTGGGTTCAGATGGGATGATATAAAGTTGGCTTCATCCTCCCACTCCCATCCCTTAGTCTCCTGATACCCAATGGAAGCTTCAGCAGGGTAGTCCAAACCGAAGGTTTTTCCAGGGGCTGACTCTTGAGTTGATACCTACCTGTTACAGGTGTGGGGGTAGTGGGTGCCTGCCTTCCTGGGTTTTAGGATCTGTAGTTTTAAAACTTCTTGTCATGATTACATTCGCTGTCATTGCTGCCCATCTAGAAAGAAGAAGAAAAATAATTTCATTAAAACCCTAAGGACCAAAAAGCCAAGCACGAGTTCAGTACAAAAGCTATCTTTAAATGTCAGGAATACAATTGGCTTTCAAATTTTCTTTTTTTTGGCTCTCATACTTGAACTCAACAAAATTCCAAACGCAGGCATTTTGGGGGAAACCAAGGTAGATTTATATCCCTTCCAATATTCATCAATTTTTCTCTGGTCCAAGAAATCTTTAGGAACCTGTTTTAAGTCTTTGGGATTTCTAATATGAATGGCCCAGCTGTGAATCATTTTTTGCTAGTCAAATTGGACCAAAGGCCCTTTTCCCATGTGAATTAATAATGCAGGTTTTGCAGCAAAGAGAACTAGAGTGGGCTGAACTTGAATCCACTCGGCAGGCAGTACTGTTCAATTTACTGTTGGCAGGAGGTTTGAGCATCTATTTTGACAGCTAAAAGAACCAAAAAGCTGCCCAAGAGAATTTTAAGAGTGCTCAGAATGAAATGTGAAGTAATTAAAATAAATCCACTATGCAAATTATAAATGCAGACCATTGGGGTTTCCCAAAGACTGTCCTCATGTTGTAACTCCTGGATATTAATCCAGTCCATGGTGGTTTATTAGTAATATTAACAATCATAATAACACAGATTTGTGGAGTGCAACTTTGTGTTGCTCGCTATCCGGTTAGCCCCGTCCCTGGCCCTCGAGTCTGTCCTTTGTGTCCCCACCGCACGCTGGGTTCACCTTTTCCATAGCTCATGCCGTATTGCCACACATTATAACCCATGTGTCTCAGGAATTGATGATTGCTTCATTCTCTCCTCAATTAGAAAGAAAATTCCATGAGTCCAGGAAGGGAGTCTTATTTGCCCTTGTGTACTGAACACAACAACACAGAAGCCAAATAAACGTTCGTGGCAATGCTCTGAATTGGGTGTCTTCATCCAGAATTTTAATGGAGGGCAGACAGGCACAGAAAAGAAGGAGCAAGAAAGATGGAGAAGTTCTACTGAGAAGGACCCCTGGCCTTGGGTTTTAAGACGATCTGGGAAATTCAGATTTGTGTCACCAACTAGAGAGCCCATGGCAGCACCACCGGGGTACCATTGAGGGATGAGGATGAAATCACTTCATGTCACACGTGGATGAGACAGAGATGCAGAAGGACATGGTGCATTTACTTCGTGGACATTTAGGGAGCCCATCACTCTGTGCTGGGGGTCACAGGCTCACTGTCATTGCTGCCGAAACACGTTCTCCAGAGGCCAGCACAAACCACCCTGCTCCCTCCCTGCTTTGGGCTGTTTGACGGAAGCCAACCCAAATTGCTGAAAAGTCTGGCTCATAAGAGCACTTTTCAGGTGAAAGGGTGCAGTTCCCCTCGGGTAGCGTGAGTGAGGGAGAATGGCATATCGTTGAATCGTGCTATAAAAAAGGTCTTGGAATCTGCCCTGATGAATATATAGAAATGAGAATGAATATTTATTCATGGCACGGTAAGATCCTATTTATGTCCATGGCCTTCAGAATCAGTTTGCTCTCTTAAATGCTTCCTGACTCCTCACGCCCATTATTTCCTTGACTCATTTACTCTGCCTTTAGTTTCCCCTCCCCCAGTGGATCGCCCAACGGGTAAGGTTGTTTCTCATCTGACTTAACTTCTAAGCTGCAATCAAGACCGTTGGCCACTGTCTTCCTGGGAAGCTCTCCCACCTTGATTTGTGGGACTCACACACCTTCCATCTCCCTGCCCGGCCTAACGGTTCATCTCTTATCTTCCTCTCCTGGATGGTTGGATTTCCTCTGCGCCAGGCCCTGGGGCTTCTTCTCTTCTCCCTTGTTAGTCTCGCTGGGCGATTTTACCCACACTCAGCGTCGCCAGGAGCAGACACACACTGACGGCATGTCCAGGCCAGGCAGCTTGTCTGGGCTCCAGCCTCTGTTTCCATCTGCCCCCGGACAGCTCCACAAAACCACACATTTAAAATGGAATCCGTGACCTTTCCACAAGCCAGTTCTTCCTCTGAGGATCCCAGAAATCTGAGTCACCTATGACCGCTGCCTCTCCCTCCTCCATGCCTCCCCTAAACTGATCCATGTCCACGTCCCACGAGTCTCATCTTTGAAAGGTCTCTTGCCCCCCCGCACATTGATCTTAATCTCCACGGCCACTGCGTGGCCCCAGCCGCTGTCATGTCTACCTCGGGCTACCGCAGGAGCCCATAGTCATTCTCTGCACTATACCCAGAAGCAGCTTTTAAAAACCAAATCTGTTCATGTCAGCCTCTTGCTTAGAATCCCTCAATGGCTTTCCAGTTTGAAAGAATGACAATCAATCTCTCTTAACAAAGCCTCCCTTTTCATCCTCATCTTGGACTATTTTTCCCCTCATGCTTGGCTTTCCAGCTACCCTGGACTTTTACCAGCTTCTTCAATATGCCGTGCTACCTTCTGCCTCAGGGCTTTTGCACATAGTTTTCTCTCCGCCTGGAGTTCTTTAATTCTACCTTTCTCCTGTTACCTGCTTAACTCCTATGTATACTTCAGAACCCACTTCACATGCCCCTTCAATAAGGCGGCTTCCTCAGGTTGTTTTAAATCTCTCTGCTACCTGCTTTTACAGCCCACTATACTCCTCTCCTTTGAAGTACTTATTATAATTGTAATTAAGTATTTAACTGGGTGATTATTGTTGAATTCTTATCTCTCCTGACAGCCTGGGTGCTTCACTGTGGCAGGGTCCGTGTCTGTCTGGCTCTCCAGGCTATCTCCTCTTGTGGCATAGTGCACAGCACAAGAAATATCTGTTAAAAAGTGAGCAAATCCCTCCACCTCTGTCATGATATTATTCGCACTATTGACTGGCTTAGTGGGACTGAACTGAAAGTCAGTTATAATCCAGTAGTTCCAGAATTATCATACATTTCAAATTAGTGAATTTGAATCCAGGTGGATTTAATTTCCTTTTTGATTCCTAGCCCTAAAACATATAAAATCTGCCTGTGATGGGAGGAGGAAGCAGGCAGAGCAGTTATCCTTAGAGCCAGCTCACAGGATGGCGGAAGGTGTTCACTCACACCATGGCGTGTGCCAGTTAGGTTAGGGTTGAGTTTCAGGGTGAATATAGGCTAGCATCTACATCAGGGAGAAATACGTGACTTCATGACTTTGCCATTTTCCTGTTTGTCTCTCTAATGGCACTCAGTGTTCCAAGCTGGGGAACGATTTTGAATCTCTCTGGAGGGCTAGCGTCCAGCAAATAATTGTTGTGTACGTTAACTGGGGTGTTGGTTACAGCCACATTGCAAATGGCCATTAACTGATACGATACCTAAATTATAGGTGTCAGCAGGTGAAGTGTTGGCATCTGCTCTGTGTTGTACAGGCAACCCTGGAGGCTCAACAGCCCCTCTGAGAACTGGTCTTTCAACACTCCATCCACAGATGCTGGATGCTGGGCACAGGTTCTGCAAAGCACCAGAGCGCACAAGGGGAAATGGGGTCCCCAACAGGAATGAATGGACAAGGTTTTCCAGTTCAGCCATCAGGGAGGGGCCAAAGGCTCTGGTGGCACAACCATAGTGAAGACATGCTTGGGGAAAACTGGGGGCGTGTATGTGCCCCAGTAGCCAGAGGCTGGGAGAATTACCCTTGAGGATGTGTTTTGCCTTCTCCTCATTGCCAGGGTCATCTTTTTGATTTAGAATATGTCAAACAAACCAAATCTGAGGGAGCATCCCCATGAGTCAGTCTTTTGTCACCATGAGAAATGAAATAGCCTTTGCACGGTCATTACTAGATTCGGACTCTTCCAAAACGTTTTCTCACATGGTGCTTTTTTCCATGTCATCCTGCACAATGCTGTTGAATTATCATGGACTGGAATAGGCTGCTTTGTGTAGATTCAGTTTTTTCTCTCTCTTCTGATCCCTTGCGTATGGCTGTGCATGACCCTCAAGGCTCTCTCGGCGGGGAAGCTGGAAGTCTCCCCATACCCCTCTCCCGCCAGGTGTGCGGTGCCCTGGATGAGGGACCTGCAGGCCAAGGTGGGCCCTGGCTTGCCTCCTTGGAGCGGCAGTCTCTCTGCGTGGAATGTTTCTCTTTGTTCCCAGGTCACCAGCTTCTGACCACTTCCTCCTCTGTTCTCCTATTCCTTATAGAGTTCTAAAAAAAATCACTTGCGCTGCTTTATTCCACTTTATCTGCTATGAATCCATCTTTCCAAGAAGGCTTTGAGCTCCTTGGGGGTGAGGTTGCCGGCCTGGTTCGTCTCTGACTGACAGGATGCCTGGGGCATGGTGGCCACTGGTCAAAGCTTTCAGCTGCCATTGCTGAGTGCTCTTCTTGGGCCACAGGGATGTGATGACGGAGGTTTGCTGCGAGTGTGTGGTGTGGGAATGCAGGACCAAAAGTTCTGCTGCCTCACGTTCTCCTTGTCTCCCACGGGACTCCTGGCTGGCAGCCAGCCCAGGCCCGACAGGTCAAGCAACACAACCTTTGCTGGCCTGCCCCAGGCTGTGAGGACCGGAAGTGGCCAGGGGACCCTGATCCAGATTGCCACACACAGCTACTCATCTGAGCCCCGGGGCTGAGGAAGTGTGATGGGCCCACAGAGCCAGAGCCCTGACTGGTGCCCCAGGCAGGCCCCAGCTCCTTATTCCTCTATGCAGCTGTGCACCATCAGCTTCGGTTCTGAGACAAGATAATGGAGCCTCAGAATGTTTCATGTCACACAGCTGCTGAGTGACAGAGCTGGGCTGGGGACCCCGGCCCGGGTGGTCCTGGAGTCAGGACGCAGTAAGGGACGTAGCAGTTGGTGGTCTGGCATGGCCGGGTTGCCAGATTGAGTAAATTAAGAAACAGGACACTTTGGGAAATATGAGTTTCAGATAGAACAATGAACATTGTTTTAGTATACGTATGTCCCATATTTGGGCTATACTTTGTATTAGTCAAATTTCTCTATCAAATTAATCATCCCATACTTATACTAAAAATAGGTACTCACTGTTTATCTGAACTTCAAATTGCACTGGAAATCTTGTTTTTCATCCGGCAAGCTGAGGTCCTCACCAAATTTTAGGACCCAAAGTGGATCACAGTCAGAGGAAGCCAATCCAGCAAGTCCATCCTGGGATGACTCATATCTGCATGTTACCCTGCGGTTCAAGACACACGCTGGGATCCATTATCTTGTTTGATTCTCATGACCCTTATGGGATGGGTTCAACAGGTCTTATTGTCACCATTTTCTAGGTGGAGAAAAAAAGGCACAGAGAGGTGCAGAACATTGCTCAGTGTCACACAGCATGTAGAAAAGAGAACTGGGGCTGGGATTCAGCTCGGGTTCACCGCTTGACCACCCCACACTCTCTCCAGGATGAAACCCTCACCCCTCTGGTCCTTGGGTTCAAGCACAGAAGGGTGTGTCCTGGGCTCCTGGGCTGGAGTTCAAGGGAGACTTGACGATTGACGGAGAAAAGGAGGGTTTATCATTCTATTCACCTCCCAAGAATCTTCTCAGCTCAGCTTTTTCATGACAACCAGAGGAGTAGAACTAACAATGCAACCGGGCAACACAGGGTCCCTCCCGTCTGGGGAGGCTCAGGTGGCCGGTCCTTGCTCAGCTGGGAGGGATGCTCTCCGGCTGCTAAGCAGGCCCCTCCTTTCTCCTCGCATCCCTGCCCGTCTTTGCACAGGAAGCTGTTGAGATTTGCTTTGTTGCCGGGTTTGACCACTTGCCTGTAGTGTGGTTTTTGAGCTCTAGCTCTTTGGGTAGATTTAATTACCTTAATTGAATGGTGTTTTCACTTTTCAGTAAAGGCTAAGCAGGAAGCTGGTGGAGATGACAGGGGTTGGCTTTATCACACCCAGAAGGCCCTGACAAATTGGAACTGATTCTTCCCCTCCTCTTTCTGGGTGTTTTTTTGAGACATTGACTTGAGGTTGCCTTGAGGAGCGGTTTGGTGCAGTGAAACCAAACACAGCCAGCTTGTTCCAGCCTGTGAACGCATACACGTTGTACGCACAGCTTCTGCCACCCACCCCACACCGGGCAGGTGCCTTGCTCTGGACGTGTGCCCTGCTGGTCCGTCTTGGGCCAAGCTCTTGACCTCTTTGTGCAATTCCCAACAGCCTTCCCACTTGCTGTTTCAGAGGGAACGTCTTTGTCTATGTCCTACGTTTTACATGGCAAAATCAACTTCCTCAGTTGGAGACGGGCGCAGACTCGTGTCAAGTGTCCAGGGCCACTGCTGCATGTGCCTGTCCTCATTCATTCCTTGCTAACACTTAACACCTTATGGCTGGGAAACTGGAGCTACCTGGGCAGCTTGTCCCTTATAGAGTGCTGGAGCTGGGATCACACCTGCCCTTGACCCCAGGACCCCACTGTCCGGCCCGTGATGATTCCTTCCCAGCTCTCTCCCAACGCGATGATCGCTCTGTCCTTGTAACTCCTTTGGACTTTTGGAAATCAGAAATTTCAAGTTCATTTATATTCTAATAGAGGTAAACATGGGCTCTCAGAAGCCACGCTTGAAGCTCTTTTATGCATCCATCCACTCAACAACTGTTCACTACTACGTGCCATCCCGTTCTAGTGCTGGAGATACAGCCGAGGCAGGGCTGACCTGGGCCTTCTCCCTGTGGAACTGGAATGAACTGAGGGATGGCATTGCGCCACACTCATATTGCCTTAGACAGATTTCCACTGTCTAAGTGGTAGTGCCTCTTACACACGTAAAACGCACCTTTGTGCACAGGTCATCACACACCTGGTTTGGCCATTTTGGTTCCACGGGTCTGGTTCTTGGCACCCCAGGGTGGGGGGTTCTGCTTGCATCCTGGCTTGGTTTCCCTTAAATGGCCCCAACCTATGGGCTAGACTGGGCAAGGCAAGGGTTCTCAGATGGACCCCGAGGCTTCCATGCACTGGGAGAGCACAAGGCCGCCTTCATCCAACCCCAGGAACATGGTTGGTTAGCACTAGGGGCCCCAGCAGCAGCGCTGGCTTGGCATGTGTCTGAATCCCCCCTGAACCACATCACGTGTACAGGGGGCCTCAAAACCCTGCAGCGTGTAGGAGTCCAGGACATCCCAGGGATGTGGCTGAAGAAATCAGCTTGCCTGGGCTTGCCAGGCTCACAGAGCTGGCTGTGAGCTGTGGCTACAGCTGCTGTTGGTGTTCTGCTGCCCTTGGGAGAGAGCTCGGGGGCAGAGATGCTTTCTCTCTGGAGCTCAGCCCAGCCTGACTCCCATTTCCTGCCTGGGTCCCCAGTCCACTGTGTCTGGATGGGATGTTTCCTCACGAGCCTCTGAGCATTGCCCAGACCTGGGGCTGTGTCTGGAATTAGAGGCCAGGGAGCCTGGCACAAGGAAGGTTGGACCTAACCCAAGCAGCGCTCCCCAGGACAGGAAGATGCCAGCACCTGGCATCACATACTCGGGGGGGACCAAGTTGCGGGAGGAAAGCAGAGAAGCAAGGCATGGAGGCAAGGAGAGGAGGAGAGGGATGAAGAGATGGGCTGGGCTCCAGGACCCAGCAACCTGCTTCTTCTGGGTCCCATCCCTGTTTCATAATTGTGTGACCAGGGGGCAGAACAGTGTTTTGCTCTCTGGGGCCAAAGCCCTGCTTTGTAGCACTGACCGATTTCCATGGCTGATTTCTGTTATGACCCGGCGTCCGAAGCAGGGTTGGGATGAGGCATGTGCATGAGCTCCTGGAGCCTCAGAATCCTGCAGGCTCCCATCGAATTTGCAGTTGCTTCTCTAAGGATCCTTGGGCAAGGGTCTCACTCCACAAAAGCTAACAGCAGCACTGTTTCTGACCATTTCTGATGGCTGGGCATTGCTGAGGATCACTCCTTAAAGTCCTGGTGGCCAGACGGGCTGGACTTGGTCAATGCCGTCTCTGGACGCTCCTTCCACCGGAAGGAGCTCAGGCCCAACACTGCCCAGCTTCTTAGCACTGCTCCACTGGGAGCTCTCTGTAGATGCTGGGGGACCAGCCTCAGGGACCAGACGCCCCCCTGGACAAGGGGCACCGGATCCTCTTGTGGGCTTAGAGGTGCCCCGATTTACTTTTATAAGAGCATCTATGCTGCCATCAAAGGTAAAATTGGAGCAGAAGAGATCTGACCACCAACAGCTCTGCCCTCGCCTCCCTCGTGCCTTCCTGGAGCTGGGGTGAGTGCCGGTCATAGCGAAGTTGACGGAGAGGTGAAAGGCTGGGAAATGAGAAGGGGCCAAACTGGAAGAAATGGTTTCGATGCTCAGCCCTATGACCTTTCGGCCTCCTTGTTAGACACAACCCAAAGTCCACACCACTGCCAGGCCAGGCCAGGGCAGCCGCCAGAGGGGGACATGCAGCTCTTTCAGGAACACAGGGGCCACTGAAATGATGAGTGCGCTGGGATCTGGGCCAGGTCCCAGTGCTACACTGCATTCGCTGAGTACAGACTTGGCTAACTTACAGCAAGTCTGTGAGCCTCAGTTTTCTCATCTGTAAAATGGAGCTAAAGATCTGCTCCTGTGTATTAATGACAGGGCTTCTCAACCTCGGCACCGCTGACTTTGCCATGGCCCCCAGTGCAAAATCACCCCTGGCTGAGAACTGCTTTACAGAAGCAAGGAGAGAGTCTCTGGAGCATCCTTTGTTTGTTCATTCACTCATTCATTCATCCCTTCCACCTTTCCCAGGAACATCCTGCCCTGGATTCTGGAAACAGTAGGAACTGACATGAGATAGGAACCAACCAGGGAGTTCTGGGCAGTAGAAAGAGCTGGAGACCTGGGTGAAGTCCTGTTCCAAGGCAGTGTCATTTTGGGCAAGTCACTTCACCTCTACCTACACCTGTGAAACTGGGACAATAAAAATCAACTCCAGTTCTGCCACCCCAGCCACCTGGGGCTGCTCCCCATGCTGGAGCAGGCTAAGCAAAGGAATGGTCATGAAACTGGTCCCCGAGGCAGCCACTGCTTGAAAGTCTCCAGATGCTTGGAGCCATTGGACTCACCAGGTCCTGGGCTCTTCCCCAGCCAGGGGGCCACCTGCAACAGAAGGAGGCCCAGCGAGCCCAGCGAGCCCTGGCCATCCTGACCCTGAATTTTACCCACACGCAGGCCCCTGGGCAGCAAGGGAATTATGTGCACGCTCTTTCTCTACATATCTCACAGGAGCAGAGGTTCCACACTTGTTTTCCCCTCAACACACAGTAAGAAATACATCTACATCACAGCATACAACGAGCTCAGAGACATATGTTTATATAAAACAAGGAAAATTCACGAAGCAAAACTTTGCTTAAATGTACCACTCTGATATTTTCATCTTATTCTGTTGTAGTCTTTCATTTAAAAAAAAAAAAGCATTTGCAATGTAGTAAGTGATTTCAGGACCCAATAATGAGTTGGGGTCTGCAGTGTGGTTCTTTTTCTTTTAAACTGTCCTAGACCAGAATCTCCAGGCATTCCTGACTAGGCTCTGTTTGCTGCTGCCCTATTTTTAGTGATACTGGGCTCTCATCTGGATGGAGAAATGGAGACCCAAGGCCCAAACGCAGTGGCTGGCGGGGTCTGACCAGATTCACGTTGTGGGGAAGGGAGGAGACCGCCCGGGTGGTGGGTCCATGGGCCAGGCCTTGCCTTTCTGCTTCAGTGCCGTGTCCCCAGTCCCCGTACAGTACCTGGGCCTCACAGAGGGCCATTCATTTGTTGAATGAATGAGTAAAAGAAATCCCCTTTTACGGAGCACCTGGCATAAGGGGCACTTTATAGACTCCAGTATTACTGATTCCTATGTTTTATTATGTAATCAGTACTCGAAACAACCTTGTGAGGTAGAAATCACTCTTGCTCTTTACAGAGGAAGACCTCGAGTCCAGAGGTGTTTAATACTTGGCGATGTAGGGCTTGAACCTGAGGCTGCTGCAGAGGGAGAGTGTCCCTGCGACCTGCATTTAAAGAGTTGCCTCCAGGAGCTTCTGAAATGCCTGCTGCAGGCTGAGAACCTCTGCTCGGCATCACCCCACCCCTGGGCGCCCTGGAGGCCCCCTCACTCCTGGCTCTCACCCTCAGGGCTCTCCGGCACTCATTTTAAGACCCATGGCTACAGGGGGTCTTCTATCCCATGCATCCCATTCCACCCGGGAGTCCACTTTTGATGGGCCAAGCCCTTGAAAGCCTGCCCTGCCCCTCACTGATGGACACCTGACTCTCCATTTAAGAGCTGTGGAATCAGTTGGACTTCGGGCAAATCACACAATCCATCTGAGCCTCAGTCTTGTTTTTGTAACCTGGGGCTGATAGGAAGGCATATCCAGCAGCCTGGTCCTCGAGGAAGCCCCTATGGATTATGAAGTGGGTGTTGCAGGGACAATTGTAACCGATGGCCCAGACACTGCTTTGGAGAGCCTTGTCCAGAGAGGATGCTTCAGAGGCTCCCAGAGGCACTTGGGTTTGCTGGGAGTGGGGTGTCCCTTAATAACCATCCTTTCTCTAGCCCCTGGGAGGAGAGCCAGGCCATATGGGAAGGGGCACCCCTGCAAAGCAGCCCTGGGGTGTCCCAGGCTTGGGCAGATAGAGGAGGTTCCAGGGAAGGCTCCCAGAACCACGAGAAGGCAGAGGGGCTGCAGAGCTCCCTCGCCATCTACGGACCCCATTTCCCCATCTGTAAACTGGCACCACAGGGCTGGTGGCAAAGGGGTAGAAGCAGAGCTGGAAGAGCCAGCACTGTTTACCCAGCTCCTGCTAACTGCCATGAACTTCACACGTGCGATCTCGCTCAGTGGTCACAACCACTGCGCAAGTTAGATAGGGCCCGTGCCAAAGGAATCTGAGGTGGAGAAATTGAGGGGCAGAGAGGCTGAGGAACTTGCTCAAGGTCACGCAGCCAGGGAGTGGCAGAGCCGGGATTCAGACCCAAATCTCTGTGCCAAACGGTTTTGCCCTCCTTGTGCAGCCAAAGTAGAGAGAGTTACGGGGCGGGCGTTTCCCTGTGCCATGGTGTCCCCACAGGGTAAGCAGGGGTGGAGACCTCTCTCCTCGCACCTTCTCTTCCATCTCCCACACCCTCCTCTTCCCACCAAGGAGCATTTGCTTTAGTAAAGCTAGAGAAGGCAAACTGCTGGAAGTGGCCACGTCCCGTGGGAGCATCCAGCAGGGTGCCGTCTTCCCTGTCCCTGGACTACCAGGAAGGCATGTGTATCTGGGCTGGAGGAGGAGCCTCCCATGGAGCCACTGGGAATCTCTAACACCACCCCAAACCCACATACACAGCAGAGCACTGCTCTCTCTGGCCTTCTCCTCACTTCCTGCTGGAGGCTGGGACGTAGAAGGGAGACGGCTGGTTGGTAGATGACAGCTGTCCTTTCTCCAACCCATGTGGCAGCTGTGAGCCCAACTCTTCCAGGGAAGGAAAGAGAGAACTTCCCTGCTTTGGGGACACAGTCATGGAACTGACAAACATCCCTCCTTCTTCATGAATTCCTCATGGAGTGCTTACAGCAGCAGGAAAAAGAATTCAGACATGGCCATCCAGGCTATCCTTCTAAAAATTAAAACTGAAAAATGCTCTTTCAACAAGCAATGTTATTTAAAACAATGGCTTCAACAATGAGTTGAAGTGGAAAAATTATCAGCTTCTTGGAGCATCTTCTACTGTGTTTGAGAACAAGAAATCTCGTCTCCCCTTTCTTTCCTAAGTCAGTGGTCCTTGCTTCTCACAATGCCTTGGAGGGCTTGTTAAACAGAGTTCTGGGCCACCCCAGAGGTGTTCACTCAGGAAATCGGGGCTGGGCCACAGCATCTTGGGATACAGTTGCTGCTGGTCTTGGGGCCACACACTTGGAGCACCGCTGCCCTAGGTTTTGAGCAATTGAAGGTTGGACCCCTTTCCGGGAGGTTGTACTGACAAGTCATAGGCACTTGGGCCACTTGGGGCTCATCGTTGTCAACGACGGTGGTTTGGGCTGTGCCTGCCTGGCTCTAGGCCTGGCTCTGGGCAGGCCGTGCATGTGTGGGGTGCAGAGATCAATCAGGAATGTGCCCTCTCCAAGGGACAGTCATCTGTGAGGGGATAACAGGCAGAGGTCAGTGCGAGCTGCAGGGTCCAGGAGGCGAGAAGAGCGTGATCTCACCGGCAGGGCTTGCTTGAAGTCAGCTGGGAGGGAGTTTGCTGCCAGTCTGTGCACAGGCACCCAGCTGGCTCCAGCCTGGGCACCAAGCAGAGGGGAGTGGAAAGTTTAGAGTCAGACCATCCTCCCGTTTCCTAGCCCTGTGCAACCTGGGCAAGTTCCCTCACCTCTCTGAGCCTCCCTTCCCTCATCTGTAACTATCCCTACCTCTCTGGGTGGTTGTGAAGGGTAGAGGTAAAAAATATCAAGAGCCCAGAAGAGACACAGAGTAAGGACTCAATAAACAGAAGCGTCCACTGCTAGAGACCTTGAGTTTTTGAAACAGACCATGCTGGGAAGGAATTCCATATCTACCGCTGTGGTACTAACACCGGCCAACAGAATTGCAGAGCAAGCTCATGTATGTAAAGCATATAGTAGGTGCTCACTAAATGTCGCTTGCCTCATTTCTAATCCCCAGACGGGGGTGCTATAACATAGTGGGAAATGCCTGGACTGAGGCCAGGCCTCCTTGGGTGTTGTTCTTTGCTGTACCGGCTGTGAGCGGGGCCCCGGCCAATTACAAAACCTCTCTGTGCTTCGGCTTCCTCACCTGTAAAATGAGGCTAAAGTAGTACCTGCCTCCTGGTGTCCTTGGGAGGACTCAGTGAATTCGTGTCTGTGAGGTGACTGACACCTAGCAACTGTTGACGTGTGGTTACCATCCCCACCACTCAACCTGCTCAAGCCAGGGCCAGGACATGGGGTCACAAGGACGACTGCCTTTCCCCAACATAAAAGAGAGAGAGAGAAGCGAGGCAGCAGCTACCCAGAACCCCTGAGGCTTCCCTGTCCTCGGAACCACCTTGTACCTTTGCCCTCTCCGTCTGGTTTCTGTGCCTGAGCAAACCGCTCAGTCCCCTCATTCTGAATGGGTATCAGCTGACCTTTAGCAGCCTCGGTGTTTGTATGGCGGGCATTCCCCTCGAAAACCGTGCCTGCATCTCCTAGGCCATCACTGGAACTAATCTGGGGAAACCTTGCATGCTGGATGTGAGAATAAAACCAGAGATCTACGTAAGTGTTTTGTATACAGGAGTAACGCAGCCAGATTGCCGTGGTGAACTTGGTGGGACACTAAAGGTGAGAAATGGCTCTGAACCCATGGGTTTAGCCCAGTGGGTCTGAATTTTGACCTCTTGATTGCTGCAGCCTTTGGGGCTAACCTGCTTCAGAGAAGGGCAGACAGGGCCAGGGCAAGGGACGAGCTGGTGGTGCTACATGTGGCCAGGCTGCCCCAAGCCAGGGTAAGCCAAGGGGCAGCTCCAGTATGACTTGTCCATCGCAGGCAGGGCTCAGAGGCTTGAAACCAGCCTCTAGACTGGGCAGGGAGTAGGGAAAGCTCTGGGTAGCTCAAGCAAATCTCACTTTCCTCTCTCCCCTTGCCTTCCTTAAGCTTCAGGTGAAGGCTTTAAGATGGGACATGGCTGAAATGAAATCCCTCTCTTAGCTCAGCCTTGAAGTTCCTCAGCAGCTCGAGCCCACCTGGGAAGGGGCCATTCAGGGACAAAAGGGACCCACTGAGGCCAGGGAACAACATCCAGGGTGCAGAGGCCCAAAGGAACCAAGGACTCCCACTGACAGCTGGAGCTTGCATCTCCGTAGGCTCGGAAGCCCTTTGCTGTGCAGTCCTCAGGGAGGGCCAAGCCCGGAGCCTCCAGGGAGCGCCAAGCAGAGCATGGAGGACATAGGGAAGGCCTTCTCCCCACTTTCATGGGCTGTGGTCCAGAAGGGTCCCTTTCCCCTTCCTATGAGAAAGAGAGGTGTATCAGGTCCTGGGGAGAAAGCCATTCATGGTCCATTGACTCTTTGGCCCCTCTTGCACTCAGATTCCCAAACACTCTGACGTCCGAAGCTCGGAAGGGAAAACACTTCGCACCAAGTCTCCTTCTGCCCCCAGCCTAGGGACCTAGGCCAGCTGTGAACCCACTCTGTCTCAACCTTGACATCCGCTGTCACGTAGTACTCGCAGGTGCAGCCCCCTCCAGCGAATGTTCCAGAATGATAGCGATGACTTACGTTGGGGGTGACACATCTCAGCTGTGCTCCACATGTTCCATTTTGGGGCCTTGATCCAAGGCTTTGAATGATCCCTTGTCCTCCCCCTCCCCCCGCACCCCCAGCTCAGGTCCTGCAACCCCTGGGATCAAGTAGAAACTAAGAGGTGTTTTGGGTTTTCCCAACTAATGAAATGAGACATAAGATTGAGTTATAGGGCTCTGGATTGGCTGGATCTGGTGAAATGTGGTTTGAACCCTCAGATGGAGATAAAACCAAGACCACTGCAGCCTGTTGGGAAATGTCAGCACTGTGTGTCTCCACAAGGCAGCCTTCTCTGAAAGCCCTTTTCGTCTCTCCAGTAATCCCGGGCAGGTGGAGTGAAGGCCTGAAAGCCAAGGAGGACGATGGCCCAGGCCTGGCTCCACTGGCCAGCGGGTTTCAGTTACTGAGATTTCTGGCATAGCCTGGAGGAATAGGGCTAATTCTAGATGTGGAGCTTCCCCTTTCTGTAAGGGTCTCCGGGGCTTCCTTAGGGTCAGGAGCAAAAAGCAGAAAACACCAGGTCACTCTCTGGAGTCCCAGTGAAAAGACATCGGGGTGGACATACTCCTCCTAGGAGGACTCGGGGCCATCGGGCCTTCCCTACCTCCTCCACACACCTCTGTCTCCTGGGTTCCCAGGGGATCCAAGTCCCTCTGTTTCCCGGACACAGCATTCGGCTTTCCTCCCAGCGGGCACAGGTGCTCCCATCCCAACGAGCTTCTGGTCACCAGTGAGCAGGCACAATAATTCCCCTCCCGAAGACCAAGGGGCAGACGCATGCTGGACTTGGGTCACCCGGAGACATCTATTTATAAACCATCCCGATAAGCGCAATCTGCCCTGCTCAGCCCAGGCCACACTCCACAGCAAAGCTAATCCTCCCAGGGGCAAACTGAATATTTCCTGTACCAGCTAGACTGGAAAAACCGGCCCAGCGAAGGGGCAGGGAGCTCCAGAGCCAGCCACGGGTCCTGAAGGGTCCAGCTCACAGGCTGCTATACAAGCTAGAACGTTCATTGCTGTTTGTGTGTGCACCAAATTGACCCATCTCAAGGAGTGTTCGTGTACAACACGGGTCAGCAAACATTTTCTGTGAAGGGCTGCACAGTAAATGTTTTGCTTTTGCCGGCCACACAGCCTGGACAGTTGTGTGAAAGCCAGCATAGACATTATGTAAATGAACGAGCGTGGCCGTGTGCCAATAAAACTTTATTTACAAAACCAGGACCCCAGCCCACGGGCCTGGTTTACCAACAACTGTAGTAAAGGGAACGCAAATGCAGGAAAATCAGACTTCATTTAATGTGAACATTTGCTTAATCTACTCTCCAGGACTCCTATAATTTTGGGTTTTAAAAATATTACTTCAAATATTGTTTGTTATAATTGGGTTAGATATGTTCAAAGAAATGATCCATAAATTTAGGTTTTTTTTTTTTTTTTAAAATAACCTTTATTTTCTAGAGCAGTTTTAGCTTTGCAGCGAAATTGGGCAATTGAGTAAAAGTTACGGAGATTTCCCATATTGTCCCTGCCCCTGCCCCCCGAATGCATAGCCTCCTCCATTATCAATATCCATGGGGGTGTTATAAAGTCCTAAATAATAATTTTTTAAAGGCTATTTAGATTTCCACACATATTCAATATTGCTCTTCTCAATGACCAGTTCTCCTCCACGAGGAAAAGAAGACATGATTTTAGATTTGGCTAAGCCCACCCTGCAGGAGTCTGGTTGGGGACCCCCGGGATGTGGGAGAACACACAGTCTGTGGGCGGGTTCCCTGTTGAGGTCACATATGTTCTCAGAGTCCACGGGCCAGAATGTCCTGATGACCAATTGTCCTCTTTGTTACAGCTGGTAGGATCCTGCCTGGCGCAGCACTGGGGGACACAAGAGAGCCAGTCTCCTGCCGTAGGACCTGTGGGGTTGCCCCCATTTGACAACACGGTGCCCTGGGCACACCCAAGGCTTGTACCCACTCAGCCATGTGGGAGCAGAGCGCCCTGACAGATGCATGGAAGGACAAGGTCACACACGTCTATACCATGTACTCTGTTCCCACATAGTCCACACGGCAATCCAGCACCACGGCACACCCAGCACTGAAGAAACTCAGCCCCCGACATGCCCCTGGCCACTCACACCGCCCTGCACAGCGCCCTGGCACAGAGCAACATCCCAACCCCGCCGGTGCCGAGTGCACATCCCTGTGGGCCGGCCGGAGCTTGAGCCTCCCAGCCTGCACGAGGGAACCAGACAAGCATCTGACCCTACCTTCCGCTCTCCGCTAGTCCCGGCGGCTTGCTCTTCAGGCCTCCCAGGAACCGGACAGAACCCTAACTCTTCCAGCAGCCCGGCTCTGCCCAGCAGCCAAAATTTCTTCCCTTGTCAGCCAGACGGCCCAAAGATAGAGGGGAACGGATTCAAGACCCAGACCTCTTATTGTCCACAAACCTGCCCACCTGAGGAAAATCAGTGACCAGAAGCTGGCCAAACACTGGAAGTTCGGGAAGCGCACCTAAATAGAGACCCAGCCGGGGGAAACCAAATGGTGTTCTTGGTGGGGAAGAGGCAAACAGTCCCCACTGCAACACCCGCGTGGTGTCAAGTAACAGTCAGATTAAACAAACAGCCTCAGCAGCTATTTTTACATCCAGATCGGCCACGGGTAATAGATAACTTGGGGAGTGCGAAATTGCTTGCCTCTTAGCCAGACCCTAACCACGATTCCAGCTTCAATCCAGAATGGTTTTTAAAACTATTCCAGCACTGAGATTCAAATAAAAATGTCCCGAGTTGCGAAGGAAAGCATTTGTTTAGGGAAACATTAAAAACATGAAATTGTGTGCATTGGAGCCAGCGCCTGGAGGCCTGCTGATGCCCCGGGGCAGAAATAGCCCGTTTCATCATTGGCTCGGAGGACCGCAGCCTGCATTCCTCGAGTAAGGAGCCGTACTGGGCTGTGCTTTTGGAGCAAAATAACACGCCCAGCTGCAGGCTGGGGGAAGGCCAGCCTGGGGTTTCAGGGTGACAGTTGCAGAAGCATATGAAATAATCAGAGAAGAGGCAAGGTAAGTGCCCACTTGATGAGCCTGGCCATGGCAGGTCTGGTTGTTTGCAAGGTCCAAGTGCCAGTGGACCCACCCCTTTCTGCCAGGTTAGAGTTCTCCTCTCCATCTCTGGGAGGGGCTGGTCCCTCCACAGCTTCAAGGTGGGCTTACATCGGCCTTCCCAATGGCCATTTCCTTTCTTGGCCTGGGGTCACCTGCTCTCCAAACTGCCTGCAGACCCCCAGACATTTGCCAACCCCTTTGCCTTTGCTCATGCCGGGCCAGCTCCTGGATGCCGTCTTTACCCTCTCCGAGTCGACCCCGGAAGAGTCCGCTCATTACCAGGAGCACAAGAGTTTTAATGCAAGAGGTTTTGTTTGTTTGTTTTCTTTCTTTTCAAGATCCTTTCTCATGCTCCCCTGCCCCATGGCCTGGGAAGGCAGAGGTGCCCAGTCCCAGACAGGTGCTCCGCTCTTCGAGATGCCCAAAGCCCTTGGAAGTCTGTATCGCACTGAACCTCCATATCTATTTGTGGACTGCCCTGCCTACCCGCAGGGGCTCCTCACAGCCAGCAACCTCAGTTCTAGCCCCAACGCAAGGCCTGGCACCACCTCCAGCCTTGAACCCACCAGTGGCCAGGGTCCCAGGGAGCTGGGTCTATGCACTTCAGTTCAAACAAGTTAGAAAGAACAGCTCCTTGTTGCCCTGTAGATGGAGGGTTCAGACCTCCAACCAGCAAGAGCAGCCGGCCCCTCCTCCTCCTGGAAGCCTCAAAACTTACCTTTTGCCCTAAGAACTTAGGACCTGGCTGTGGGGACACCTGCTCACTGATCAGCACTCAGAGGTGGTTTGAGGGAGACCCAAAGTGAACCCCTTGATTCTACCCACCCCACCTACCCCCCCTGCTTGTCAAAATCAACACTAGCCAAACTGGTAGATCAATCTGAGAGATGAGCCAGCATTAAGCAAAACAAACAAAACAAAAGCAAAACATAGAATTTGGAGCCCAGGCCCCTTGTATTTTCTAGCTATTTGACACCAGCCAAATCACTTAACCTCTCTGTGCCTCAGTTTACTCGTCTCTAAGATGGACAGATTGCCTGTGTTCTGTGGGGTTGAAGATCAAATGAGCTCATGTACACAGATACGCTTCTATATTGCAAAGCTTCTCAAATGGTAGTTATTTACTTGGTATTTTTTTCATGACTTTTGCCACATCTTCAACCATCTGTACTATTGTTTACTTATCTTTCTATAAAGAGAATTTAAATTGACTTACTTTTTAAAAAAACAGAGCTTTTCGGTCAACAGCAATACCTAAGAAATCATGGATTTGATGCTCTAATTTTTTTCCCGATTACATGTTGAAATAAATTTATAGCCAGTTCGTATGTTATCTGCTTTGACCCAAGTCATTTTGTTCCAGATTTTAGGAACAGTTGCATTACTAGATCCCATTTTATGGAGGAGTTTGCCTTGGGGCACAGGTAACCTGAGCTGAAATGATTCAGCAGGGCCCCTGATTTTCCTCACTTCCTTTCCTCCCGCTCCTCACAGCATTTCTTCCCCAGCTTACTTTTAATTCTTCACAGGTGGAGAACATGACCTCATGTCTGGCTTAGGATCCTAGAAGCGGTGAGCTTTGCTGTGTGTCAGGCGCTGATGGTGTTTGCTTGAAGTGACTGATTGAGACAAGAAAACCGTAAGGATGGTCCAGAGAACGTTCAGGGGGCAGGGCTACGGCTGGCAGCTTTGTCAACGACGTCAGCAGGAGGGGTCGGGAGAGAACAGTAAAACACAGTTGACCTGGCAAGAGGCTGTCCTGGGAGCAGCCTCAGAGCTTAGCCCAAGACTATCCACCTAGCCTGACCACAGCTGACCGTGGCAGAATCTGATTTCTCCCAGAATGTGCCTCCACCTGCCCCGTGCCACGGACACCCCGTGTGGCTCGCTCCTGGTGGGGCACTGGCATGGACCACCTCAGGCACAAAACACAGCCAGCGAACTCCACCAGGAGCTCAGGGTCTGCATGAGCCAGAGCTGGCATCTTTCCGGGGGATGGGCCCAGGCAAAGTGACCACTCTCTTCCAGTCCAGGAGCTGTGAGCTGCACGGAAAGAATGTGAATGAAGACACAATTCTAAATGTAGAATCACGAACGCTATGTGAGCCGGCTCCCTCACCGTCCAGAAAAACAAGACCCGCTTGTACATTCTGCAAGAGCATAAATAAAGCTGTCCTCAGGCGGCGTGCTACAGTGTCCCCCCCTTGCAGTGACTTCCCTGGTTCTGACTCTCCGCAGAACCTCTGGAGCATCGTGGGAGCTGCCCAGCTGCCTGACGGCGTGGGTGAAAATGGCCTCGCTCTCGCCTGGACATGCGTGATGGTGGCTAATTTAATTCTGTGGCAGATCTGCTCTGTTCTGCCTCTGTTACTAATTAGAAACATTCAAAAGCTGGAAAGGAGGGCAAGGTAGAATGGGTCCTTCAGGCCAGTTTCTGGTGCTGGGTGTTTGAAGTTCACATCCCTGCAAATAACATGAGGCAACTCCTCTGATTCTTCCACGCTTGCAACGTGGTTTTGTTGAGCTGCTTCTCAGAGGTCTCTTCACCACTGCTCGGCCTTCTTTAGGAGTTGTTTCCATAAACGTCTTCAGGAGGTTGGTGCATTTCCCAGGCTTACTAATAATAATAACAACAAAATAGTCATGCCGGTAAACACATACAAAACCTTTACTCTGTGCCCTACTCTGTTCTGAGTCCTTACGTAAGTTAACCTACACACTGTACACTCTATCTTAGGGGCCAGTACCATTTTGCTCTAACCCCATGAATTGCTTCCCGTCGGGGAGCTAGGGAAAGATAAGATAGGGGAACCGATATTTCCTGAGCATATTTTATTATGTTGCCAGGCTCTGTCTGATTTCTTTTCTCGCTATCTGTGATGACTGTTCATGCCCCCTCTTTCCAGATGAGAAAACGGAGGCTTGCAGACGTTCCGGATGTCACGCAGCTCATGTTGGCACTGAGGATACAGATGAGTCCAGCCTGTCTGGACTATACAACTCTGTTTCACCCTCCCTAACAAAACACTCTCCCACACTAGGTCCAAGGAACATGGCCTCTTTCCATCCACCTGTCCTCCTGTGTCTCTCTGGGGAGAGAGTAAAGTCTGGCCAGGGCACCTCTTTAGCTACTGCTTTGCTATGGGAACTGAGGAGATTCTGTACCTGTCAGCACAGTAAAAGGCTGTCCTCAGGGCTGATGGCAGAACGGGGTGTCACTGCAGGACAACACTTCTCACCTGCTGAGGGGCCTGATTAATCGGACCCCTCCTTCAGATGGATCCCCTTACCAGGAGCTCTGAGTTAGTGCCTTTGTGAAGGGATGTGCATGATAACGCACATCCAGTGCCTAGCTCAGAGGGGCTGGATTTATTTGGGGCGCCCTGTTTGCAACTCGCAGCTAGAAAACAGCCCACTGGCCCAGGTCACTGAGGCCCCTTCCTTAGGGCTGCTGCTCACCCCATCTGACCAACCTGGTGCCAGATTGGTGGCTGTCAAAGTCAACTGAGGGCTACGCAGTCTGGAGGCTCTCCTTGAAGCCTTTCCTTCAGGACTCCTGGCTTAGGGCTTTATAATGACAGATTTAAATGAAAGAAACAGAACCTGTGCTGGGAAATGAAGTAAATCCACCTTATTAAAATACTCCCAAACACCAACAAAGTCACTGTGACCAGCTGGGACGATGGCCACCAGTGCATCTGGAGTGTCCGTGAGTCATCTCTTCCCACGGAGGGATCTGGAAATGAGTCAGGAGGGGCTGGGGGAGGTGTGCTCTACTCCCTGCAGCACGGGCCAGGAAACTTTTTCTGTAAAAGGCTAGAGAGTACATGTTTTTAGCTTCGTGGGTCAGATTGTCTTTGTCAGGACTGCTCCACTCAGCTGCGAAAAGCAGTCAGAGATGCTCTGTAGATGAAGAGGTGGGGCTGTGTTCCAATCAAACCTTACTTATGGACACAGAGATTTGAATTTCGTATCATTTTCACATATCACAAAATGTTCTGGTTTTGATTCTCCCCCACCCCCAACTATTTAAATATGCAAAGACCATTCTTAGCTCCCATGGCTGTACAAAGTCAGGGGCGGGACGGATTTGGCTCAGGGACCTCGTGTGCAGACCCCTGAGCCACTCTGTCCACTTCCATCACCACCAACCACGTGTGGCTAATGAGCGCTGGAAACCTAGCTGGTCTGAACTGAGACGTGCTGTAAGTGTAAAATACACGCTGGATTTCAAAGACTTAGTAGAAAAAAAAAAGAATATAAAATATTTTCTTCGTCATATTCTGTATTGAGTATTGTATTGAATCTGTGTTGAAATGGTAACACATTGAATATTTCGGCTTTAATAAAATATACTGTTAAGATCGTTTTCGTGAGTTGCTTGTTACATTTTTCATGTGGCTACCGGCAAATTTTAAATGACACATGTATTCCTCTAGGACAGTGCTGGGCTAGCTCTTCTCCTGGTCACGGGCCCTCTCCCTCACTGCCATGAGGCCTCAGTGCCCCGTGAGGCCAGTCCGTTCCTGGGGTCAGGGCTGATGTGCTCGTGGTGGAAACGTCTCAGCTTCTCCATTATCAACTGCTCTGAGTTCAGGCAGGAACTTTGTATTCTTAGATCACTAGTATTGTCGTTCCTACTTGCTTCTACCATTATCTGTAAAATACTGGATCTGAAGAAATTAAACTTTCTGCTAATGAAGAAGAAAATGGTGTTAGCTTCTCTTTTTCAAGCACCCACTGGATTCTGGGCTAGCTGTCTTGTACACTGTGTGTATTTTGATCCCTACAACCATCCTGGGAGGAAGCCATGCCCATCTCTATTTCCAGATGCAGAACAAGGTCAAAGAGGTGAAATCCCTTGCCCAAAATTATGTAATTGGTTGCAGAGCTGGTCTCAAAGTCCGGTGTCCCAGTCTCCCCAGACTGCGTTTTTTCTTCCCCTGGTGCCATAATCATTAAAATGCCATGGAAACAGGGCCTTCCTGGAAGAACTGCTTCTCCCTACGGTGCAGAGAGGTAATGGAGGGATCACACAGAGCAGCCTGGCTCTGGGGGAGGAGGATCTTGAGGCAGCGCTGGGGTCCAAAGCCCACTCAAGTGAGCCCACTTGCTGTTCTGCACACCCAGGCATTGCCTGCTCCCTTCCCCCCAGCAGCACCTGGGGAAGAAGGTTCTTGTCTGTCCTGCCTTTGCTTCTGGCACAGGGGTAGTGTGACTGTTCTGACCTCAGAAAATGAACAAGGTAAGAATCACTACTTACACTGGCTCCAGCCACACTTGCCTCCTAGCTCCTCTTCATGTATGCAGTTCTGTCCTGCCCCAGGGCCTTTGCAGCTGCTGACCCTGTGTTTGGAGCGCTCTGCCCCTATCTTTACACGCTGCTTCCTTCTCCCCATTCAAACGGCAGCTCAGGGGTCACTTCCTCAGAGAGAGCTGACCATCACATCTAAAGACCCTCAGCCTGTGTCATGCCACCTTGTTTTTATCCTTCATGGCACTGATCATTAACAGAAACCATCTCAGTTCTTTGGTCCTGGGTTTATGCTCTGTCTACATCTTCCCCAGAATGCAAACTGCAGTAAGACTTCCAAACTTTACCTTCCTTGTTCTCCTCTGCACCCACTATGTGCTAGTGAATGAAGGGGGTAACTCTGGAGGTTAGGTTCCTTACTGCCTCACCCCTCTCCCTGTCATTATGGACTCAGGTTGCTGGGCCTTTCTCTGAGCGGTGGTTCTTGAATCACCTGGAGGTCTGGTGAAAACACAGATTGCTGGGGCCTTCCCTCAGAATGTGCATTTCTAGCAAGTTTCCAGATGATGCTTATGTTGCTGGTCCAAGGACCACACTTGGAGAAGAAAACACACCTGCTGTGGATGAGCTGGGTTGGCTCTGCCCTTCCAGTGTTGCTATAGATGATTCCCTGGGAGCGGCTGCTCAAGAGCTGCTTCCTATTCAAGTTGATTCAACAAATATCTACTGAGCGCTCACTGTGCCGCAGGCACTGCTGGGTGTCTTCTCACTCATCCTCCCCCTTCATCCTCATTGCATCTCTGAGTTAGCTTTACAGGTAAGAGAGCTGTGCCACAAGGAGGTAAATAAATGGCCCAAGGTCACGGAACCAGGAGAAGGTGAGGCTGGGGCTTGGATTCAGGGATTCGTTCAGCTCAAGCAGGCTCCCATCCTGTCCTTCTGCCTCTCTGAGGTCTTGCCTCCCAGAAGAGTTTGGTGTGGGTCACAGATGCCAGGTAGATCCATTTCTGCTCCTTCTCTGTTTGGTGCTTGGCAGAGCCACACAGAACTTCTGGAGGCACAGCCAGGAGGGTCTGAGAAGCGAAACAGCCAAGAATGTAGATTTTGGCCTCAGGGATGTAAGGGTTCTGTTCCCAGATCAGCAGCTGTGTGACCTTGGGCATGTGATTTGATTTCTTCTAACTTGCATTTGCTACTTACTTCAGATGACTGCTGCAAATGTTAAAGGGGATGAGGCAAGTGCCTAGCACAGGGAGCTACATATGAATGGGTACAACAGGCCGATGAAGCTATTCTGTTATAATTCTGATTGCCTTGCCTATATCAGGGTTGGTAGGTGGGCAAGAGCAGGTCCGCAGTGATTGTAAAATCTGGGAGCTTGGGGCTGAGGAGGTGGTGAGGGGAGACACCCCAGTGGAGTACTACGTGGCTGCAGAAAGGGACAAAGGGCATCTCTCCATGCTTGTAAGGAGCAATTCCCAGGGCAAGAGGGAGAAACATGGTATCTCATGTATGTTACCATTTACTCAAGCAGTAGAAGATACAAATGTGTGTGCATTTATGTGTATTTTCTTATATTAAAGGAAAACAATAAGAGAATAAACCCCAAACTGAGATAGTTACCTCTGGGGACAGGAGGGCACAGGTGTGGGAATGGGAGTAAGAGCTAGACTTCTCAGGGTCTGCCTTGTTTGGTAGATTTGACGTGGAGCCATGTCAGCCCCTTACCTAATTATCAAACTAAACCAAACCAAAAGTTAAAAAAAAGCAGGCCCTAAAAATTGACAGCGAAATGAGACAAGTGAACCTAATATGTAGGGGGCATAATTTCACAAAGGGGAATTATTTCAAATGATTTAAAAATACATTAGTTTGTCTTAACATTCATAAGTAGGATATACCTGAACATAAAATTAACTGTACAGTAAAATCTTAAGTCGTTCTCAGAAATGTAGATAGATATAGATAAAGTGAACTAGGAAGTATGTTAATGTCATAAGAAAGCAAGATTTTTTTTTAGTGTTAGAGAAAAGAGCTGCAGATATAAAATCAAAATGGTAAGTAAAACTCAGTACTTGTATATTTGATATCAATATAAAGTAAAGAGATTGTATAAAATCAAATATACAAAAGTGTAAAATCAAATATACAAAATTGTAAAATCAAGACATACTTTCTTTTAAAAAAAGAAAAGTATTTCCTACTGAAAAGACCTAAAAAGAGTAACATCATAACGATGACTCTCCTTTGTACCAAGATTTTTGTCTCTGAATATGAACTCTCATTAAAAAGAACAAACATTCTCTTATCTGGAGCAGAAAATGTATAAGAAGAGTCTGAAACCTCTTGTCACACCAAAGGCAGGCAGCCTAAGTAAGATGGCTGGGTTGATATCAAAACAACTAAGGAGCTGACTTTGAAGAGTTTCCACCAGCAACAGATGGAGCAGTTTACATCAGTACAAATAAAATCCACAATAGATTGAAACACTGAATATATTTGAACTCATGAGTTCATAATGATTCTGAAACAAAACAAAACGAAACGACTTAAACAACCCTCTGTGGTCTCCTTGGAGGATGTAGGGAGCAGCTTCATCCTTCTGAAAAGTTGAACAGGGTCAAGTACTTCACCTGACTTTCCTGTATGAACTATACCAAATAGTCCAAAGAGCCAAGTGATGAACGAAGGAGAGTTTCTCTAATAAAGAAGGAAGGGTAGAACTAGGACATTATCATTTTTCAAACCCCTGACAAATAATGACCAAGACAATGATCCCCAAGGGGCCTCCTGTAAAAACACACAACACCCATGAAGTGTTCTTACAGAAAACCAAACCTAAATCAGAACAAGCCTCTAACTCTGGATTTAACTACCAGATTATAGGAATAAAAGGGACAGAGGAAACTGTTAAATGACACCATGAGGAAGCAATCAGCAAAATTTGGGGTGTGGAAAACTCTATAGGACAAGTGACCAATCTCTTTAACAAATAAGCCATTGAAATCAAAGTAGGTGGGACCGATTGATTAAAAGACACTAAAGAGACACAGTGATTAAATGCCCTACACAGACCCTCATTCGATCTTAATTCCAGCAAACCATCCATAGCCAACATTTATAAGACAACTTGGCCAATATGAATGCTGCCTGGGTATTTGATGACATTCAGGGATTACTGCTAATGTTTTAGATGTGATAATGGTATTTGAAAAAAGCAGCTTTATTATTTAGCAAGACCTACACTAATATTTATGAATGAAATATGACATCTGGGACTTATTTCTGAGTAATGCAGTATATGGGGAAATGGATTGGAGTATATGAAACAAGATTTTTGAAGCTAGGCATTTGTTACACTATCTTCTGAACGTTTGTAGACATTTGAAATGTTCCATAATTTAAAAAAATAGAAAATTCCCTGCAGTAGGAAGGAGAGAATGAGGGTCAGAGCGAGCTGATGGGGATATGGGAGCTCCCAGGAAGGAGAGAGACTCAGCAGGGAGCCAGAGGACACTGGCAGGCTCTGCTGGAGCCAGGGCGAGAACTGAGACTGTCCCTAGGGACACATGGCCGAGGAGGTGGCACCTGGGCCTGCCTGGCCCATCCCTCAGACTCCAGTCTGTCTCGTAACCTCACTTAGGGTTATCTGATATAAAGTGGCTTCAGAGAGGCCAACAACTCCACAAATATTGGCAGGTACACAAAGCATCAGAAACAAACGTCCAATTTTAGAGTTTGGTTGACTAAGGCTACACTTAAAAATTAAGACATTAAAATAGAAGAAATATTGATGGAAGAGTGTTAAGTAACCAAGTAAAAAATGGAGTTTATATATTAATGTAAAAATGTGTACATAGTCATGGAAAAGTTTTTTTAAAACTGTAAAAATGTAGTTGTGGGAAAAAAAAGTTCTCAAATAATATATCACCAAGCATTAGGTAAAAGGATACCTAAAACCAACAAATATTGTTTCATAAGCAGAATACATGCATGTGTTGATTTTTTCTTTTTTTTTTTAATGATAGTGCATTTTTCATTTTGCATCAGGGTGAAGAAACCTGTTTCTACTTTTGACAAGAGATTATCGTTGGACCAACTTGCAGGGAAACCTGAGTCCAGAGTTTTAGTGAGACACTTTCCGTTCCCTCGCCCCACACACCCTGCTGGAGCCACCTTCACCTGGCCGAGGTGGGTGGTTAATTTCACCAGTGATGTTAACACCCCTGGAATGGATGTATGGGATAGGGGATGTATGGGATGGGGGCAGGGGAAGTTTCTCTAGAAAGCCTGGAGCTGTCTACTCTCTCCCAAGGGCTGGGGAGTCACTCTCCAGTGGCCACTGCTGTGACGTGATGACCGTGTCTGGGACAAAAGCTGCTTCTTGGACCCTTGCACGTGTGAAGGTCCCTTTATAGGCATTGATTTTGCTGCAGAGGGTCACCTCGGGCCTCCAGAGGGAGGGGGGAGGAGGGTGAACTCACAACCACGGGTAGGGGGTGCTGCCCAGCTCATGTACCTTCAATCCCATCAGAGCTCTGGCTTCCTTAGGGGGAATGGAGGGTGTCAAGACCCCTCCCCGCCCCTTGGCTCCATCAGAGGAGGTTCTTTTGCATTCTCCTGTCTGGTTTTAGAGCACAGAGCAGGAAGCAGATACCCACAGTGGGACCGGGACTGGCTCAGGAGGCTTGGGAGGCTGGGACAGAGCCAGACTGTACACTCTGAGATGAGCAGCTCTGCAAGTCACCATCTCCCCTCCAGGTTCACTATCTGACGTTTGGGTTCCAACTCCCCAAGACTAGCTCTGCTTCCAGAAGCTTCCAGAGGCTTCCAGAAACCCAGATGCATAGAGCTGTGAGGCTTTTGCACAACTTCATGGGCATCTACTAGTTGGAGTTCTGTTGGCATGAATGGTACCGCCTGGCATGCAGAGAGCTCGCCACCCCTTTATGGGGCGTTGGCTCTCCATGCAGCCCTCCGAGGAGGGTTCAGCAGGCTTGTCATCCTCCACTTTCCTGCAGAGGGAGTGGGGTCTTGGCAACTTATGGAAGGCACATGGTGAGTCCAGCAGATAACAGAGCTGGTGTCAGACCTGGGGTGCCCAACAATTCCACCAGGGGCTTTCTGGCTCTTCCCTGGCTTTCTTGGAGGAACCAGCACACTCCCTTCCTTGAACATCCCTTGCTCTCAGCTCCAGAGCCCAGTCACCTAGTGCCGTCTGTAGTCTGATGGGACCCAAAAGGCTGCAGGAGGCTTTTGCTCTAAAAGAATTTGGATTGGTTAGCAGCCTTTAAAATTTGGGAGATTTGGGGGTGACAATGGCATTTCTGGCTCTTTTTAATGGAAGGTCGGGCACCACTGGGTTGCAGGAGCTGGGGCCGAGCAGGGCTGCCCCTTCAGACAGGGCACACGCCATCCTGCTGGCCACCAGCCAACTTTATCATTTACATAACCTGTCAGGACTGTTTGCAACTCCATTCTGAGCAGGGGATGGCTTAGGCTGTGTTGGAGAGGGATAGCTGACGCGTCTCAACATCTCCCCTAAAGCCAGCTGGGGTGCCGGACCCCAAACACTCTGGCCACCACCCTCCTTGCCACCAGACACCAGAACTGGGTGCCACGTTGAGTTGAATTAAACCTTGAAGAGCACATAAACTAGGAAACCAGGAAGTGTTCTGCCAGCATTAATACTAAATAAGGCTTATCTTCAGAAACATTTACCTGCTGTGAGCAGATATGTCTTCATGAAATATGAAATCCACCCAAATTTATTAAAACCGCCTGCATAGAAGTGGGAACTCAAACTGAGCAGCCCTCTGTTAGAGCCTCATTATATTATTATGGCATTATTTATTTATATCCTACCTTAAGACAGACATGATGTAATCCAGTAATTAAGATTATTATGATTGAATATTTATTAAGCACCTACAGTAAGCCAGTCACTGATCCACATAAAATGAGTCTCTACCCTCCAGAGCTGCCATCTTGCTGCCATGGGGAGCTCAGTGCTTCTCATAGGGGAGCAGGCGGGAGTTGAACGGATTTTGTCTTCCCTGAGAGCAAGCCTGAGAGAAATGATGCTGATCAGAAATTGGGCCCAGTTTAGTCTCGCAGTTCAGTCAGAATGAAATGAAAGCCATCCATCGCTGGCTTAGAAGAGAGATGGGACTACAGAGGGGCTGTCCACCCCAAATGCCTCCTCCTAGGAGTGAGGCATCTCAGAACCCAGTGGTGGGCAGGGCTGTGGCCTCCTCTGGGCCCCCTAGGGCAGTAGGTGTGGACAGCTTCCTCTGCATTTGTAACTCACTCACATTTGTAACTCAAGCCCAGACTGTGCTGCTCTTTTGTACTTCCTGCAAAAGTAGCCCCTACTCTGACATGTCACAGGGCAACTTAGGCTGGGTCTCTGTGCCAGCGCAGGGGCTGCAGAGGGAAGCAGACACAGCCTCAGGCTTCCCGGAAGCCAGTCCCTAGACAAGGTCCCGCAGGGAGCTTCCTCCCTCTGCCCCATCCCAAAACAGCCTGTGGAAGGTCTGGGCCTCTCCTCTCCCTAGTTCCCCCTTCCCATCTTCTTCTGTCTTACCCCACACTGGGCTGCTTCTCCCTAAAAGGACCACCTGGGTTGGGAGCTTGCCAAGGTAGAGCCTGTAGGTTGGGCTCTCAGGTTTCTCCCTGCCCCCCCACCCCGTGGCTGGGTGCCATTTATACAGTGAAAGAGAAAATGAATGAATGAAAGCACTAAGGGGTCGATGAATGCGACACCACTGTAAACGTGTACCCAGCATTGATACATGAACTTCTGTGACCAACGTTCTTCACTTACATGTTCTCCCTAGCAGGTTATTTCTGTGTTTGGGAAGGGAGTGGTATGTTCCTTGGGTTCTCTGGTGCCTTTGGTAGGAGATGTTTTGAAAACGGACACATGCCTGTCCTGCTTCCCTTAGCAAGAGCCCTGACTCTTACCTTTGGTTCAGAAACAATCTACTTTATTGTGGAGGAGACCCTACTTGTTTCTACAAAATGGTGGTCGTTTTTTTTTAATGTTGTGATTTTTAAAAGTTGTAAGTGTATTGGTAAGTGTACAATTCTGTGGCATTAAGTACATTCGCATTGTTGTGTAACTGTCACCACTATCCATCTCCAGAACATTTTCAACGTCCCAAACTGAAACTCTGTACTTATTAAATAATATCCCATTCCCTTTGCCCCAGCCCCTGGCAACCACCATTCTACTTTTTGTCTCTATGAATTTGTCCACTCTAGGTATCTCATGTAAGTGGAATCATCCAGTCTTTTTGTGATTGGCTTATTTCACTTAGTATCATGTCCTCGAGGTTCATCCATGTTGGAGCATGTATCAGAATTTCCTTCCTTTTTAAGGCTGAATATGATTCCATTTTATCACATTTTATTTATCCATTCATCCTTCAGCGTACACTTGGGTTGTTTCTACCTTTTGGCTATTGTGAATAGTGCTGCTGTAAACATGGATGTCCAACTACCTGTTCAAGATCCTGGGAAGGTGTGCAAACTGTGGTGGTGTCTTCCCTTTAATACAGTGGCAGCGTGCACTGTGATAATCTGTGGAACATTAAACATAGCGAGGCTGCATCCTACCCCGCACACTTCTGAGTTAATTGGTCTGGGGCAAAGCTCAGCCATACATAGAGGAGGGTTACAAAGCTTCCCATGTAATTCTGATGTGCAACCAGGCTGGGAACCACTACTTCAAGTTGTGCTATTGTTTTCTTGGTACGGGATCCTTAGGGGCCAGAGATGGGACATAGCTGCCTGCATAGAAGTGGATGAGTGCCTTGCTTTGGGCAGGTTTCTCCTGGTGCTGGTGATGAGGACCACACTGAAGTCCACTTCAGGTCTTCTTTGTCACTTGCCCTGTTGCCATCAGAAACCCCTGAAGTCTGGTTTCCAGATATTACAGCGTATTCATTGCTAGGCTCGGGGATACCTCTTCCTTGTGGAAAAGAACCTGTCACTGATTATCCACATCTCCATTCGGGGGGGACATGGGCCATTTGCCTTCACATAACATTTTTGCAATCTGGAACTAGCTGCAGTGTTTCCCAATCACCTCTGATGGTAAGACCAGCATGGAGGCTGGTTCCAACACAGATTACCAGGCCTCTCGCTTGGAACTTCTAATTCGGTAAGTCTGGGTTGGGGGCCAAAGCATCTGTTTTGTTTTGAAACAAGCAACCCCAGATGATCTTTATCTGGAGTTAGGAAAAACACTGCCATGTAGTGTAGCGTGCAGAGTGGTGGTGAGGGGAGCAGCTTCCCTCGGTTGTAGACCCCTGTCTGGCATCATGATAGCGTGCTTCTCACTGCACACCCCTTCACTCTCAGCCAGACGTTCTCCAAGTGTGGACCCAGGGCCAGCAGCAGCGGCATCTCAGAGCTTGTGGGAAATGCAGATTTTCAGGCTATAATGAATCAGAGACTCTTAGAGGTGGGCCCAGATAGGTCTGTTTTTACAAGTCCTCTAAGGGATTCTCCTGCAACCGTGGGTCTTAACAAAGCATTTTTACACACTACCTCATTCAGCCCCATGTTTGACAGTTGGGAAGCCAGGGCCCAGAGGGACAGCATAACTTGTCCAATATCTGTCAGTGAAACGAGGGCTAGGACTGGAACTCAGGACCAGGGTTCCAGACTCTGGATCCAGGGACCCCTGTCTATAAACACGGACCCCAGAGTAGCGGGAGTTCAGAAGTTTCTTACGCTGGATTCTCACTTTACTGCAAGGGATGTTGAGAGCCAAGAATGGAAGGAGTGAAATATGTACCACCCAGACATGACTTTCATCTAAATTAGAGTATATTTGGCCAATAAACACACAAATCATCCCTCAACTAAAGATAGCCCTCCCCACTCCCTAAACAAAATGCTCCACCAATTAGATTCTAGGATTCTGAATTACACTAAAGAGGAAGAACTCTTTAAACAAAGGATTGCATAAGTAGGCAAGTCTGACATGAAAATGATGTCACCCCCCAGGGCATCAGGGGGAACCATGGACGCCATAAAGTGGGATTGCCACTAACCATAGATTTAATTTGGAGTGAGATCAAACCACCAGACGCAGGCCACGCCCTTCAGGAACCACTTTGAAAGAGATTGCTGTCGAAATGCCAGGTCAGCCCAGAATGGTGAGGAAACCTCCAGAGTGGCTGGTCTTGAAAGAGGAGTGAGACTTCAAGGCAGAGCTATGACCTCAGGGAATGTTTTCTACCTCCTCCAAGGAATGTTGGCCATCCCTGTACACCCCTCCCAACCTTCCACATGAAAGGGGACTGCGAGGCAGTCAAAGAAGGGAAAACACCTGGCATCTGGCTTTAGAGTCCAGCTGGGCCTCTTATGAGATCTGTGGGTGTGGGCATGTTATTGCTCCACCCTCTGCCTCAGTGTTCTTCTCTATAAAGTGGGTTTCATGATATTGACCTGGCAGTTTTTGTACAGATTAAGTGAAACAATACATACTCAATCCTTGGTTCCATACTTTTTTTTTTAAACGTCTTTATTGAAGTATAATTGCTTTACAATGGTGTGTTAGTTTCTGCCGTATAACAAAGTGAATCAGTTATATGTACACATATATCCCCATATCCCCTCCCTCTTGTGTCTCCCTGCTACACTACCTATATCACCCCTCTAGGTGGTCACAGAATACCCAGCTGATCTCCCTGTGCTATGTGGCTGCTTCCCACTTGCGATCGATTTTACATTTCGTAGTGTATATAAGTCCATACCACTCTCTCACTTCGTCCCAGCTTACCCTTGCCACTCCCCGTGTCCTCAAGTCCATTCTCTACGTCTGCATCTTTATTCCTGTCCTGCCCCTAGGTTCTTCAGAACCATTATTTTTCCTTTAGATTCTTTTTTTTTTCTTTCTTTCTTTCTTTTCGCGTACGCGGGCCTCTCACTGTTGTGGCCTCTCCCATTGCGGAGCACAGGCTCCGGACGCGCAGGCTCAGCGGCCATGGCTCACGGGCCCAGCCGCTCCGCGGCATGTGGGATTTTCCTGGACCGGGGCACGAACTCGTGTCCCCTGCATCGGCAGGCGGACACTCAACCACTGCGCCACCAGGGAAGCCCTCCTTTAGATTCTTTAGCATACGGTATTTGCCCTTTCTCTTTCTGACTTATTTCACTCTGTATGACAGACTCTAGGTCCATTCACCTCACTATAAATAACTCAATTTTGTTTCTGTTTATGGCTGAGTAATATTCCATTGTATGTATGTGCCAGATCTTCTTTATCCATTCATCTGTTGATGGACACCTAGATTGCTTCCATGTCCTGGCTATTGTAAATAGGGCTGCAATGAACACTGTGGTACATGTCTCTTTTTTATTTTATTTTATTTTTTTTAACATCTTTATTGGAGTATAATTGCTTTACAATGGTCTGTTAGTTTCTGCTTTATAACAAAGTGAATCAGTTATATATATACATATGTTCCCATATCTCTTCCCTCTTGCATCTCCCTCCCTCCCACCCTCCCTATCCCACCCCTCCAGGCGGTCACAAAGCACCGAGCTGATATCCCTGTGCTATGCGGCTGCTTCCCACTAGCTGTCTAACTTACATTTGTTAGTGTATATATGTCCATGCCTCTCTTGCGCTTTGTCACAGCTCACCCCTCCCCCTCCCCATATCCTCAAGTCCGTTCTCCAGTAGGTGTGTGTCTTTATTCCTGTCTTACCCCTAGGTTCTTCATGACATTATTTTTTCTTAAATTCCATATATATGTGTTAGCATACGGTATTTGTCTTTCTCTTTCTGACTTACTTCACTCTGTATGACAGACTCTAGGTCTATCCACCTCATTACAAATAGCTCAATTTCGTTTCTTTTTATGGCTGAGTAATATTCCATTGTATATATGTGCCACATCTTCTTTATCCATTCATCCGATGATGGGCTCTTAGGTTGTTTCCATCTCCGGGCTATTGTAAATAGAGCTGCAATGAATATTTTGGTACATGACTCTTTTTGAATTTTGGTTTTCTCAGGGTATATGCCCAGTAGTGGGATTGCTGGGTCATACGGTAGTTCTATTTGTAGTTTTTTAAGGAACCGCCATAGTGGCTGTATCAATTTACATTCCCATCAACAGTGTAAGAGGCTTCCCTTTTCTCCACACCCTCTCCAGCATTTATGGCTTGTAGATTTTTTGATGATGGCCATTCTGACTGGTGTGAGGTGATACCTCATTGTAGTTTTGATTCGCATTTCTCTAATGATTAGTGATGTTGAACATCCTTTCATGTGTTTGTAGGCAAACTGTATGTCTTCTTTGGAGAAATGTCTATTTAGATCTTCTGCCCATTTTTGGATTGGGTTGTTTGTTTTTTTGATATTGAGCTGCATGAGCTGCCTATATATTTTGGAGATTAATCCTTTGTCAGTTGCTTCATTTGCAAATATTTTCTCCCATTCTGAGGGTGGTCTTTTCGTCTTGTTTATGGTTTCCTTTGCTGTGCACAAGCTTTTAAGTTTCATTAGGTCCCATTTGTTTATTTTTGTTTTTATTTCCATTTCTCTAGGGGAAAAAGGATCTTGCTGTGATTTATGTCAGAGTGTTCTTCCTATGTTTTCCTCAAAGAGTTTTATAGTGTCTGGCTTTACATTTAGGTCTTTAATCCATTTTGAGTTTATTTTTGTATATGGTGTTAGGAAGTGTTCTAATTTCACATGTAGCTGTCCAGTTTTCCCAGCATCACTTATTGAAGAGGCTGTCTTTTCTCCATTGTATATTCTTGCCTCCTTTATCAAAGATAATGTGACCATATGTGTGTGGGTTTATCTCTGGGCTTTCTATCCTGTTCCATTGATCTATGTTTCTGTTTTTGTTCCAGTATCATGCTGTCTTGATTACTGTAGCTTTGTAGTATAGTCTGAAATCAGGGAGCCTGATTCCTCCAGTTCCATTTTTCTTTCTCAAGATTGCTTTGGTTGTTCGGGGTTTTTTTTGTTTTTCCATACAAATTGTGAAATTTTTTGTTCTAGTTCTGTGAAAAATGCCATTGGTAGTTTGATAGGGATTGCATTGAATCTGTAGATTGCTTTGGGTAGTATAGTCATTTTCACAATGTTGATTCTTCCAACCCAAGAACATGGTATATCTCTCCATCTGTTTATATCATCTTTAATTTCTTTCATCAGCGTCTTATAGTTTTCTGCATACAGGTCTTTTGTCTCTTTTACCAAATTCATTGATTAGCTCTAGTAGTTTTCTGGTAGCATCTTTAGGATTCTCCATGTATAGCATCATGTTATCTGCAAACAGTGACAGCTCTACTTCTTCTTTTCTGATTTGGATTCCTTTTATTTCTTTTTCTTCTCTGATTGCTGTGGCTAAAACTTCCAAAACTATGTTGAATAATAGTGGTGAGAGTGGGCATCCTTGTCTTGTTACTGATTTTAGAGGAAATGGTTTCAGATTTTCACCATTAAGAATGATGTTGGCTGTGTGTTTGTCATATATAGCCTTTATTATTTTGAGGTAAGTTCTCTCTATGTCTACTTTCTGGAGAGCTGTTATCATAAATTGGTGTTGAATTATGTTGAAACCTTTTTTTTGCATCTATTGAGATTATCATATGGTTTTCATCCTTCAGTTTGTTAATATGTTGTATCACATTAATTGATTTGCATATACTGAAGTATCCTTGCATTCCTGGGATAAACCCCACTTGATCATGGTGTATGATCCTTTTAATGTGCTGTTGGATTCTGTTTGCTACTATTTTGTTGAGGATTTTTGCATCTATGTTCATCAGTGATATTGGTCTGTAGTTTTCTTTTTTTGTGACATCTTTGCCTGGTTTTTGTTTCAGGGTGATGGTGGCCTCACCCTGATACCAAGAATGAGAATGAGTAGAATGAGTTTGGGAGTGTTCCTCCTTCTGTTATATTTTGGAAGAGCTTGAGAAGGATAGGTGTTAGCTCTTCTCTAAATGTTTGATAGAATTCGCCTGTGAAGCCATCTGGTCCTGGGCTTTTGTTTGTTGGAAGATTTTTAATCACAATTTCGATTTCAGTGCTTGTGATTTGTCTGTTTATATTTTCTATTTCTTCCTGGTTTGGTCTTGGAAGGTTGTGCTTTTCTAAGAATTTGTCCATTTCTTCCAGGTTGTCCATTTTATTGGCATATAGTTGCTTATAGTAATCCCTTATGATTCTTTGTATTTCTGCAAGGTCAGTTGTTACTTCTCCTTTTTCATTTCTAATTCTGTTGATTTGAGTCTTCTCCCTTTTTTCTTGACTAGTCTGGCTAGTGGTTTATAAATTTTTTTTTATCTTCTTAAAGAACTAACTTTTAATTTTATTGATCTTTGTTATTGTTTCCTTCATTTCTTTTTCATTTATTTCTGATCTGATCTTTATGATTTGTTTCTTTCTGCTAACTCTGGGTTTTTTTTTGTTCTTCTTTGTCTAATTGCTTTAGGTGTAAGGTTAGGTTTTTTATTTGAGATTTTTATTGTTTCTTGCAGTAGGATTGTATTGCTATAAACTTCCCTCTTAGAACTGCTTTTGCTGTATCCCATAAGTTTTGGGTCATCGTGTTTTCATTGTCATTTGTTTCTAGGTATTTTCCTCTTTGATTTCTTTAGTGATCTCTTGGATATTTAGTAGCATATTGTTTAGCCTCCATGTGTTTGTATTTTTTACAGATCTTTTCCTGTAATTGATATCTAGTCTCATAGCGTTGTGGTCAGAAAAGATACTTGATATGATTTCAATTTTCTTAAATTTACCAAGGCTTGATTTGTGACCCAAGATATGATCTATCCTGGAGAATGTTCCATAAGCACTTGAGAAGAAAGTGTATTCTGTTGTTTTTGGATGGAATGTCCTATAAATATCAATTAAGTCCCTCTTGTTTAATGCATCATTTAAAGCTTCTGTTTCCTTATTTAGTTTCATTTTGGATGATCTGTCCATTGGTGAAAGTGGGGTGTTAAAGTCCCCTACTTTGATTGTGTTACTATTGATTTCCCCTTTTATGGCTGTTAGCATTTGCCTTATGTATTGAGGTGCTCCTATGTTGGGAGCACCAACACAGGAGCACCTCAATACATAAGGTCCTCCTATATAACATTTATAATGTTATATCTTATTCTTGGATTGATTTCTTGATCATTATGTAGTGTCCTTCTTTGTCTTTTGTAACAGTCTTTATTTTAAAGTATATTTTGCCTGATAAGAGAATTGCTACTTCAGCTTTCTTTTGATTTCCATTTGCATGGAATATCTTTTTCCATCCCCTCACTTTCAGTCTGTATGTGTCCCTAGGTCTGAAGTGAGTCTCTTGTAGACAGCATATGTATGGGTCTTGGTTTTGTATCCATTCAGCAAGTCTATGTTATTTGGTTGGAGCATTTAATCCATTTACATTTAAGGTAATTATTGATTATGTTCCTATTAGCATTTTCTTAATTGTTTTGGGTTTGTTTTTGTGGGTCTTTTCCTTCTCTTGTGTTTCCTGCCTAGAGAAGTTTCTTTAGCATTTGTGGTAAAGCTGGTTTGGTGGTGCTGAACTCTCTCAGCTTTTGCTTGTCTGTAAAGGTTTTAATTTCTCCATTGAATCTGAATGAGATCCTTGCTGGGTAGAGTAATCTTGGTTGTAGGTTTTTCCCTTTCATCACTTTAAATATGTCCTGCCGCTCCCTTCTGGCTTGCAGAGTTTCTGCTGAAAGATCAGCTGTTAACCTTATGGGGATTCCCTTGTGTGTTATTTGTGCCTCTTCCCTTGATGCTTTTAATATTTTTTCTTTGTATTTAATTTTTGATAGTTTGATAAATATGTGTCTTGGCATGTTTCTCCTTGGATTTATCCTGTATGGGACTCTCTGCTCTTCCTGGACTTGATTGACTATTTCCTTTCCCATGTTAGGGAAGTTTTCAACTATAATCTCTTCAAATATTTTCTCAGACCCTTTCTTTTTCTCTTCTTCTTCTGGGACTCCTATAATTTGAATGTTGGTGCATTTAATATTGTCCCAGAGGTCTCTGAGACTGTCCTCAATTCTTTTCATTCTTTTTTCTTTATTCTGCTCTGCAGTAGTTATTTCCACTGTTTTATCTTCCAGGTCACTTATCCGTTTTTCTGCCTCAGTTATTATGCTATTGATTCCTTCTAGAGAATTTTTAATTTCATTTACTTTGTCGTTCATCATTGTTTGTTTTCTCTTTAGTTCTTCTAGGTCCTTGTTAAACGTTTTTGTATTTTCTCCATTCTATTTCCAAGATTTTGGATCATATTTACTACCATTATTCTGAACTCTTTTTCAGGTAGACTGCCTATTTCCTCTTCATTTGTTAGGTCTGGTGGGGTTTTATCTTGCTCCTTCATCTGCTGCATATTTCTCTGTCTTCTCTTTTTGCTTAACTTTCTGTGTTTGGGATCTCCTTTTCGCGGGCTGCATGTTAGTTGTTCCCGCTGTTTTTGGTGTCTGCCCCCAGTGGGTGAGGTTGGTTCAGTGGCTTGTGTAGGCTACCTGGTGGAGGGGACTGGTGCCTGTGTTTTGGTGGGTGGGGCTGGATCTTTGTTTGTTTGTTCTGGGTGCTGGATCTTGTCTTTGTGGTGGGTAGGGCTGCATCCAGTGGTGTGTTTTAGGGTGCCTGTGAACTTAGTATGATCTTAGGCAGCCTCTCTGCTAATGGGTGGGGTTGTGTTCCTGTCTTGCTAGTTGCTTGGCACGGGGCATCCAGCACTGGAGCTTGCTGGCCTTTGGGCGGAGCTGGGTCTTAGAATTGAGATGGAGATCTCTGGGAGAGCTCCTGCCGATTGATATTACGTTGGGCCGGAAGGTCTCTGGAGGACCAATGTCCTGAACTCAGCTCTCCCACCTCAGAGGCTTAGGCCTGACACCAGGCCAGAGCACCAAGGCCCTGTCAGCCACACAGATGGGGCAGCTGTCCTGTCACAGAGTCACCTGAGGGCCGGGCATCCTGTTGGGGGTTCCTCTCCTTGAGTCCTGGAGATGCCTGAGGGGCGGCCTCCTGTCAGGGGCTTCCTGGTCAGGTGCAGTTACCTGAGGGCTGGGTGTAGGGTCTGAGTCATGCGGGGTGCTGGGCACTCGCCTTCTCTGCTCTGGAGCTCAGTGTTGGGGGGTTCGGCCGGCATATGAGCTGGTTCCATACTTAATCCCAGGCTGGCCCTCAGTGAGAAGCAGTTCAGACTCTGAGAGTGCTCTGTTATTTGCGGTCCTAGAAAGAGGCCGCCTGGGCAGACCTTGCCTCTTTTTTTGGCGAGGCCACCTGTTTAAGCAACAGAAAGCGGTGCCCAGATGCCTCGTTGCTGTTAGTAATTGTACTGGGGAAAAAGTCAATCCTCTCACCCCTCAGTTCTTCCCTCCCCAGAAAGACAACAATAGCCAGTCCTTCCTCTATTTTAAGTCCCAATCGAGAGCTTATTGCCTCCATTTCCCTGGTGTCATTTCCTCCTAATTCACATCCAGGTTGCATCCTTTGCTTTTGAAGTTCCATTGGGTGGTGCCATTCCTAGAAATTTTCTGTGTGTACTTACCATACAGTCATTTGGGGGCTGATGGTGATGATGGGAAATGTGTATGAGTGTGTGTGTGTATGTGTGAATATGTGTGTGTGAGTGCATGGCTAGGTGTGTGTGTGTGAGGTGGGTGCAGACAATTTTGTGGATCAGACTCTGTATTACCATCTTACCAAAAAGAGAACAAGAAACTGATTTCTATTGTTTTGGGGTCAAATTTTCTAAGAATCTCACCTTGAATTCTTTGTAGATGTTACTATGTATGACATAAAAAATAAAATGTATCCCTGAAATGTCTCATGTTTTGGAAATGCTTCAATAGGAAGAATTTGTTATATAGTCAAGCAATCCTTAATGGGGTCATAGCACAGCATCATGGGAAGGCCCTGGAGGGCATCCCACCTCTTCATCCTATAACTGGGGAAACAAGGCCCCTAGGGGGAAAGGAGCCTTGTGGTGTGTGGATGGCAATCCCCAGTCCTGGCTTCTTTCCTCTGACACACAAGTGGGTGGAAATGGCCCTTAGTATGACCTATTAGAGACCAAAGCAGGCTAGATATTAACCATTCTTCCTGTGGGGTGATCTAATGCATGTAAACTCCACCATCACTGCCCAGAAAAACCCATTCCCAATTTAAAGTTCCAAAGAGTGCCAAAAAACGGGTTGCTGAAGCATCCACTCATTCATTCAACGTGCCTGTGCCTCTCTGGTTCTGGGTACTGGGGACCCTGAGGTGCACACGCAGTGCTGGCCCCCACCCACTCTGCCCCCTGCTGGCCGGAGGCCCGCACTGCAGGTCATATTTTCCCCATCACCACGGAGGCATGTGTGAGTGTGCGTGTGTGTTTGTGTGTGTGTGTGTGTGTGTGTGTGTGTGGTAAAGCCAGAGAATCTGCCCAGGCTCCAAGGCTGCAGGTTAGGGGGTACTCAACATCGATAGGAAAACTTGTCTAAGGTACAGGGAGGCGCAGAGTGAGCTAAAGAGGCTTCCCTCAAAGGCCGGCTTGAATTTGGTGTTTGAGGGATGATTTTAGGGTTAAGAAAGCATTAAGATTGTCTTTCCTCCCTGAGAGAAAGTATGTGGACGTGGGAAATGATGTCACAAACTTTAAATTGTGTGGAATTCCAACAGCTGGTGAAATAAAAAGGTGTATCGGAAATTGAAAGGGCTAAGAACCTGTTTGTGTTCTCCCTTCGGGATGAGGGCTCCCTCTTCTTGCCTTTCCTCTTACCTTTCCTCCCCCTCCCCCACCCCACTTCCTCCCATCTTTCCTTCCTCCCTAAAAAAATTTATTTTTCTCATTATAGACAATTTGACAATTTGGGGAGGGTGAAAGAAAGTAGGAAAAAAAACCCGCCCAGGGAGGTTGACATGGAGGAGGCTATGCTTGTGTGGGGTAGGGGTATATAGGAGATCTCTGGACTTTCTACTCGATCTTGATGTGAACCTAAAACTGCTATAAAAAATAAAGTCTGTAAATTAAAAACAAAAACAAACCTCCACCCATAAGTCCCACGTGCAATTTATTCATTCACTCTTTTTTTTTTTTTAACATAGTTGTGTTCACACCATCTGGACAATTTCATAACTTTCTTTTGCCATTAAACTTTATAACGAAAGCATTTCCATGTTATTATGAATTTTTCTGAAACTTTTTTTTTATTGAAGTATAGTTGATTTACAATATTGTGTTCGATTCTGGTGTACAGCAAAGTGATTCAGTTATACATATATATTCTTTTTCATTGTAGTTTATTACAAGATATTGAATATAGTTCTCTGTGCTATACTGTAGGACCTTGTTGTTTATATATTTTACAAATAGTAGTTTGTATCTGCTAATCCCAAACTCCTAATTTATCCCTCTCCCCCTTTCCCCTTTGGTAACCATAAGTTTGTTTTCTATGTCTGTGAGTCTGTTTCTGTTTTGTAAATAACTCCATTTGTATCATATTTTAGATTCCACTTATAAGTGATGTCATATGGTATTTGTCTTTCAGTGTCTGTTTCACTTAGTATGATAATCTCTAGGTCCATCCATGTTGCTGCAAATGGCATTATTTCATTCTTTTTTTATGGCTGAGTAGGATTCCATTGTATATATGTACCACATCTTCTTTATCCATTTATCTGTCGATGGACGTTTAGGTTGCTTACATGTCTTGGCTATTGTAAATAGTGCTACTATGAACAATGGGATGCATGTATCTTTTCAAATTAGTGTTTTCTCCAGATGTAAGCCCAGGAGTGGGATTGCTGGATCATATGGTAACTCTATTTTTAGTTTTTTAAGGAAACGTACCGTTTTCCATAGTGGCTGCACCAATTTACATTCCCACGAACAGTGTAGGGGAGGGGCTCCCTTTTCTCCACACCCTCTCCAGCATTTATTGTTTGTGGACTTTTTAATGATTGCCATTCTGACTGGTGTGAGGTGGTACCTCACTGTAGTTTTGATTTGCATTTTTCTAATAATTAGTGATGTTGAACATCTTTTCATGTGCCTGTTTGCCATCTGTATGTCTTCTTTCGAGAAATGTCTATTTATGTCTTCTGCCCACTCTTTGATTTGGGTTGTTTTGTTTGTTTTTGTTTGTTATTGAGTTGTATGACTCTTTGTGTATTTTGGAAATTAAGCTCTTGCGGGTCACATCATTTGAAAATATTTTCTCTCAGTTCGTAGGTTGTCTTTTCATTTTGTTTATGGTTTCCTTTGCTGTGCAAAAGCTTATAAGTTTGATAAGGTCCCATTTGTTTATTTTTGCTTTTATTTCTATTGTCTTGGGAGACTGACGTAAGAAAGCATTGCTATGATTTATGTCAGAGATGTTTGCTTATGTTCTCTTCTAGGAGTTTTATGGTGTCCAGTCTTATCTTTGTCTTTAAGCGATTTTGAGTTTATTTTTGTGTTTGGTGTGAGGGTGTGTTCTAACTTCATTGATTTACATGCAGCTGTCCAGCATTCCCAACACCACTTGCTGAAGATACTGTCTTTTCTCCATTGTATATTCTTGCTTCCTTTGTTGAAGACTAATTTACCATAGGTGTGTGGGTTTATTTCTGGGCTCTCTATTCTGCTCCATTGAGCCATATGTCTGCTTTTGTGCTAATACCATGCTGTTTTGATTACTGTAGCTTTGTAGTATTGTCTGAAATCTGGGAGGATTATGCTTCCTGCTTTGTCCTTTTTCCTCAGGATTGCTTTGGCAATTCTGGGTCTTTTGTGACTCTATATACATTTTGTGATTATTTGTTCTAGTTATATGAAAAATGTAATGGGTAATTTGATAGGGATTGCATTAAATCTATAGATTGCTTTGGGTTCTATGGCCATTTTAACAATATTAATTCTTCCAATCCAAGATCAAACATTATTTTTAATGGCTTAATATTCCACATTATAGAATTTCAATGTATTTGGCTCCTTAGGAAATGCTACGATGAAGATGTTGATAGGTAAGATTTTTTTATTTGGACTTATTGCCTTAAGATATATTTGCAATGTTCTTGGATTGGAAGAATCAACATTGTGAAAATGACCTTACTACCCAAAGCAATCTACAGATTCAATGCAATCCCTATCAAACTACCATTGGCATTTTTCACAGAACTAGAGCAAAAAATTTCACAATTTGTATGGAAAAACAAAAAACCCCAAATAGCCAAAGCAATCGTGAGAAAGAAAAATGGAGCTGGAGGAATCAGCCTCCCTGACTTCAGACCATACTACAAAGCTACAGTAATCAAGACAGCATGATACTGGAACAAAAACAGAAATATAGATCAATGGAACAGGATAGAAAACCCAGAGATAAACCCACGCACATATGATCACCTTATCTTTGATAAAGGAGGCAAGAATATACAATGGAGAAAAGACAGCCTCTTCAATAAGTGGTGCTGGGAAAACTGGACAGCTACATGTAAAAGAATGAAGTTAGAACACTTCCTAACACCATATACAAAAATAAACTCAAAATGGATTAAAGACCTAAATGTAAAGCCAGACACTATAAAACTCTTTGAGGAAAACATAGGAAGAACACTCTTTGACATAAATCACAGCAAGATCCTTTTTGACCCACCTCCTAGAGAAATGGAAATAAAAACAAAAATAAACGAATGAGACCTAATGAAGCTTAAAAGCTTGTGCACAGCAAAGGAAACCATAAAGAAGATGAAAAGACCACCCTCAGAATGGGAGAAAATATTTGCAAACGAAGCAACTGACAAAGGATTATCTCCAAAATATACAGGCAGCTCATGCAGCTCAATATCAATAAAACAAACAACCCAATCCAAAAATGGGCAGAAGACCTAAATAGACATTTCTCCAAAGAAGATATACAGATTGCCTACAAACACAGGAAAGAATGCTCAACATCACTAATCATTAGAGAAATGCAAATCAAAACTACAATGAGGTATCACCTCACACTGGTGAGAACGGCCATCATCAAAAAATCTACAAGCAATAAATGCTGGAGCGGGTGTGGAGAAAAGGGAAGCCTCTTACACTGTTGATGGGAAGGTAAATTGATACAGCCACTATGGAGAACAGTATGGAGGTTCCTTAAAAAACTAAAAATTGAACTACCATATGACCCAGCAATCCTTCTACTGGGCATATACCCTGAGAAAACCATAATTCAGAAAGAGTCAGATATCACAATGTTCACTTTAGCTCTATTTACAATAGCTAGGACATGGAAGCAACCTAAGTGTCCACTGACAGATGAATGGATAAAGAAGATGTGGCACATGTATACAATGGAATATTACTCAGCCATAAAAAGAAATGAAATTGAGTTATTTGTAGTGAGGTGGTTGGACCTAGAGACTGTCATACAGAGTGAAGTAAGTCAGAAAGAGAAAAACAAATACCGTATGCTAACACATATATATGGAATCTAAAAACAAAAAATGGATCTGATGAACCTAGAGGCAGGACAGGAATAAAGACGGAGACGTAGAGAACGGACTTGAGGACATGGGGAGGGGGACAGGTAAGCTGGGACAAAGTGAGAGAGTAGCATTGACATATATACACTACCAAATGTAAAATAGATAGCTAGCGGGAAGCAGGTGCATCACAGGGGGAGATCAGCTCAGTGCTTTGTGACCACCTAGAGGGGTGGGATAGGGAGGGTGGGAGGGAGATGCAAGAGGGAGGGAATATGGGGATATATGTATACATACAGCTGATTCACTTTGTTATACAGCAGAAACTAACACACTATTGTAAAGCAATTATACTCAAATAAAGATGTTAAAAAAAAGATATATTTGCATATGTGTGATTAGTGGATCAAAGAGATTCACATTATCAAGCCTTGTATGCATACATCTTGCCAAATTGCTTTCCACTGCCACCAGCAATGAGTAAGCCTGCCTGTTTGACCACATCTTTGGCAGCACTGGGTATTTCCTTTTTATGGCTCCTTGCTACTATGAGCTCTTAGAGACAGCCCTGGTTATGACTGAGACCAGGTGTGGAGTGCCCTTGGGGTGACACAGTTACAGGACAAACGGGGGCAGGAGTCTTCAGCCATGCCCAGGGTGGGGCACCGTTCCTGTCACCCACTGTGAGGCCAGAGGGAGCAAGCCCAGGTGAACACAAGCCCCTAGCTACTCATAAAGGCAGCTCAGGGATGCTACAGGGCAGCATGATGTAATGCAGTGTGCTGTTTAGGGCTCTGCCTGGGTTTGAGTCCTTTTTTGCTAAACTCCTCGCTGTGTAGTTTGGGGCAGGAAGTTATCTCCCGAGGAGTCTCTGTTTCCTTTAATATACCTTGAGGCTAAAGTGCTCGCAGGAAGAGCTATTCTGGGAAATGAAAGGGATGACCTCCCCACAGCAGGATTTCAAATCAGCCTAGTTCTTTTCTTCCTTTCGCTTCATTCCCAAATCCCCCAGGAGCCAGGTCACGGCCAGATGCAGGCCAGAGCAGCATCTCCATCGGAGCTGGAAAGGATATAGTCTACCTCCATGGCGAGCACCACTTGCTGCCCTACAGCTCTGGCCGCCGCAGCCCAAGCGTGCCTGGTACATCCCACACCCGAGTGAGGCCAGGCCATTCAGTGTTCTGCGGCGTGAGCATCTGGAGGCCAGCCTTCCATCATTTTTCTTCCTTGTCTTTGGGATGGGATCATGAGAGGCAGGCTGGTAATTGCTCAGGAAAATAAGGCTCCTTTTTGATCAGGTGCTAAAAGTGCTTTCAGCAGCCTAGTGCAGCGCTGCTGACGGGAGCAGTCTCCAGCCCATTTCGTGACACTTCAAAGAGCAGAGGTCAGATTGCTTCTGGGAAATTAGCACCAACACCCCTACCCCCAACCTTGATTTTCTTGGACCATTGAACACACATGTCAAACTCAGAGATGGGAAATATTGATGTATCTGCAGCACAACCCCTGTTGAGAATTTACGGAAATCACCTTCTCTGAATGTTGCATTCAGTTTCTTGATCTGTAGAATGGGGATAAATTGGCTAAATCCTACCTCATCGGGTTATGAGGATCTAGGGAAGAGGAGAGAAAGGCACGGTGTTTATTGTGCTGCATACTTTTCATGTTATGCTTCATTAGATCTTTTCGAAAACTCCACGAGGTGGGGAGCATCATTACCTGGGATGTGGATCCACCTGGGATGTGGATCCACCTCTTTACAGCCCAGGTCCCCTCCCCAGCGCCCATGCGCTGCTTGCACAGACTCCCTCCTATCATTGCGAGCACCCAGGGGTGCGGAAGGAAAGCTTGGCTTTGTGACCCACAGCCAGCATGCTTCTTAACTCCCTTGTGCTGAAATTCTTCCTGCTGCAAACAGAGCTGGTTGGTTTTGTCCTCTACCTCCAGGTCGAAAGCACTGAAGCTCCCTACATTGGGAAAAAAGATGTGGTCAGAAAGTGGAAATTTTCCAGAGCAGCTCCTCAAGGCTGCACGGCTTGGGGGGCACAGGGTGGAGGTTCTCTCTGCCATCTCCCTTCAGCTCCCCAACCTTTTGGTTCTGCTCTCGATAGCATGATAGGTCAAGCATGTTGCTAAATATAGCCACCCTCCCAGATGGGCTGTCATCTGGATTGTCAGCAGTGTGTCCCAGGTTTTCAGACTGGGACTTGACAGTTAAGCTCAGTTATGGGACAGGGATTTTGTTTTCAGAAGTCCCACCTTCCTCCCCTCGAACTGTAGACCCAGGGACAGACCCCACAGAGCCAGGTGGAAGGCAGGTGGGAAGTAGGGTGGGGCTGGAGAGAGCCTGGACCTGCAGACCTGAGCATGACAGTGAGCTGAGTCCTCAAGATCAAAGTCTCTGACTCCTATGCCCTATGGCCTTGGGAACACGGCTACCTCACAGGAGCTGTAGGGTCCATCTGTAGGGCCAGGGTAAGTCACTGTCTCACCACCAGCAGTGTGGGAACTCGGGCAACCATTGAACTTCTGAGCCACAGTGGCCCCATGTGCAAGAAGGCATCATGGTAACTTCATGCTCACCATTACAGCGAATAAAGGAAAGCAAGGATGTGCTGACTTTGGGTCCTGTTGAAGCTCCTCACACTGGTGGAACTGGAGTCTGCCAGGTGGTATGGACTTTGCCATCTTTCCATCAGCTCTGCCATGCAGGTGTCTGGTTCAGCCCAGCCAAAATGTTCTGAACATCTCTGTGTGCTGGGAGCTTGAGGCTCAGAAAAACGATGAGTTCAAGGGCACCCAGACAGGAAGCAGCAGAGACAGGGTGATACCCATCTGATACTCCATCCTCTCTCTTCACCCAGTGGTGATCATTTGTATTGTTCTCTGGTTTATCGGTCTGAGAATTCTTAAGGAGGAAACCAGTTGAGGACAGAGGGGCACAGCTGGGTCTGGGCATGGCTGAGGGAGGGGACTCAAGGGGGCTCACCCCCGATGGAGCAGGTTGGGGGTCCAAGACTGCTGTACTGACCCATCTGAAAACTCTAGGGGCATTGTTTTATGTCAGTGTCATCCCTGGATTTGTGCAGCCCATAGTCTGTGCAGCTGAATGCAGTGGTCCCTCTAGGGCCACTTTCCCCCAAAGCCATCTTGGCACATTGGAGATACAGGCTGGGTACAAACTTTTTCCTCAGCCCTCTGAGCCCCACAGCCTCCCAGTTTAGGAGGAGGGATTGAAATTTGCTTAGCTGAAGGGATTTATTTTCCTTAGTGTCTATTCCCCTGTCCAGTGGTACAATGCAGTATAATTAGTTTGTCTGGCTTTGAATCCTTTGTTGATTCTAGAAGCATTTGTTTTGTAAATACCACGGGCCAGGCAATGGAATACAGCCATGAACAAGACAGGCAGAGTCACTGCTTTCATGGAACTTTGGGGTTTGTGGGTGGGAGTTTCAAGATAAGAACAGAGAGCAGACAGGGCCAGGCCATGTAGAGCCTTGGTGGCCAGGCCATCGAGTTTACATTTTATTCAGTGTTATAGGAAGCCAATGGCGGGCTTAGTCACAGGGCCAATAGGATCTGATGAACATTTAAAAAAGATTTCATAGCAGCATTATTTATAATTGCCAATATATGGAAGCAAGCTAAGTGCCCAACAAGAGATGAATGGATAAAGAAGATGTGGTATATATACTACAATGGAATATTACTCAGCCATAAAAAGAAAGACCTTTTGCCATTTGCAGCAATATGGATGCCGTATTATGCTAAGTGAAGTAAGTCAGACAGAGAAAGACAAATGCTGCATGGTATCACTTATATGTGGAATCTAAAAAATATAACAAACTAGTGAATATAACAAAATAAGAAGCAAACTCACAGATGTAGAGAATAAACTAGTGGTTACCAATGGGAAGAGGGAAGGGAGGAGGGGCAATATAGGGGTAGGGGATTAAGAGGTACAAACTGTTAGGTATAAAATATGCTACAATGGACCTCCCTGGTGGCGCAGTGGTTGAGAGTCCACCTGCCGATGCAGGGGACACGGGTTCGTGCCCCGGTCTGGGAAGCGGGGACACGGGTTCGTGCCCCGGTCTGGGAAGCGGAGCTTCCCACATGTGGCGGAGCGGCTGGGCCCGTGAGCCATGGCCGCTGAGCCTGCGCGTCCGGAGCCTGTGCTCCACAACAGGAGAGGCCACAACAGTGAGAGGCCCGCGTACCGCAAAAAAACAAAAACAAAAAAAAAAAAAAGCTACAAGGATATATTATACAACATGCGGAAATATAGCCAGTATTTTATAATAACTATAAATGGGGTATAACCTTTAAAAATTGTGAATTACTATATTGTACACCTGTAACGTATATAATGTTATATATCAACTATATTTCAATAAAAAAATAAAGATCTCTCTGGCTGCTGCATGGAAAATAGAATGTTGTAGGATGAGATGGGGGGCAGGGCCAGTCAGAAGGACATTGTAGGGGTTCAGGGGAGACAGCCGGTGGCCCAGAGGCTCAGGGAGGGGAAGGGGAGGTCATCTGGGATTGAATTTGGCTCTGGAGGCTTGGGTGTGATGGACGAGGAAGAGGAGAGCCAAGCAGGACTCCCAGCACTGAGTACATGCTCACACTGTCTGCCATAAGCGGGTCGCTTCAGTTTTAGGAAACAACCGTGCAGTTGGCTGGTTTCCACAGCTAACAGGTAGCGAGTGCATCTGTGTGACTGATCGCCATTATTGATTCATTTTAATCATCATGACAGTCTTGCAAGAAAGCTGCTATTGCTCTCTAAATAATTTGCTCAAGTCACTTGTCTGGTTACCCAAGCATCCAGAAAGTTAGTCTCAGCAGTAGGTGTAGCCTCTCCCTCGGGCCACCAGCTCTGGGTATCAGAGGGAGCTTGGTTCATGCCCATTGCTAAGGGATCAGGTCCACATTTGAGAATTTCACGTTGGCCTTCCCTTCCAGACATAGGTTTGCAATTATTCTCCTTATAAGTTTGCTGAAAGCTAAATGAACTATCCCAGCTCTCTGTCCCTGAAACAGACGAGCCTTACCCTGTAGAGGACATAGGGCTGCCTTGAACCTCCCAGAGGGCTGGGCGCCCTGCTGAGGGCCCCATGGAAAGACCTGAAGTCCCTGACCCCAGAGACCCCAGCAGTGTCTTTGAGCCCATTTGGAAGTTCCTGCAGAACACGAGGGTTCTCATTCAAGTAGCCCCATCCAGATGCTCACATGAAGTGGCTGTTCCGAGTGCCAGCAGGGAGGACCCCTGAGGTCAGCTGACAGTAACACACAGTCTCCCTGTTGGCATCACATGGCCACGAGAGAGAAGAGAAGTGTACAAGATGATGAACACGGGCCTAGAAGCCCCCAGACCCCTGTCCTTTATCTTGCTTTGAAACTTTGCCCCAGTATATCTTTGCACGGATCATTGGGCAGTTCCCTGCTCATAAAGGGCTGCTCTTCAAAGTACAATGGGATGTGCCTGCCCAAAGGCTTAAGATAAATTGCCCCATGTGTGAGCCTGTGCACACATGCTAAGCACTGGTATGCGTGTGGAAGCATTCACAGCTCTCCTGTGGACCACGAGAGAATCAGAATAAAGAGAGTGGCATTTGGGGCATTCTTGGCAGAGAATGAGATGGTGGTGCAGCTGGAGGTCCAGGTACGGATCCGAACCTGGCACCTTGCACCTGTGAATGAGGTACCATAATCTCCACTTTCCAGAGGAAGAAACTGGGAATCTGGCTCACAGTAGCACTCCATGGCAGAGCCAGCTGTGCACCCCATCCTCGTGGCCTACCCCTCAATATGCCCCTCTGGCTCCCGCATGGCCATCCATTGTGTTAAATGAGCGCTTCGACAACATCTGAAGGCCAGGTTTGGTGCTTGAATGTATTGCCACATTAATAGCTTCAGAACATTTCAGGCAGCATCAAAATAGTAAATTAGGACATGACAGACCATATATTCAGGGCAGAGAGCTGAAGTACCATTTTATTACATGTGCCATGGAATTAAAGGCTTAATTTTCTTTTAAAAGATGGTGATGCGTCATTTCCTGCAGCCAGATAAAAACAGTTAGCAGAAATGATTTATTTTTCATTCCATTTAAAAATAGGAAACCAGAATCCCAGGATCTACCTCTCTGTTATTTATTTCTGCCTGGAGGGCACTTGAGGCTTTGATCAGTCATTCTGACTCGAAGGACAGGCCAAGTCCTGGGTGTGGTCAGGAGAGGGAGGTGAGGACAGAGCGGTGGCTGTGTCTCTATGGGTCAGGGGAGCGTGGCTTCCCACGCAAGGCTCAGAAGGCAGGCAGGCTGAGTTCCTTTCCCATCCTTGGCCACAGGCTGGCTCTGTGGTCACCATTTACCTCTTGAAGCATGATTTTCTCACCTACAAAATGGAATCACAGCTGAGCTTCTGGTGGGACTATTGTCAGGATATCATGAGATTATATGTGGAAAGAAAGTGGGCCTCCAGTGGCTCTTGCACAATTATGTGATACGGTAGGCTGAAAATTTTAGAACAGCTCTTTTATTTTCTGATAATAAAAGTTATACTCATTGAGAGGAAATTTGGAAAATATAGAAAATAGCAAAGAAGCAAATAAAGAACATGGTATCATATGGCCCGGAGATGGTCAAAGTTATTTTTTCCCTTTTTCTTGGCATACTTATAAAACCAAAATTAGATTCATATACATTTACAAATGAATATTCTGGTACTCTGTTTTTCCGGCTTGATATTATAATGTGAATACCTGCCTCATCATTAATGACTGTCCATGAACTTCTTTGCACGGCTGCGTACTATTCTTTTGTAGAAATGCAAGTGACCTGTAATGATCCCTTCTCGTTGGATCTTTATATTCTTTCTTTTATGAACGCTTCCTGTGGTTGCTATAACATGTTAGTGCTGACAGAGGGGTTTAAAACAACAGACATTTATTCTCTCACAGTTCTGGAGGCCAGGAATCTGAGATCAAGGTGTGGGCAGGGCCGAGCTGCCTTTGAGTGCTGGTCCAGCCTCTGGTGGCACCAGGTGCTTCTGGGCTTGTGGCCACATCACTCCAGTCTCTGCTTCCATTTTTTTTTTTTTTTTTTTGCGGTACACGGGCCTCTCACTATTGTGGCCTCTCCCGTTTGCGGAGCACAGACTCCAGACGCGCAGGCTCAGCGGCCATGGCTCACGGGCCCAGCCGCTCCGCGCCATGCGGGATCCTCCCAGACCAGGGCACGAACCTGTGTCCCCTGCATCGGCAGGCGGAGTCTCAACCACTGCGCCACCAGGGAAGCCCACATGGCCTTTTTTTCTGTAAGTCTCTCTCCTCCAAGTGCTTCTAAAAGGAGACTTTGTCACTGGATTTAGGGCTCACCTGGATAATTAAGCTGATCTCCTCATCTCTAGATCCTTAATTATATTTGCAGAGACTCTTCCCAAATAAGGTCACATTCACAAGTTCTGGGGGTTAGGATGTTGACATATCTTTTGGGGGCCACCATTCAGCCCACTGCAACCAGGGAACCAGGGCTTAAAGAAGTCCAGCTCTTTGCCCAGTGTCACAAGCTTTCAGGTAGTAGAGCTGGGATTCTATCCCAGGCATCTGGCCTAAATACATTTAATTTGTCTGAACATCTTTTTATCTACATGGGAGTCATCTTTTAAACTTTTTGTTTTAATGACCTCTTTGTGTCTGATGACAATGGCACTCTCCTGTCTGTTCTTCCCAGGCCCAGTCACCCTCACAGACAGGCCCCCAAGACCCTATCCTCATATCTGTCCCTACCAGTTGGGTGAGAGGGAAGGGAGCCAACACTCACAGTATGGCAGGTGTGAGCCCTCTGCCCCCGGGGATTCCTGCTGTCTGAACCCACTGTCCCCTCCATCAGATGCCACAGGTATCAACAGCACCAGCTGAATCCAGACCACTGTCCCCAGCTTCTCTCCTTTCCCCAGGAGACCCCCGAGCAGGTCTGCCCTACCCCTTCACTGACGTCTGTGGGACAAAACCCTCTGCAGCACCCTTGACCTCTCCTTGTGGCCAGAGTCACAGTGAGGGTCCTGAGTGATGTTGCCCCATCCACTGCTTTGTAAATCTGATTAATACATGAGAACAGTTTGTGGGTTTCCCGGGGATGGATGTGCACCATCTGAGGGATGTGCACCAGAGAAGGCACCTCTGAGGGGGCCTGGCTAGCTGACTTGCCTCCATTTCCTGCTGTAAGCCTGAGTGTTCGCCCTTGTAACCGCCCTTTTGGGGGTGAGACCCCTCTGGTGAGCCCCTGCTGGGACTGTCAGCACCCAAGAAGGGGACGTAGCACCCCGCATGCTTCCTCAGGTCTCCTGGGTCTTGGGCCCGCCCTGAATCAGCTTGCTTCTGTGTCAGGGGCCTGAGCCACACCGCTGTACTCATGCAAGGTGGGGCTCGGGGCAAGACAAGGGGGAGCACCTAATACATGGCAGGGGCCAGGCCAGGTGATTAATGATCGACCTACAGTCACTCTAAGACTTAGATAAAATTATACCCATTTTAAAGATGAAGAAACTAAAAGGAAAAAATGACTTGCCCAAGGCCATACAAGCAGCAGGGAGCAGCGCCCCTTGGCTCCATAGCGGAGGTGCTAAGTCCTTTTCCATAGACGATCCCTACCATTGCAGATTCTGTTTCTACTTCAATATAGGCTTAACCCTGAGAAGGTCATAGCCAGGCTTCTCCAGGAAAGACAGGGCTTGACAAGTGAGTGATAAAGATACAGGTTTGCTTTCAGGCTTGGAATCTGGGTCTTCTGATCATGAGCAGCTGGGCCAGAGCCCAGAGTCAGGGGAGGAGGTTGGAGGAGGGGTCTGTGGGCTACAGGTACCTGAGCCCTGTAAGTCCCATGTGGATTGCATGAATGTCCCCATGACAGCACAGGGCTATGCTGAGCGTTCCATGTGACCAGGTGCCTGACCGGGATGGATGGGACCTCTGCAGCTCCAGCAGACTTTCTCAAGGAAAAAGGTTAAACAGAAAAGAAGTTGTCCAAAGACCAGGGAAATGAACCCAGGTTCTATGGATGGAGATTGGAGCTTTAGTTACACATACTGTCTCATCTAACCTCCCCAGCAGCTCAGCAAGTAGGCCGTATTATCCCCTATTACAGACTGGGAAATGAGGCTCAGAGAGGTTAAGTGACTTGTGCAGGGTCACACAGCAAGAAGGAGATGGAGCTGAGATTCAACGCTTACTGAAGCTTGTGCCTCTGAACCCAAGCAGGTGAAAAATTTGCCCCCATTCTTCTTCCTGCTGTAGCTACTCAGTCAGAAATTTACTCTTGCAGGGAGAAGTGCTTAAAGACATACAAGATTCAGAGACATGATATGGTCACAGATGTGACTGAGGTAGGCCTCTTAGCTGGGTCAGAAGCTGCTCCTGTGGTGGAGGACAGCCTTCTGCTAGCTCCTAAGACCCCTGGTGCAGGAGAGCCGGGCATCTCCCAGGCACAGGCCTGCTGGAAGGGCTGGGTAAGGCAGCCTGTATGCTGTGACTTCCTCTGAACAGCGGTGCCCAGCACCAGCCGTGCTGGGAGTAGACCCTGGTCTCCCTCAGCCACTAATCAGCGTCCCTTCCATCTACATCCTTGGCACTGCCACCCAGCTTCCCGCCCTCCATGAGACAAGCTGGGGCTGAAATATCACCCAGCAAGTCCCTCCAACCTGGCCCTGCCGAGAAAGCGGTCTTTACAGTGAGAAATGAGGGGAGCACAGAGGCTCACTCACCATGGCAGCGTTCACCTCGAGCAGCAGCAGCGTGAAGGGCACAAGATGGACACGGGCTGCATGCAGGGCTCCTGCCCTGGGCACTCACACTTCCTTTCTCGGAGAGACAATGAGGCAGTGGGAAAGAATCCGCTCCCACCCAGCTGGGCCTGCCCTTCGCCTGAGACACCAGATCTGACTTGGAAGCCAGCTGGACATTCCTGCGTTAGGCTGCTCAGAAATGGACCATGGCCCCACCGCTCAGAGAGGCCCAAGTGCTCTGGCTCCCTGCTTCCTTTGGAGCCTGGCCCTTCTCTGCAACGCCCCCATCGCAAGGGACTGGATCTCTGACCTTGGTGAAGCCCTCGGCCGACCCCGCACCCGCCATCTGGCTCTGTTTGTTTATAAATAGGCCCATTTCTCATCCTGCTCCAGCCCAGAGCTCCACACCCAAGAGGCAGATGCAACCTCGGGATTCCCTTTCCAGCCAAGGGCAGAGCAGGACCCGACGGGCTCGTGGGCCTGAGGGATGAGATCACAAATTCTCCTGCAAATAGCAACTCATGCTGGACAGTCAGAAGCACAAGTCTGCCTGTGGGCTACTTTCCTGCGGCTTTCCTAACAAATGACCACACACAGCACGGCTTAAACAACAGACGTTTATTGTCTCACTGTTCTGGAGGCCAGAAGTCTGAAATCAAGGGGTCAACAGGGTTGCTCTAGGGGAGGTTCCTTCCTTGTCTCTTCCAGCTTCTTGAGGCCCCATTCATTCCTTGGTTTGTGGACACATCACTCCAACCCATATGGTCACATGGCTTCCTTCTCTTCTCTTTGTCTCAAATGTTCTTATAACAGGCCACCTGCCATTGGATTTAAGGACACCAGGATAATCCAGGACTCATCACACCATCCTTAAGTCTATCTGCAGAGACCATTCTTTTCACATAAGGTCACATTCATATGTCCCAGGAATTAAGACACAGACATATATTTCGGGGGCCAGCATTCAGCCACTGCAGCTCCTTGTTATGAATGAAATTTACTCAGGTGGCCATTGACAGGAGGGTCAAATGAGGAAGCCTGAGAAAAGGGATTTGTAACAGAGAGATGCAAGCATTTGGGGTGCCTGATGTTTGCGCTCCCGGGGCCAGGTAAATCCTGCTACTTCTGAAGGAGACTCTTTAATGGTGGACTGTCCCTGGCAAAGCCGAGGGCTCGGGAACAGGCTGTGTGTCATCTCCGGCTTGGCTGAGTTTGTGGGTCAGTGCCCAGCTATTGGATGGATTAGTGAATCGTCAATAGATCCGGCTGAGCTGAGACATCTGGAGTAAGCAGACCACAGATAGGCACTTGTGATTTTGGCTTTCGTGGTGATGTTGTGTGATTTGTAGCTTGGCTCACGGCCACTATGACACTCACAGAGCCTGGTCAGATGTCACAGTGTTATGCTCTTTGCCGAGTGAAATGACCTGAGTGTAATTTCATGGCTCATGGAAAGAACATGGGCTCTGGAGTCACACAGACCCCGCGGGTCTGTCCCTGCCATCGCTCGCTGCCCACGGGAAATTCTCGAGGCTTCCTCTTAGTAAAATGAGGGGAGACAAACCCATCTGGAGGCATTGCTGTAATTACGAAGCTAGATTCTATCTCAAGGGCCTGGTCCAGGGCCTGGCATGTAGTAGGCACTCATTAAATGGCTGTTTCGATTTGGGAGTGGGAAGGCCACCATCCACCATCCGCAGAAGCCTGGACCTTTCCACTGCCTCCTTCCTCCCCTCTCCCTCTCTCTGAGTCCTACCATGTCTTGAACTCTCCCTCGTGTCCCCTGGTTTGGGCCATGCATTTGCTCCCCCGGGTCCCTGCAGCAGTTTCCCGACCACTCTCACTGCCTCAGGCTCTCTGCTCTAGGCCTGCTTCACACAGCAGCCAACGCCAGGGACAGCTCTGGTTTTGTCACATTCTCTGCCTCTGTGTGTTGATGATTTCTCACCCCTGCTGGATCCTGGATCAGAGCCCCTCCGAATCAGCCCTGCCCATGTGGCAGCCGCAGGGATCGCTGCTCTTCTTTCACGCCCTGCGTTCCAGCGCCTGTGAGCCCTGCTCCAGCAGCTTCTCCTCCCGCCTGCTCTCACTCAGCCCTGCCTGCTTCCCTCATCCCTCCTCCTCCCACATCTCTCTCGTCTCTCTCTCCTTTCCTCTCCCTCCCTCCTCTTTTCTCTCCCTCTCTCCCTCTTCTCTTTTTCTCTCCCCTCCTTCCCGCTCTCCCCATGGTCCCCATTGCCCTTCTCTGTGTTCCTATAGCACCTTGAACTTCCCATAAACACACCACACTGCACTGAGCCTCTTCTGGAACCTTGCAGTGTACACGGCACTCCCAGACTGCTCTCGCAGGGGATGGGGAGGGTCATGGTCCAGAGCCCAAGCTCTGGAGCCAGGGTCTGGGAGTGAACTGCCTGTGTGCCCTTGGGCAAATCACTTCACTTCTCTGGGCCTTGTTTTCCTCAGCTGTGAAGCTTCTGTGAGTGACTCCTTGCCCTCACAGAAGGGCTCCCACTTAGACTAGCACACACTCACCACCGAGGATGGTGGTGTGTGCTAGCCTAAGTGGGAGCCCTTCCGTCATGGAGTTGACAGCCTGGGGGATATCAGAAAAGATGAGCCATCATGATGCCGTGTGATAGGGGAAGTGTGGTGTAATGAAAGGACAGGAGGGGTTCCTCACCCGCTAGAGACACACATGTGGCTAGGGCCTCCCTCCAGAGGCCTCGAGGTGCGCAAGGACGGCGAGGACTATGTCATGGTTGTCGATACGTTCCAGGGCCTGGCACTTCCACCTTCCATGCTGTTACACACCTTCTGAGCACCATGCCAATCTGTCTGTCCACCACTCTCATTCTAGTTACTGCTGCCTCCACCTGCAACAAACGAGCCCGGCAGCAAACCCCCCACCCCGCCCCTTCTCCTGGACTCCACACCACGTGCCTCTCACTTCTTGTCTCAGACTTCCCGAGGCCGGGACATGTGGCAATGCCTGTGGGGACCCACTGAGCACTCACACGGGTATGGTCCCAAAGTGCAGGGCTCTGTGTACCGGGCCCACTCTTGACCTGTGGAGGTGGACAGCCAAATGATGAGCTGCTCTCCACCCAAGTCCCAGGAGGACAATTCTGAAAGGCATTTCAAAAAGTTCTTCAGAAGTTTCTGGTCAGGTGGAGTACTAGTCCCCCTTAGCAGTGGGTAGCCCATAATGCATCTTCCAGTTACCTCTCATGTTTTCTCTGCTCACTTCCCTGGTCCTACACTCCATATCCCTGGGATGCTTCCCAAATACAACTATCTACATCAGCCCTTCATCTTGGTCTCTATAGGGACTGCTTAACATAAGATCCCTAACAAGGGTTTAACTTGAGCTGACTGAATACCTCAGCCAGAGAAGGCTGCCACATCCTCCAATGCTTCTTAGTAGGTGAGTCCCCTTTACAGCAATGGTGCCAAAGTAAAGAAACAGGGATGGAGCAGATCAGGCAGTGAGAGAGAGAGAGACCAGGCACGGGGGCCAACTAAGGTGGATCTGAGGCTAGAATCCAGGTCACTGTGTTGAGCCTTCCAACCCATAAACATAGTATGTCACCCTTATTTAGGTCTTCTCTGATTTCTGTCCTCAGCAGTTTATAATTTTTGGTATACAGATCCTGTACATGCTTTGTCAAGTTTATACCTAAGTGTTTCATTTTCTTTGGAGCAATAATCAATGGTATTGCATTTTAAATTTTGGTTTCAAGGTGTTCATTTGTGCATGTAGAAATGCAGTGTACTTTTGTGTGTTGACCTTATATTCTTGCTGAACTCACTTATTAGTTCTAATTTATGTGTGTGTGTGTGTGTGTGTGTGTGTGTGTGTATTTCTTGGGATTTTCTATGTAGACAATCATGCCATATGCAAATAAGGACAGTTTTATTTCCTCACTTTCAATCTGTAGGCCTTTTGTTTCTTTTTCTTACCTTATTGCAGTGGCTAGAACTTCAATTATGTTGAAGAGGAGTGATGAGAGCAGATATTCTTCCCTTGTTCAATTTTTCACTATTAAGTATGTTGTAGTCATAGGCTTTTTGTAAATGCTCTTTATCGTGTGAAGTGGTTCCCCTCTATTCCTAGCTTGCTGGGAGGTTTTTCTTTTTTTAATTATCATACATGGGTGTTGGATTTTGTCAAATGTTTTTCCTGTGTCAATTGGTATGACCATATGATTTTTCTTCTTTAGCCTATTGATGGATTACATTGATTGATTTTCGAATGTTGAATAAGCATACTTGGAATAAATTCCACTTGGTTATGGTGTGTAATCCTATTTATATCATCACTGAATTAGATTTTCTAGCACTTTGCTGAGGGCTTTTACCTCTAAGTTCATGAAAGATATTGGTCTGTAGCTTTCTTTTCTTGTGATATCTTTGTCTGGTTTGGTATCAAGGTAATACTGGTCTCATAAAATGAGTTGAGAATTGTTCTTTCTTTTACTTTTTTGCTGACATTACATAAACTTCATGTAATTTTTAAGTATTTGGCAAAATTTTGTGGTAAATCTATTGGACCTGGAGATTTATTCTGAGGGAACTTTTTAATTGCACATTTTTATAGGACTATTCAGGCTATCTATTTCTTCTTGGTTGAGTTTTATAGTTGTAGTTTTTGAGGACTTGGTTCATTTCTTCTGTTATCAAATTCATGAGTGTAAAGTTGTTTGTAGCCTTCCCTTCTTATCTTTTTAATGGCTGCAAGGTAGGTCTGTGGTGAAATCTCCTGTTTCCTTCCTGATATTGGTGATTTGTGTCTTCTCTCTTTTATCTTTGTCAGTCTTGCTAGAGGTTTACCAGTTTTATTGATTTTTTTAAGAAGTAGCTGTTTGATTTCATTGATTTTCTCTATTGATTTCCTGTTTCAAATTCTTTGATTCTCTTGTTTTTATAGTTCCTTGCTTCTACCTGCTTTGGATTTATTTTGTTTTTATTTTTCTAACTTCCTGAGATAGGACTTAGATTATTGATTTGAGACTGTTCCTCTTTTCTAATGTAAGTATTTAGTGCTATGAATTTTCCTGAAGGATAGTTTCATTGGATGTAGAATTCAAGGTTGACAGCCCTTTTCTTTAACTGCATGAAAAATGGCATGCCACTTCCTCCTGGACTCTATATCTTCATTAGAGAAATTGGCTGTCACTCGAATTGGTGTTTTGTTAAAAGAAAAGTATCACTTCTTTTGGGCTGCTTTTAAGATTTTTTCTTTGTCTTTAATTTTCAGAAGTTTACTTACAATGTATGTTGGTGTGGATCTCTTTTGGTTTTTCCTGTTTGGGACATGCTCAGCTATTTGAGTCTCTCAGTTTATGTTTTTCACTATATTTAAGAAGTTTTTAGCTATTATTTCTCTGAAAACTTTTCAGCCCACATTCTTTCTCTCCTTCTGAGACTATACTGATGCAAATGTTAGATCTTTTGTTGTTGTCCAACAGGTCCCTGAGGCCTGTTGGTTGATTCCCCTGTTTGGCTGGAGTGCATTCTCAAGTAACACATAAGAGTGTGAGGCAAATCTTGGCATCTGTAAAAAATGTCTTTATTCTCTCACACTTCACTGTTAGAATTTCAGGTTGAAAATTAATTTTCTATCAGAATTCTTGTTTTTTAAATAAATTTATTTATTTATTTTTATTTTTGGCTGTAATGGGTCTGTTGCTGCACGGGGGCTTTCTCTGGTTGCGGTGAGCAGGGGCTACTCTCTGTTGCGGTGTGTGGGCTCCTCATTGCGGTGGCTTCTCTTGTTGCAGAGCACAGGCTCTAGGCGCACGGGCTTCAGTAGTTGCGGCTCATGGGCTCCAGAGCGCAGGCTCAGTAGTTGTGGCACATGGGCCTAGTTGCTCCGTGGCATGTGGGATCTTCCCAGACCAGGGCTCGAACCCGTGTCCCCTGCACTGGCAGGTGGATTCTTAACCACTGTGCCACCAGGGAAGCCCTCTATCAGAATTCTTAAGGCATTGCTTCATAATCTTTTAGCACCCAGTGTGGTTGATACACAGTCAGAAGCATGGATGGTTTTCCTTCCTTTGTAGGCAACTCAATTTTATTTTTTCTTTCTGAAAACTTTAAGGTACTCTTATTTATCTTGATGCCAAAACCACACAGTATTGATTACTATAGCTTCATAATAAGTTTTGAAATCTGGTAGTGTAAGGCCTTAAACTTTGTTCTTTTTCTTCGAAGATTGACCTGGCTACTCCAGGTCTTTGCATTTCTATGTAAATTTAGAATCATTTGTCAATTTCCACAAAAATAAAACCTCCTGGGATTTTACCTGGGATTGAAATAAATATATAGATCAATTTGGAGAGAATTGACGTGTTAAAATGATTAAGACTTTCCTTCCAGTAAAAAGGTATATTCCTTTATTTCTCAGGTTGTTCTTTCTTCCTTCATTAATATTTAATAGTTTAAAAAATATAGATCTTACACATTTCATGTTCAGGTTATTTATAAACATTTTATAGCTGTGGTTGTGCATGGGGCTTTTTATCCTTTTCCATTTTCTGACTGGTTACTGAGATCTCACAAGGGCATTAGGGGCTCTGCGACCCCTTTGAAGTCCTGGACAGTGAAACAGACAGGTCTTATGAGGACCTCTGGGACCTGGGTTCCCTTCACTCAAAGTAGCTGACAGCACTTATGAATTTTGAGAGGTTGTGAGCAGGAAAGAGACATTGTCCAATCTAAGTTTAATGAAGGGTCTTCTGGATGTAGTGTGTGTGTGTGCAGGGACCTGGGGGAATGGGACCACGCCAGAGGCAAGGACACTGGTTTGGAGAGCGTTGTCACAGGAGGGGTTCCAGCCTGGCTGACTCTGTAGTGGGGGTAGGTGCCTCTCCCTAAGGGGGCTAGGCCAGTGACCCTGACTGAAGCTGTTCCCCCAGCTATGGGCACTAAAGGCCTTCACTGTCTAAGTGCTGGAAGAACAGGCAGAGCTCCTTCCTCACTAGAGAACAGAATATAGAATCGTTTGCTTTCTATCCCCAGTGTGAACTCCATGACTGTTGCCTTTTCTTGCTCCATCTCTCTGGCCAGTTTGCCTCCCTGTTCCTGGTTCCTTCCCTGATGTCTGCTGCAACCAAGTCACACTGGCTGTATCTCTGAGCTTGGACCCTCACCACAAGCTCAGCACTGCTGCCCCGCATAGCATGGCCATTGGGTGCTGGTGCTGGCTGAGCTGAACTTGAGCTCATTGTGTGTCCTTGGACTTACAGCACAGGCTGCTAGCCTTTCTTTGGAGAAGCCCACTGGGGGACTTAACTCAGTTTCTATCAGTCATCACCCAGCAGTTCCACCCAAATCCAAGTCTCTGGCTGGAAGAACACTGTACCAAAAAATCCAGTGGATTCTCTTATAAATCCAGATCAGTTTCCATTAAGGCTGGGCTAGAGAATTTCTGGAAGCAGGCGGGACATAGTTCCATCACATGTCAGTTTGCTGTTGCTTCTCTCTTGCTTTGGAAAGGCAGAGAAAATAGAACCATTGGAATCCACCAGCAAATGTCTCATTGCTCAGCCATGCGGTCTCAGACCTGTCCTCAACACAAACCAATATGAACGGGTAGCAGTGTTTAATCATTTTTCATAGTCACTAATGAAAACAGTGCTGCTTCTGGCTGGGTAGTTCAAAGTGCCCAACAAATGAATTCTGAGTCCCAGGCAAGAACTCCAGATCTAGAAGGTGTTGGATCAACTAATGACATACCTTGTGCAAATTTTAAACCTCCCAGTAATGTCCGTGACTGTGGCCTAATGGTACGATAGAGACTTTAGGATTTGTACATATATTCGTCACAGTAATTAAAATCCTGGAGTTCTATTATATGTTATTTGTATGGCAGTTTGCGATGTGTTTAATGCTCCCAGTTTCAAAATTATTAAAGCTACTGTCCCTGGACTGGTCAACGTGACAAGGAAAGTAAGATTGTGATCATATTCCTTCTTGATGGGGCAGGAGGGGAGGAGGATGCGTGTGGGATTTTCTTGTAAAGAGAACAAATGCCAAATAAAAGAATTCCAGCTGTGCAACAGGAAAGTTGAAATGGTTTGTTAGGAGCGTTAATGTTGCAATGAAAACTAATTAAACCTGGAGCTAGGAGGAGCTCATTAGTGGTTTGGAGCCGAGGATTCTGCTTCTACAGAGGCGGCTATAGCACTGGGGAACTTGGAAAATTGTCAGCTGGGCTTGGGGTCAGGCGGCTCTCTCCTCTGTGTGGCTTCTGGAATTGGGCTTCGCTAATGATAGGCACTTGGCAGGCATGAATCAAGAGATCTCCTTGGAATACCTGAAGTACCCCCAGTCCCTGCCTCCAGAGGGGACCTGGATGATGTCACACCTGTCTGGGTGGGTCACCCCTTGCAGGCTACTGAGAATGAGCCTTTGAAGATGGGGAAGCGGGGTGGAATTGGCAGATTTTCTTTCCAATAAATGAGAGAGGTTTTCACACTGCAACTCAGCTCACTTCAAGCTACGGAAAAGAAAAGAAACCCACAGCTTCGACGGTAGTTTCGGGCTACTAAAGTGCTTTCACACACATCGCGTTTGCTTTTCTCAACAGTCCTCATAAAATCGCTTTATCATTTCTTTCTCCAAGTTGGTTGCCTGAGAGAAGGGAAGTTGTTTTTTTGCAGGTTGGGTTTGCCGAGCTGCAGACTCTGAAATGGGGTTTAGCTGACAGGATGCCCATTAAAGGAGGGGTCTTGGGACCAACCCTGTTAGAGGGAAGGGCTAGCAGCAGATGTGGGTGGAGGGAGAATCAAGCTTTGATCTTGTCTGACACCTCTGGGAGTTTTGGGACTGGAGTGGCCCTTCAGAGGTGTCCCGAGGTGGGTTGAGATGGCCAGGTCTTCATCCTTTGGCTTCGGTCAGTCATTGGATGGCAGCCACCCTGGGAAAGGCGGGACCTAGTGCTGGCTGGCTCTGTGCTGACACGAAGGGACCCCTGCCCACAGCACTCCCAGCAGCTGGGGCAGCAAGTCCGCCTTCACTGGGGGTTCTGAGCAGCACATGGCAACATCCTCTGCTGTTTTGTTCATCATACTCTCCCCTGAACTTAGCACAGTTCCCAGCACGTGATAGGTTTAGTAATGTATTCAATAGGTCCCTTTCACACAGAAAAAACGAAGGCTTTGGAAAGTGAAATAAACGGTGTAACTAAAGTTAGAAGGAAGGTCCCTAACTCCAGAATCCCAGCCCTGGCCACCCTCTCTTACCTCTACTCGTGAACGATGGAGTACACGAAGGGGGGTCATCGGGAGATGGTCATCTGGCCCCAGGTACAAAAAATACAAGTTACTCTTTCAACATCCAAAGAAGATAGCTAGGTTTTCTCTCTTTTGAGGTCTTTTCCTAGGCCTGCCTTTGGGTGGAGGATTGCCACTGGTCTCAAGAGGAAGGACAAGGGCTCTTACAGCAGGCCAGACTAACTTGGCCTCGAGTTTGAGGACTGCCAGAATGAAAGGTGGGCCCTGCTGTCCACCCTATGACTTGGCAGCTTTGGCCAGCCCAAGGGGCTGCCTGGTTCTGGGGTCCAGGCAAAGAGAACAGAGCCTGTGGACACATAGGCTGAGGGTTCCAAGCAAACTGCCCTGAAATAGCCTTGGATATTTTGTTACAAGGTCTCAGCCCCTGTGTTTGCATTGTAGGCAAAACCAAAGCAAAACGTAAATCTCATAACCAGACAAATATGGCAAAAAGATTTACTTTTCTTGATTTTCTGGTTCTTGAGTTCAGCACTTCTAGTGTGCCATGAGTGGGTTACAGAAGTGCCAACGTTTTTTTCCCCTTGGCCCTGGGGGCAGCGGGCAGGCATGAGGAGGGGCAGCTGGTCACCTCCAACCACAAGCAGCCTCTTCTGTTTATTCACATGTGCCGTAATCTAGAGGAGGCTGAGACGTGCCATTGAAACCACTTTGCTATAGGGAGCTTGTTTTGAATGTTGGAAGCCAAAAGTGCTCTGCATGGTAGTAAAGACCTTTCGCAGTTTTCCAAGTCAAATCCCATGACCCAAAGGAAACGGCCTGCTCTCTCCCAGGGCCCAGGACAGTCACGCTTCAGCTGTCAGATCCATGAGATCCAAAGGCTCCTGAGAGCATCTCGTTCAGGCCCCTCGTCTCATAGATGAGGATACTGAGGTCCAGGAAGGTAAACGCCTGGGCAACGGGCATAGAAACGAGGTGGGTTTAATTTGACAAAATTATTAACCCTGCTCATTATCCTGGAATGAGAGCGCATGAAAAATGGTAATTATTTAATTGCATACTTTATCTACATAGTATATTTTATGCATTGTATAATTATCACCATCATAATGAATGGTGGTGAATTCTTCCGTAGCTGATAGCAGTCTGCTGAAGGGGGTATTTAAATATCTTTTTTTTTTTTCATGTCAAGGTTAAGCCTAGGCAGACTTTTGCCTTTTGTTTAATCCCAGGCAGCAGAGAGAGGTGATGAAGAGACACGTTTGTGGGAGACCATGCACCAACCCCAACTCTTGATGGTCAGCCATCATTTCCCACAGTGCGGGGCAAGAGCACATCTCCAGGACACCCCACGGTATCCACAGTGCTGGAAAGTTTGACCTGACTTTACTAGAGGCCCCCAAATGCCCTGATTTCACAGGAGTAAAAATTTAGCAGTCAACTCTGAACCTTCCTAGTCTACCTTTCAGAATCATTCAGGTAATTCATAATGTTTTGGGTTAAGTTAAAATGCAATCGAGTAGAGAAATTAAAAATCTTGGTGGTTTACAAAAGCCTGGAGCCAGGCCACCCAGCGTTAGAAAGGCAATCCCATGACTACCCATGGTGGAGAAGGAAGCAGGATCCCCTCTTTCTTCTTCACACCCTGGTGTGTAGCTTTCATCCTCAAGGTCACCTCATGGTCCAGGCTGGTTGAAAAGTTCCAGCCATCATGTCAGTATTCCAGGCTGGCAGGCAGAAGGAAGGTGGCGACGGGGGGTGGGGGGAGGGAGACTTGAGACTGTTCTTCCCAGTTGAATAGATTTTCTAGCATTCCCATAGAGGAGCTCATTTCCATTCCGTTGGCCAGAATCAGTCAGACTACCTTTAACTGCAAGGGAGGAAGGTAAATAAAGATTTTAGCTGGTATATCTTCTCCTAGCTAAAAAAACAGGGCTCTTTAACTAGGGAAGAAAGGAGGATCATGGTTGGTGTAGACAATCACTCTCTCTGCCATGAGATTCCAGGAGATAACAGGGGCCAAGTCTTTAGCACAGCGCCTGGCACATGGTTCAGTTCTTGTTTATTTAGCAATCATTTATGCAGCGCCTCCACCTCTTAGGGCAGAGGCTGCCCCTACTCTCAGGGAATTCTCCATCTAGGGCTCGGCTAGCACACGGAGGCACGGGCATTCTCCAAGGAGACAAAGTCTCTTTGACTGATCTGCTCCACATTGATGGCTTCTTTGTGGTTTTCAAAGCAGGGGGCTGCAGAGTCATTCAGCCAGGGTTGGGGGGTGCCTATGGGTCCTATTGCCATAAGAATGTTTTGGGTGCTGCTTAAAGAGGTTGTTCATGCTGGGCAGCATGTTTTGCTGGGAATGGTACAGGTTGGGAGCCAGAGAGTCCCGGCCTCTTATCCCACAGTGATGCTGAGGCTAGCCCTCAGCGTGGCAAGCCTCAGGTTCCTGGTCTGCCAAATGAGTATACTGCCCCTTACTTGGCAGGGCCATCGTGAGAATAGCGCCCAGCCCAGCTCTTGTCAAGATGTGGCTGCTGCTATTATATATGTCCGGGCCACTCTGAGAGACCCTGGTTTAGGGAAAGTATGTAACTTCATAGTAAATCCCACTTTCCTCATCTATAAAGTGGGAACACAATCCCCACATTTTGGGTTGCTGTACAGATTGAATGAGACAATGTGTGAAGAGCGCCTTCATGTAACAGATGATCCATACTCAGTCCCCTATTCTAAGCTCCGACCTAATGCAAGGGTGCATTATTTGACATCCCCAAAGCATGGCTTACATCCTCTGCTTAAACAATTCTTAGGTCACTGTCTCCAGGGACAGACCTTGAGGGTTTGTTAAGGAAGTGTTCCTAAGGAGAAACTGGTAAGGGGCGGGGGTGGGGGCTGGGGAAGGGCAGGGAAAGGGAGGAGGCCAGCCAGTGTGTGATTTCAAGCAAAATCCCGCAGAGGTGAGCCTCAGCCTGATTCCAGAGGGCTCTGGGGGTCAGTTCCATCTCAGAGTTGTTCCAACCCAAGGCCCTGGGGCTGGGCTTCCAGACTCTTGAACCCAGCTCTCAGCTGAGGGGCACTTCTGACACTCCGCGTGTGCTGGCAAAGGAGCTCCAGCAGCCTGAGGGCAGTCCTCCTTCAAAGAGGAGGGGAAAGCACGACTGAGCTGGGAGAGTGAGCAGAGATACAGTCAAAAATATCCCAGGGGATCTGGGCAGGGCCCCAACATGTCTACTATGGGAGTTAAATCCACTTTTCTGTTTGGGTCTCACACTAGACCACAAAGACAAAAACAGAGATGTGAAGTGCACACGTATCCTAAAATGAGATTCTAGACCTGTCCTCACAGAATTTGCCCTGACCAGCCACAGTGAGTCCTGGTACCTTTAGCCAATTATCAACCTCTAGTGTATGTTCAGGCTGGGAATGGCTCAGTGTGAAGATATGGAGGGTTGTAAGGTTGCCCCTCCCAGAGTGGGGTATTTTCCTGGCTCAAGACAACTGAAGCGTGCTTGGGGAAATCTCTCATGCAGGGAGTGTGTGCTTGAAGGGAAACTGATGTCTCCTCCCCTCCCACTGATCTGAGTACTTCCTAACCTTAGAAACTCCTGTCCCTGCTATTGGGAAAGAGCTGGGGGAAGAGTTTTTAGAAGAGCTTGGCCTGAGCATCCTGAGGCCCTGGGGGTAGGCCACACAGAGAACAGCAGGAGGAGGAAGGGGGAGAGGAGTAGAAAGAGAAAGGGGTAGGAAAGGGGAGAGGGGGCCAGAGAGGTGGAGCATTCATCCTGCACAGCTGACAGGAGGGGAGGGTGTCAAGAGATTGCAGGGACCCCACAGTAGTGGGAGGGCACCCTGTTCTTCTCCAGCCGCCCACCCAGCCCTGAAGGATGCAGAAGTGGCAGAATGCAGAGGGAGTGGTGCGGGAGCTTGGGCAAGAAAGGCTGCATCATGCCCCACTTCCCACTGGGAAGAAGGGAGAAGATTTTAAATGGATGAGAAATGGAGCTTTTGATTTCAATTGGATGAGACTTTTTTTTTTTTTTTTTTTTTTTTGCGGTACGCGGGCCTCTCACTGTTGTGGCCTCTCCCGTTGCGGAGCACAGGCTCCGGACGCACAGGCTCAGCGGTCATGGCTTACGGGCCCAGCCGCTCCGCGGCATGTGGGATCTTCCCGGACTGGGGCACGAACCCGTGTCCCCTGCATCAGCAGGCGGACTCTCAACCACTGCGCCACCAGGGAAGCCCGAGACTTTTTAATACCCGAAAAACATTATTAAAAGCCGGCAAGTGACTGAAAGGCTAAGGGCTACACCCACTGTATCCTACACTTGCCCTACACTCCAGGGCAAGCTGGGGTGATCAGACATTCCCTTCCTAAACAGTGTTGAGGGAAAAAATCATTTTCTACTTGTACCTTTGAGTCTAGCTCGTTGAATATACTAATTATACATAATTTTTTATGACACTGGAATATTCAATTTGCCATTATTTATTTCCCTATTGTTGAACATTTCTCTAAGTTGTTTTTATTTTATATTTTCTTGTTTTAAGAATAATACTGCAAAACCTGTACATAAATGTTCATAGCAGCCAAAAGCTGGAAACAATTCAAATGTTCCATAGCAGGTGAACAGTTAAACAAAACTGCGGTCCATCTGTACCATGGAATCCTACTCATCGACAAAAAGGAACAAAATATTAACACATGCAACAACTTGGATGATAAGGGAATTATGCTGAGTGGAAAAAAAAGCCAATCCCTAAGCGTTTCATACTTTCTGATTCCATTTATATAACATTCTTGCAATGAAAAAATGATAACAGTTGGAGGTCACTGTAGGGGTTAGGGGCTGTGAGGGTAAGGAGGTGGGTGTGGCTATAAAAACACAGGGGATCCTGGCGGTCACAGAACTGTTTATATCTTTGCTGTGGTCGTGGTCCCACTGGTCTACACATGTGATGAAATTGCATAGAATTATATACATGCAAATGAGCGAGTACAGCGGGGAAGTATGAATAGTGATGTTGTGTCTATGTCAGTTCCCTGGTTGTGATATTGGGCTAGAGTTATACAGTGTTTCTATTGGAGGAAGCTGGGTGAAGGGTGTGCTGGATCTCTCTGTATATCTTCTTTCTTATAACTGCATGTGAATCTCAATGATCTCAAAATAGAAATTTTTTAAAAAATAAAATTTTCTAATTAGAAAATGTGAATAAATGTAAATAATTAAAGGCAAAGGTATTTGGAAAAATGGTATTGATTATTCCTGTACTTATATCTTTTGGTGCCTCTCTGATTATTTTTTCCCAGGAAAGATTTGTAGAAATGGAATTATTGAATCAAAAGGTAAGACGTTTCTAAGGCTTCTTATACACGTTATCAAATTTTGTCCAGAAAATATGTACAATTTATGCACCCACTGGAGTTAGTTTTATGCTGCCCACAGCAGTATTAATCATCTTTCAATGTTAAAAACAAGAACAAAATCAACTCCCTTCCTTGTTGCCATTTCTATATGCACTAGACAATATCTCATTGTCTTAATTCCCCTCCCATTGACTACTAGTGAGGCTGAACATGTTTTCATATGGTATATGTATTATTGGCCACTTGCCTTCATACTTAGCTCCTATTTCTATTGGGATATTGATAAGTTTTTAATTTCTGATTTGTAAGAGTTCCTTAAATTATAAGAATATTAACCCCTTGGTCATATTTGTTGAAAATACTTTTTTAGTTTGTCTTGTCCTTTTATTTTTTAAATGTGGCATTTTTGACATAACCTGTATATGATATACATACATAGATTATGCAGCTTAATTGATCGATATTTTCCTCTGTGATATTTTTTTATTGCTGATCTTAGAAGTGCCTCCACCCTCCTGATGTCAGTAATTATTGACATATATTTACTTCTATTTTCTAAGGTTTCATTGTAAGTAAAAATTCCATTTGATGACTAATCCATTTCTTTCCTCTTGGGTGTGATGGTCCCTTTGTCATCTTCTCATTTCTTATATATTTTGGAGATTTCTTTCTGTGCTTACTTAGTCTCTTCCATTGATCTGTTTGCAAATTCTTCTGCCAATAAAACACTTAATTGTTGGAACTTTAGTACACACTTTAAAATTTGGCAGAACAATTCCCCCTGCTTTTTAAAAATGCTTCCAACCTTTCTCACTTGTTTATTTTTTTAGATAATGTTTAGAATTATTTTGTAAATATTTGTTTCATTAAAAAATTCCACCACCATATTGATAGTAATTGTCGTAACTATTTAATTTGAAAGCAATTAACTTTATTTATTTATTTATTCCTGCCTATTTACGCGACCCTATGGCAACTTTGCAATATACTTGCAATATTTTTCTCCATTTATTAAAATATTACTTTATATGTTTCAGTAAGCTCTCATGTTGACTACGTATGTATTGTAATAATTGCTCGTGGTTATGTTACTCTTTACAAAATTGTTATGAAGTTAGGGTTAGGGTTAGTAATTATCACTGGTATTTAGTGATGATCTTGATTTAAGTTTATTTATCCTGCATCTGCCCAACAATCTAACTGATGTAAACAGATTTTTTGGTCAGTCCTCCTCAGGCTTCTTAGTTTTTAATCATATTGTCTGTAGATAATGTAACACTGCACTTTCCTTTCCTGGAGCCCTTCCACTTCTCAGTCTTCATGCCTATTGCACCTGCCAGAACGTTCCAATCAGGGTTCAGTAGTGCTGGGGTAGCAGGCTTCTTTTTATGGACTTCATTTCAAAGGTAATAAAACTGTGTATTAATGAATTAAGTATTACTTTGGCTTAAGGGTGGCTTTTACCATTCAAAAATATATCATTCAAGTTTTAAAATTATGAGTCATCTTCATGTTAGGTTTCATCAAATGTCTTTTCAGTATCTGTTAACACCATCATTTTATAATACATCTCATAGTATATTAGTGGACTTCCTAATATTTAATCTTCCTTGCATCCTCAGGTAAAATCACCTTGATCAAGGTAGAGGTTATTTTATTGTAGTGTCATATTTGATTTGCTGATATTTCTGTCAGGACTGGATACATAATTTGCAGGGCCCAGCATAAAGAGCAAATGTAGGGTCCCTTGTTGAAAAATTATTAAGAATTTCAAGCTTGTGACAGAGAGCATTAAACGAAGCATGGGGCTCTTCCGAGCACAAGGCCCTGTGTTGTACATAGGTCACAAGTCCATGAAGCTGGCCCTGATTTTTGCTTTTATATTTACACATGAAGTTGAAATTGGTCCATAGCTTTGTTTTTTCAGTCAAGTTTTGACATCAGGTTTGTATTAATTTCAGAAAACCAGTATGGTAGCTTACCATATTTTGTGCTCTCTGATAGAGTTTACATACCATAGGGATTAACTGTTCCTTGAAAATGTGAAGGGGACACCTAGACATGGTTATTTGGCCAGGGGGCATTCTTGAGGAGTTATTTTGAAATATTAAAAAACATTTCACCATGAATATATATATATATATATTTTATTTGCAGTACGTGGGCCTCTCACTGTTGTGGCCTCTCCCGTTGTGGAGCACAGGCTCCAGACGCGCGGGCTCAGCGGTCATGGCTCACGGGTCCAGCCGCTCCGCAGCATGTGGGATCTTCCCGGACCAAGGCACGAACCTGTGTCCCCTGCATCGGCAGGTGGACTCTCAACCACTGTGCCACCAGGGAAGCCCTCGCCATGAATATTATTCCCCACAGGATTCCTAATTTTCTAAAGCCAATTTTAATCATTTGCTTGTTCCAGAAAATTGATTAACTTAATCTGGAAGTCCGTAATTTTTGGAGTAAATTTCAATGTAAGATTTCATAATAATTTTTGTAATTTCCTTACCTTTGTTACATCTCATTTCACATAACTGATTATATTTGTCTATCTCTCTTTTTGTGATTAGATATACCAGAGATTTCTCTATGTTATAGTCATTATCACCCCCCCCCCAAAGACCCAGTTTGAGGAGGATTTATTAATTACCTCCTCTTAGGATGGGAGACTTTTCTGCTTATTTGTTTTCTTTGCTGCACTGATTTCTGCTTTTATCTCTATTGTTTCCATCTCCCTGTTCTACTGAGGGTTGTTTATTTTCTGCTAACTTCTCATGTTCTTGATTAATCTTCATTTATATATATATATATATATATATATATATATATGAAATGAAAGCACTTAAGATTATAAACTTGTTTCTACTTCCACGTTGGGCCACACTCCATATTCTTTGAAATTCATTGTTTTGGTTTTTTTGTTTTTTTTTTTCTGCAAGAAACTGTAATTGCAAATGTAACTGCTTTGATTCAAGTTAGTTAAGTGGTCCCTCTCTCTCTTTTTAAAAAATTTCCATGGGGATAAATTTCATTTGTTTGTTTAAACTTTGTTATCAACTTCTAGTTTTGCTGTTTGTTTTAGATTGCTGTATGTATAATTTCTGCTGTTTAGGTTTTGTGTCTCCTTTTATAGATGTCCCAGTATACCTGATAAGTAGGTATATTCCCTGGAAGGCACAACATCTAAATTCTACTTGTTAATCCAATCTTATTCATTATAATTCTCATTTATACGTCCCTTGTTTTTAACTACTTGGTTTGTTGGAGGTTAAAAGATGTATGTTAAGATCTATCACAATGATTTTTCCTTCTAGTCTCTTATTTCCATAGTCCTTTCAGTGCTTCGTATCTACTGAAGCTGTATTATTCTGAAGGTGAAGTTCCATGGGTGTTACATATTTACTCTGAATGGTTTCTTTTGTTGCCTTCAACGTTCCCTTTGAAAGTGGCTTCCTCTGAGGTGTGCATCCCCTGCTCTCTGTGGAACACTCCTCACCGCTTATCATCCATTCACTGGTTCCTGGTTTCCTTCTTCCATGTCCATCACCCCCTTTGTTCCTCACAAGTCCTGAGATCTGGGCCTGCCTTGCAGTTTGCCACTTCCTCCCAGTGCCCACCACAGTCTCTGGCACATGCAAAACACTTGATAAACAGGTGGTCAAGGAATGGAAAACACGTGGCCCTCTTTGACATATTAAACGGTTTTTTTAACCTTGATTTTTATTTTGTCTGAAAATAATCTGATTACTCCTGCTCTTCTTTCCTCTCTCTCCTTGGTTCCTGGCGGGAGAGTGGGCTCGTCTGGCTGCCCCTTGTGGCCGTGTCCTGCAGGAGAAGCCTGCTTTCCAGTCCCCCTTCCTCCTCCTGGCCTGTGTGCTCCATCGCTGCCTCGCAGGGCCCGGAGGGCAGAGGGCACAGCATAGCTCGGCTTGGAATCGGTGCTCAGGTCATAAACCTGGCCTGACCAGTGGAGAGACCTTGAGGACATGGTTTAACTCTTCCGGACCTCAGGTTGCTCATCTGCTGTGGGGATAAGTAAGATGATGTCGTAGGGCGCTGACCCCACACGATGTTGTAGCTCCGCTCGCCGCCTTCCAGTCCCACCCTGCAGGGGAAAACAACAATCAAAACGTCACATGCCAGAAGGTCGCTGCTAACTAACCTGTGGGTGGGCTGACGTCTTAGAACTGTTGACTGTTAGATGTGCCAAGTGCTGTCGCCGGACCTGGGGAAGAGGGACATTAATGCTGTCCTAGCACCAGGGAGCGACCCGATTAATAATGGAGCATCTGCTCTCCACATGAGAGGGCGGAGTGATCTGTGATGGTTATCCGCATTTTATCGTTGGGAATGGGGTTAAGCGGTTTGTCCTGTGTCACACAGCGAGAGGTAGGGAGCTGGGGTTATTAGTATCTTCAGTTAATTCAGGGCCGTACACTGGAGAAGCTCAGAGGCCTCTGGTCTTGCCTAAGAGTTCGTACTTGCATCTGCGGCATCCCCAGAGGTGCAGGGACCTTCGGTCGTGTCTGCCACTCACACTTCCTGGGGAGATGATGGTCAGGCCTTTCGATCTCCTTTCTAAGGGTGAAGAGACCCAGGCAGGGTCCTTGACCTCTCTGGGATCTCAGAGGAGGGAGACAGTGTCAGAACTGACATGCAGAGACTTGGGGTCTCAATTCCGGGGGCCCCTCCCCAGGCTCCCCTAGAGTAAGGAGTGTTCTAACACCTACCCTCTCCGGGCCTGACCACCCCTGTCCCGTTATCCCAACCTCAGGCCCCTGGACCTGAGCCCCATGCTGCAGCCCTCTGAACGGTGGGCTCCTGCCCTGATACCAGGGAAGTTAGGCCCCTCCTGTTTCTCCAAGTTCTGCCTTGCTGGCCAAGGTCAGGTTATGACTCCTGACTGAGGAGGACTCCGGACCATCAGTGAGGTGGGGGAGTTCCTGGACCTTAAGTGGTGGCTGAATTCAATGTCCCCTTGCTCCAGTCACTCTGCACTGTACTGTCTCCTCCTTGGCTGCTTCCCTAGCCAAGGCCCGGGAAGTGTCCATCCTACTCAAAGGCCAAGTGCCTTATCAACAAGAAGCCGCTGTGTGTTTTCTACTTCCAGCTATGTTTATTCATCTTCCCGTGCCTCTCACCCTTCCAAGCCACGGCCTTGAGCTCCGGAACCTGACAGACAAAGGCCTGACCAGAGCCCTTGGGGGCACAGCTTGCTCTCAGCTCGGAGCAGCTGGGCCCAGCCTGGCCCGACGCAGAGGGCCACGGAGACCCAAACTTGGCTTTGCAAGGACTCCTGGCTGAGCAGCCCCAACAAATGTTGGATCTCAATTCCTCTAAAGTAAGAGGAATCCTTTCTCGCTTCCCTGGGGTACCCTGAGAATGAATTATTTACTATTTGTAAAGCACTTTGTAGGGTTCAGTATCATTACACAGGGACCACAGGGCTCAAAAGCAACCCTGGATGCCTGACAGGGTGGTTGTTACTATTAAGCATTTATATAGCACTTTACATTGGCCAAGTGCTTCCCAATCATTTATTAGTTAATTCTCTCAGCACTCCAGAGCTGTCAGTGGACTCCGGTTGCCATGTTCTCCCACCTGGAGGTGAGGTTGCTGAGGTCAGGAGAGGTTGGCCACCTTGTCCAGGGTTACCCAGTGCGGGTGGCTTGAGTCACTGCCTTTGATCCTCGGGCTACCTGCAGGTTTCATTCTTACAACCTTGTCATCAATCCACCCCAATCCTCCAGTGAGGCATCCTGCAAGGAATGGCTGTAATTTATGACCTCGGTGACACTCTGGGGAATGCTCTCAGATTTACAACCTACTGTATCGTGAAGGAATGACCACTGGCTTTAGAGTCAAAATCTGGTGGTACAGTTTATAAGAAGTGCAACCTAGAACACATTTCTTAACGCTCCTGAAACTCGGGGGCCTTGATTATCACGTAAGAATAGAAAAACCAAGGAGGCTGTTCTGAGGATCAGAAGTATTAAATAGAGAGAACACAGCATAAGACAAAGGCTTAATACTTGTTAGCTCTAAGCCTCTAATTACTGTCATGGCACAGCCTTCAGCTTCAAAGATGACACAGGCAAGCCTTTGGGAAATGTTATAAAGGAAAGCTTTGGATCCAAGAAACCCACTGGGACTCTATCAAATTCTTGCCTTTAGCTTGGGAACCTAAGAGTAGAAAGGTAAGAAAAAGGGGGAAAGCTGTAGCTACTACGCTTTCCATTATTCATTAATAAATCATGCTAGTTAGATGCCACACTGCTCTTCAATACGTCTTTTTTTCATTAACTAACAAATATTTACTAAGCACCTACTCTAAGCCAGGCGCAGTTTTAAGAGCGAAGCATTTGGTGGTGAACAAGGGAGACAAAGAATGAAGGAACACTGATCAGGGAGTGAGTAGGAGAGGGAGGGGATGGTATGTGCAAATGTCCTGGGGAAGGGAAGACTTCAGAATGCCCAAGTAGCAGAGAGAAGAGCACTATGGCTGGGTAAGGGAGGGAATGTGAGGTGAGCTGAGTGAAGATAGCAGAAGCAGCTTCCGTGGAGCCCCGAACCCCAGGGTGAGGGGTGGGATTTTATTCCCCATGCAACACCTCCGAGAGGCTCCAAGCAAGAGGGTGATGCGATCCTTCAGGTTGCTGTGTACATCATCACATTTTCAGCAGACAGGAATCTGAGCACCCATCTCTGTCAGATTGTTAATCTCTCAGCTCCAGGAATTCCAAAGTGTGTTTTCCTAGTGACAGAGACTGAATGTTTGTGTACCCCCCAAATTCATACATTGAAACCTCATCCCCATTGTGATGAAGTCTGAATGTGGGGCCTTTGGGAGTTGATTAGGTCATGAGGGTGAAGCCCTCATGAATGGGATTAGTGTCCTTATAAAAGAGACCCCAGGGGGCTTCCCTGGTGGCGCAGTGGTTGAAAGTCCGCCTGCCGATGCAGGGGATGCGGGTTCGTGCCCCGGTCCGGGAAGATCCCACATGCCGCGGAGCGGCTGGGCCCGTGAGCCATGGCCGCTGAGCCTGCGCGTCCGGAGCCTGTGCTCCGCAAATGGGAGAGGCCACAGCAGTGAGAGGCCCGCATACCGCAAAAAAGGAAAAAAAAACAAAAAACAAAAGAGACCCCAGGGAACTCCCTCGCCCCTTCTGTCACGTGTGGACGCAGTGAGAACACGACTGTGAACCAGGAAGCAGGCCTTCATCAGACATTAAATCTGTGGATGCCTTGATCTTGGACTTCCTAGCCTTCAGAACTGTGAGAAATACATGTTTGTTGTTTCTAAACCACGCAGTCTGAATGGACTGAGCCACTTAGAGCATGTCTGAAACACAGCCCGGTGAGGGAAGCCCAACAATAACCATCACTTCAGGGATGGCCTTTGCAAAGCCCTCACATGCGTGATCGCCTGTGAATTCTCACAAAAATCCGACAGGCTCGCTGAGATGAAGTAAGCCACATGGCTCCACAGTTCCCAAGCGCTGGTGCCAGGGCTGACTGAGATGCTCCTCCCCACTGTGCTCAGCGTCCTTTCCTGCCTCCCTTTGTGAGATTTGTCCACGGACTGGCTGTGGAGGGCTAGTCCATCATCTCTTCCTGGTGGTCTGGGGAAAACTGCTACCCACCAAAGTACTCCCTCATCTCACAGTTCAGACAGATGCCTGTGGGTCCCAAATCCCCTTCCTGGGGTGCTGGCATAGTCTCTGCTTGTCATGTAGGGCAATCTGTGTGGGAATCATGGAGCTTTCTAAGAAGGGTGTCCTGGCCAGCGAGAAGCTTGCAGTCTGTTGGAGAAACAAGACCTCAGTGCCTCAGAAATTGTATTTATGGAGTTGTAAAGTGCTGTGGCTGGAAAGAACCTGAACATCTGGTTGCTCAAGATAAAGGCTGTAATTACCAGGTCATACTTAATTAATTACTGAGTACATCATCCTGACAATGTGTGGCTAGGAATCTGTGCTCAGCCTAATGGTGAGTTTCCTTGAAACCTTAGTAGTAGGGGAACCCATAGTTGAGAAGCTTTTCAGAAAAATAGGGCTGAGGACTGAGGCCGTATACATCTATACATCTATATATTTTTTAACCTTCAGTACATAAAACAAAGGCAGCATAGTAAATAAAGGCAAAAGCATTGGCCTCTTACACATCATACGTTTGTAATAGCAGGAAGTTTATAATTAATTTCCATTTACCATTCCTTCCTCCCTAGAATCTTTAGATATCTCTTCCTCACAATTTCAGCAAGATGCTTATAAATTCACTTGGCTTGCATTCAGAGAACGTGTTTAAAGGGGATAATATTTTTGAAGTATTTTCATATCCAGTAACTCTTCATGCCCTGGGCTCCCCACCTGTGTTGGACAGAGTTCTTACCAGGAGAAAACAATATCTGTACTAGTTAGTTTAATCAGAAAGGGGATTTAAAAATCATATTTGTTTGCTTACAGGATCTCCCGGGAAACCAGGGAATGATCTTGGCTACCACTCAGGCAGGAAAATTGCCCAAGCACACACAGGACTGTTCAAATAAAATACCACGGACCCTGCCACCCCCTGCTTGACACCTATGACACCAGGCTCTCAAAATCTCATTTCAGCTGCTGAGAAGAGTCATTTGCTTCTGCAATCAGACTTCTGGAAGATTCCATGTCCTGCTGTGTGGCCAGAGTCACTGTTGCTCACTTCATTTTCCAAGTCGGTGTGCCAGCTTGGCGGATGCTAGGTGGTACGTGGAGCTCTCTCTGGAAATGCAGTGTCTAGCCCCCAGTCTCTACATGTCTAGTGAGAAGGGAGTTAGCTTTCGGGGGGCCAGCTTACAGGATCGGCCAACCCCCTCCATGGTAGCAATAGTTTTCAGGCAGAAGGCAGATATTAGCTAGAACACCATGTCATTACTCAGCTCTGACTTTTCAAATTAAATGTTTTTTTGAGTCTCTAACAGGACAGTGGTCTTAAGAGCCAGGATTTGTAGGGAGAGAAAGCTTCTTACAAATTCTTGACGCTCCCATGAATATGTTCGGGGCCAACATGAACATCAATGCTACAATAACACATGGGGTAGAGAAACTCAGGGTATAATACAATCATAGACCCTGATACACAGGAAAAGGAAGCAAAAAGCTCACCCCTTCCACTCTGGTGGGCTGTAGAAGGAGAAGAGAGGAAGATCAGGACAAATTGGTCAAACGCAGAATCTTCATCTTGCCCACCTTGTTGATACAACTTGGTGGGGTTAGGGGTGCTAGAAACATGGCTATACTCCTCAAATATCAAAAATTTCTAGCTCACTTCCTGCGTGTTTTCCTGGGAGACTATGGGCCTCGGGAGAAGACAGGTGACAATTCATCACCATAACTGACCTGCGGTGGAAACAATCAGAGGGCGGGTGCCTGGGCAGGGGCCCAAGCTCTTCCATCTGGTGGCTCTGTTGCTCCCTTAGCTTTCAGTTCTCTGCTACATCCTCTCTATATGACCAGCCAAAACAAGCAAGTAAAAAGAGGAAGGGAAGTCCATGGAGGATGGCAAAGGAGACTACAGGGGTTTGGCCAGCAAGCAGTGTGTACCACTTCCATCCACATCTTTGACCAGAACTAAATCACATGACTCCCCTAACTGTAGGGGAGGCTGGACAATGTAGTTTGGCTGTGTACCTAGAAGGAAAAGGAATGCATAACAGGGTTTCTGTCCCATACTAGGGACATTGTGTGCTTGGTGAGAGGACACAGTTGTAGCACAGGCTGGAGGAGTTCTAAGAGATGTCACGTGCAGGCACTCCATGGCCAGGTGGAAATGGTGGAATCCAGAGCTCAGCCCTGGGTGCCACAGCATGTCTTGGGGTCAAGTGCAGTGAAAGGCTGTCTGATGGACAGCAGTCCCAGGTGGAAACCTGACCAGCAAGGCTGCGGCAGAGGGGGTTGAGGACGCAGCCTGCATCTGAGGGCCCCTCTCTCCTGCTGCCATGAGGCCGTGTGCGCCCACCACATGCCCAGGTTCCATCCTGGTGTGAGGGAATGGTCTGCTGTCTTTCACCCCTCCTCTCCCGCCCTCTTTTGGTTCTACTTCTTTTAGGACTCGGGCGAGGAGGGCTGCTTAGGAGAAATGGTAGAGCCTTTCTATGTAAGTGACAGGCAGTGTGCCCTCTGTTGGGCATTGCTCTTGCTTCTCTGGTTAGTGTTGAATCACCGTTGATGCAATTGGTGTGATAGATGTCCACACCCTGGCATGTGTGCGTGCTTTTGGGGGCCTCTCTGCAGGGCCTTTCCTGAGATGGGAAACCCGGCTCTGGCACAACCTCCTTCACTCCTCTCCTCCTTCAGCTCCCACAGCTATGCTTTCCTCCACTGCCCCCAATGGTCTCTGGCTGCTGGCATCCCACCTTGTGGGGGTCAGGCTCATGGGTGGGGTATCAGCAAGACAGCTCAAACTGAGCCAACTTTGGGGGCATGGCTTGACCACAGAACACTCATATGGTTTTGATACTCAGATGACAGTAGTGTGGGCTGTTTGGCTGTCACACTCTTCCTTCCTTTCCGTTTTCTCTGGCTCAGGGAGGTGTAAGGGAGGTGAACAAGCCTACGGAGATGTACAACCAAGGGATTAGAGGCCAATTTCCTCTTTTGTTGGCACCTAAATCCCTAGGGGAGCCCCTCACCCACTTGGTTTAGGGGACAGGGGAGGGAAACTCCCCCCAGGATGGGGGAGGGGGAGATTCCTCCAGAGACCAGTGGTACATGTCCACCTCCTCCCTAGTCCTGGTCTTGGGCTTATATAGACTTTACACACACACACACATGCACACACACACACACACACACACACACACATACACACACATTTATTTATTGATTATAAGAGATTGGCTCATATGATTATAGAGGCTGGCAAGTCCAAAACCTACAGGAGTGGGCTGACAGGCTAGAGACCCAGGAAAGAGTTGATACTGCAGTTCAAGTCTGAAGGTCATCTGCTTCAGAATTCCCTCTTGCTCAGGGGACATCAGTCTTTTGTTCTATTCAGGCCTTCAACTGATTGGATGAGGCCCACCCACTTTATGGAGGGCAATCTGCCTTACTCAAAGTTCACTGATTTAAATGTAAATCTCATCCAAAACCACCTCACAGAAACATCCAGAATAATGTTTAACCAAATATCTGGGCACTGTGGCCCAGCCATATCGACATATAAAATTAACCATCACAGTTGGGGTAATTGGGTGTGTTTGCTCCATTTAAATACCTCTGAAGAAGCTGTCTGTTCCCAATTGCTAGCCACTCTTTTGAAAGTCCTTGGTGACTTTTCAGAATGTGGGACCCTTAACACCTCTCATCCCCAGCTTTTGCCCACAGTTACAAATTTGGGGGCAACTAAACAAGTTAAAGTGAAAATGAGACTAACACCCTTCCTATATGATTGACATATTCCCTCTTTCTCTGTCTCTCCCCTCCTGATAACATCTATATCTCTGTCTGTCTATATCTACTTTTTGTTTAACAGCTTTATTAAATATAATTCACATGCCATACAATTCACCCACTTAAAGTGTATATTCACAGTTATGTGCAACCATCACCACAGTCAATTTTAGAACACTTTCATTATCTCAAAAAGAAACCCACACTCTGTCATTCTCCTATTCCTCATCTCCATTATCTACTCTAAGCAAACACTAATCTACTTTATATCTTGATAGATTTCCCTATTCTGGACTTTCACATAAATGGTGTTTTGTGACTGGCTTCCTTCAGTTAGCATGATGTTTTCAAGGTTCATCCATGTTGTACCTTATGTCAATATTTCATTCAGTTTTATGGCTGAATAATATTCTATTGTATGAATATACCATTTTTTATTCATTCATTTGTCAGCTGGTGGACATTTAAGTTGTTTCCATTTTTTGGGTGTCATGAATACTGCTACTATGAACATTTGTATGCAAATTTTTGTGTGGACATATGTTTTCTTTCTCTCGGATAAATACCTAGGAGTGGAATTGCTGTGTCCTATGGTAACTCTGTATTTAATCATCTGAGGAACTGCCTGTCTGTTTCTGAAGTGGTTGCATTATTTTACATTTCCCCCTAGCAGTGTACGAGGATTCAATTTTCTCTACATCCTTGACAATGATTGTTTTTATCTGACTTTTTGTTTCTAGCCATCCTAATGGGTATGAAGTGGTATCTCACTGTGGTTTTGATTTCCATGATGACTAATGATTATATTTTCATGTTTATTACTGATAAAATCTGGGTTGGGGTATTTGGCTGCAGCCAAATTCTACTCAGCTCTGGTAGAACAGTCAAGTGTACAGGTAGTGCCTGAGGTTGAAAGTCAGGTTCAAGTGTCAGAGACAACTTTTCCCTTCATTGTCTTTCCCATAGCCATAATTCGTCTAGAACCTTGACTGACCTGGCTAGGTGGAGCTGGAATCCCCCAAATTTGCCATGGGCCAGCCAACAAGCTCTCTCCTCTAGTTCACTCTTTCACCTGCTTTAGGCTTTTTCTTCTCCTGCACTCCAGCCTGGCCTCTCTAGACCTGCTTCGATGCCTCAGGATGGCCAGAGGCCACTGGCTGATGTCAGAATGGTTGAGAAGAGTTCAGTGATCTCATTCCACTGTGTTAGGCTATGAAGGTCATTCCAGCAAGGTCTGAGTGTGCCTGTAAACAGATTATATGTGATAATGTATGTTGCAGCAAATCTAAGGGTTCTTTTCTCGTATACACCCCCTTACTGCCTTCTAAGAGACATGAGTGTGCTAACTGGAAGTTTTTTGTTTGCTGATTGCAAAGTTATCATGCTCTATGTAATGGCTTCCATAGGCTTGAATACAGTATTGATTTGGGTGTGTAAGTTTAAAGGCGGAAACCAGAAAATTGTAAATTGCCCTCCTTAATAAGAAAGGAGTGGCAAATTTAGTGGTCTCGGGAAAAATCTAGGACTGAGAGGGAGTAATAGAGGGGATTTAGAGCAGAGTTTCCCACACTTTTTCTTAAAGGCCAGATAGTAAATATTTTACACTTTGTGGTCCATTCAGTTTGTCCTGGCTACTCAACTCTGTAGCTGTAGCACAACAGCAAGTCTTAGATGAAACCTAAATGGGTGGGCTGTTCCAATAAAGCAGGTGGCTGTAGTTTGGTAACCCCTGGGAAGGTTGAAGGGATAGGATGAGAGAGAGAGAGAGACGGAAACTGAGACATCGTGACTAGCAGCTGAAATGTGACACTTGGGAAACGAGACATAATTAACAGAAAATTTCCAACTGTGGCTCCACTCACCCCACCTTTGGTGTGGACAGATTCTTTACGATAAATGCAAGAAAGTGCTGAGCATTGCCTCATGGCTGGTGAGGGGTGAACACAGCTGTATCTGGGGCAGCCAACATAAGGGTCACCAGCAGAAAGGGGTGTCCAGCCCAGCTCCTGGTGCCCGGGAAACTCTTAGTATAATGTTCAGGTGACTCTAACCAGAACCAACACTGTGATCCAAATGGCAGAAGTCTGACGCTGTCTCTGGAAGACCCTGCTCTTGGTGGAGAAGTTGTTTGATTTACAAGCCCCCTCATCTGCCTGTTGCCAGACCCCATCAGGGACACCCTTTCAGATGAAAACTCTGCTTTCCCCATCAGCACTAACTCTGTCACACTTTAGTACACGATTGCTTAGTAAGTATTGGAGAGATGAGAAATGGGGAAGAAGAGGCAAGACTGAGGCAGATGGCCTCTGGAATGGGAGATCTAGGTGCCCGGGGAGGGAGGGCCACCCAATGAATGGCAGTGTGGCCTAACCACACCTCACCTTGTTGATGAGCATGGATTGCTTATTGGGACAATGTGGGTGTCAGACCCTGGCACACTTTTCTATCATAGTTTCAGGTTAATTTATTTAGAAATCTGTTCTTGGAGAAATAGATCTACATTTTTTTCCCCTGTGGAAATAGAAGTTATGTCACCTTTTTTCTATGGATTACCTTTATTTGGCTGCCATAATGTCCTACTTTTCTAGTCATGAGACTGTTGAGTTGGTTGTTAAGAAAACAGTACAAAGACCACATCAGTCTTTTTTTTTTTTTTTTTTTTTTGCTGTACACACGCCTCTCACTGTTGTGGCCTCTCCCGTTGCGGAGCACAGGCTCTGGACACGCAGGCTCAGTGGCCATGGCTCACGGGCCCAGCTGCTCCGCGGCATGTGGCTTCCTGGACCAGGGCACAAACCCGTGTCCCCTGCATCGGCAGGCGGACTCTCAACCACTGCACCACCAGGGAAACCCTCACATCAGTCATCTTTAAAGCTAGTTATTTTGGTCGTGAAGACATAGCCAGGATCTTTGGTCTATTTTGTAGTCTTTGGCAAATTATCTCGAGGCAATCTTTTCATAATATTTTATGTTTTAGATAAATATAAATATTTTGTTTTCTGAACAACTGATTGCATCACCAGGACATGGAGTTCTTCTTAGAATGTGAGAGGTAGCAGGTGTACTGGTTGTCTGGTTACTAAGACATTGCTACAGATTCTCCTTCATTTAAAGTGAGCTTTCCAGGAAAAACATTTGAGGCAAACATGATATGAAGGGTAATATCTTTATTACTCAAAGAGCTCATGCAAATTCTGAAGAACATTAAGACCCCAATAGAGGCATGGAGACAGAACGACTCACAAAAGAGAAATCAGAAAGATGCAATTAACACAACCCCAGCACCAGCTAAAAAATTAATGCTAACTCCCTACGGTTAGTCTCATATGGTGTAAACTGGTACTCCTTTTTGGAAAGCAATCTGCCAAAATGTTTCAAGATTCATAAACATGATCATGTCTATGACCCAGACATCTCACTTCTGGAAATCTTTCCTAAGGAAAGATCCCAGATAAGAAAAAACGCTATGTATTTGAGTGCACTGTATAAGCAAACTACAAGTTCAACATTACTGAAATGATTTAGTATATTATCTGACTGATGAGCAAATATGCAAGCCATCCAAGAGTTAATTATGAAGACTTTGATAACGTGAAAAGTAAAATGGGTAGAATTTAAGTGGTATGTACCACAAAATACATGCATCACTCCAAAGACTAGAGAGAATATACAAAAATAGTATTCCTTTCCAGTCTTTGGAATGATGTGGAATTAAGAGTAACTTTTTTAAAAAAGAGCTTTTCATTATAAAAAATTTCAAACATACACGGAGGGAGAGAAGGTAAAAAAACTCTCATAAACCCATCACCTAGGATTCACAATTAGTACCCTTTTGCAATATTTCCTTCATATAAATTAAAAAATCTCTAATAGATAATAATTTTAAAAAAATGCATAACCCACATGTCATCATCACAACCAGAGAAGTAAATAATTTCTTTCATTGTGTGTGTCTTTTAAAAAAATTGGACATAAATTTAGACTTAAAGAAAAGTTGGAAGAATAGTAGAAAGAATTTCTGCATAATCTTATTCTAGAATCTCCAAATGTTAATGATATATCTCAGTTGCTCTATTCATCTTCCCCTCCCCATAACCACACACACATTATTATTTTTTTAAACAATTTGTCTTAGTCTGTTCCAGATGCTATACCTAAAATACCATACCGAGTAGCTTAAATAACAATTATTTATCATAGCTCTGGATGCTACGAAGTCCAAGAACAAGGCCCTGGCAAATTCAGTGTCTGGCAAGAGCCCACTTCCCGGTTCATAGAATGACATGTTCTTGCTGTGCCCTCACATGTGGAAGGGGCAAGGGCGCTCCCTGGAGTGTCTTTTATAAGAAAACTAATCTCATTCATGAGGGCTTCACTCTTATGACATAATCACACCCAAAGGCCTTACTTCTAAATACCATCACATTGGGAATGAGGTTTTAACATATGAATTTTGGGGGCACAAACATTCACTCCATAGCACCAGGTGAGAATAAGTTGCAGACATGATGCCCTTTTATCCCTAAATACCATAGACTGTACTTCCTAAAAACAAAGACAAGTTCATGCATAACTGGAATCCAATGATTACAACCAGGAAATAAACATACCGTTGTGGGCATGTGACCTTTGCAATGATTGTCATGTGATAACTTCTCTAATTTCAAAATTTCTTCTACATCTGTTAGTTGGCTTTCTGTTGTAAGGAAGAGCTTTTCCTTCCTGTTGATTGATTGTTTGATTGACAACAGCATGAACTCATAGATTCTTAATTTATTCGAGAAGTTATTTTCCATTATTTATTTTGATGCTCTAATTGTCCCAGATTTGGCCACTGAAAGCCCTTCATGCTGAATTCTGTGTCCTTTTGACATGTCTCCATAATATTTTGAGCCTTTCTAACTTTCCAGCACAATAAGATATTCCAGTTTCATCTTGTACTTTCTGTACTCCAGCCCTGGAATCAGCCATTTTACCAAGGAGAGCCAGCTTCTTTTATTAGAAATGGTATTTAGAAGCCAAGAGCTGAGAGCCAGGCGAGCTCAGTTTTTTGAGTGTATCATTGCTTCTTGGCTCTCCAGTACACCATGCTAAGAAATATATGTATGTACAGACACCCACATCCACAATACACCCCTCTGCCCCATGCATATCTATATATCTTCCTAGCTGTTGTACACACACACACACACACACACACACACACAAAGTATACATAAAATTTTCATAAATTTACACTGAAGCCTCTAATTCCAATCCAACAACACAGATTTTACTTATCCTTTTCACTTCCCATATTTGTAACTCCTGTATTTAATAATAAATTTAGCTCTCATTATCCACAATATATTTGTTTATTTATCCAACCAAGTAATTTGAAGTTTGAACATTTTCTGTCCTCTAATTATGTGGAGAGTATGAGTTTTGTATAGTTTTATCCTTCCTTCCTTCCTCCCTCCCTTCCTTCCTCCCTTCCTTCCTTCCTTCCTCCCAGAGGTTATGTGGGAAGATTTGGGTTTAGTCATTACCATCATCTTGGTTACCAAGATGTATGATGAATTTAACATTATCTAATATCCTGTCTGTGTCCAATTCTTCCTGATTTTCTATAAAGTTTCTTTTTACAGTTAGTTTGTTCTAATCAGGATCCCAACAAATTTCACACTTTTCATTTGGTGATAAGTCTCTTAAAGCTATTTAATAGCTATAATAGCGCACCTTTTTCATGTCATTTATTTCTGGAAGAACTGATCATCGATCCTGTGGATCTTTCACACTTTGGGTTTGGCTGATTTTCTCCTAAAAGTGTCATTGATTGTGCCAGATTTCCTTTAACCAGCAATCAGACCCAGTTACTTGCTCATGTTCAGGTTCAGTTTTGTTTCATTCTGAAAGGAAACCTTACTAGAGGGTGTTGTGTTCTTCCTATTGCATCATATCATAAGGAGCATGGTGTCTGGTGAAACCACTCTGAGCGATTATTGATCAGTGTCCACTGACAGTTAATGTCAGTTGCTGTTATTGTGAAGTCCTTGTCTACATTTCACCTAATGGACCTTCAGCCATTGATGAGTATTGTCTAGATTCATTGTCTTGAGATGGCAAAACTGTGATTTTCAAATTCCCTGGGAATGGCCTTTTATCCGCTCCCACATTTTATGTAATGTTATAAGATACTTGTAATTAAAAATATAAATACATAAGAATGAAAGTTTATGTCAGTATCAGTAGTAAGCTGAGGCCAAAAGGCATTATCCACATGAAAGATTTGCAGCCTAGTTTCCCAGATAGCCTCGTTACCATGCCTCTTGAGAGCGCACTGAAGTTTCCAAAGGCTGAGGGGTTTATTTTGGGAATATGTGTGCCCAGTTAAATCCCTTCATAGAAAAAGAGGGAATTAAAATATACACACTCTATCACTCAACAATTCTACGTTGGTATTAGCCCCAGTGAAATAATTATCTTTCTCAGGGTAGTGGCTTTTATAACCTTAAGACAGAAGTGATTTGGTGTGCCAGTTTAAAGGTAGAAACCAGGAAAGATGTACCAGGAATTTCATTATAGCAATATTTGCAATAATAACAAAGTGTAACAACCTAAATGTGAATGGAGGAAGGAATAAATTAAAGGTAACCCATGCAAACATAAGAATAAAGTACACCAGGCAAAAGGCATTTGAGCTATCTAAATCAATAGGGATAAATCTCAAAAACTCAATGTCGAGTGAAAAAAACCAAGGTACAGAAAAATCCATATTTTGTCAGTTATGAAAATAGAAACACACCAAGTGATATTATTTATTTTTTTATGGATAGATATGTATCTATTTATATAAGACTATAAAACATGGGTTGAAGGTGATGTGAAACTCATAATAGAGGTAGCCACTGGGTTGAGGGGAGGGTAGAGGACCTTAAATTTAGCTGACATGTTCTAACACTGGTTAAAAAAAAGAATATAATACTTGTGTGATTTTTTATAAAGAGCATATAAGCACAGAAAAAGATGAAGAGGAAATATACCAAAATATCACAATGTTTAATTGTCTGAGATATGAGTCATTGGTTTTTATCCCCATTGTATTTTTCTGTAATTTTAATTTCCAAAAATTATAAAAGAAGGGCAGAACCTTGTTCAGCAGCAGCAATAACTCGTCCAAAAAGACACGCGTGGCAGGTCCCTGGAGGGACAACTCTCACTGCGGTGTGATGGCTCTGTCTGGACTGGCAGGTCTCAGTGGGGTGGGTACAAGTCCAGGAAGGTGGTGTCTACCAGGGATCTGATAGGACCTTGCAAGGCCATCTGGAAGCCATGTCTCGTGATACAAACCTGTCTTCCTTTTCCCAGTGGCAAAACCCTGGGTCCTCTGGCTTCTTTCTTCTTCTCCCTCCCTCTCCACAGGCAGACAGTCCCCGGGTGCTGAAGTCGCACTTTGCTCACCGTTGCCCCCCACACCCCTACCACTGTTTCTCTCTCTCTCCAGTCCCTCTTATGTAAGATTCCAGACTGGCCTTCTTAAATCCCGCAGCACATCTGTCTCTCCCAGGTGTAAAGATTCTCGGCATCCCCTTATTGAGGGTGGGACAAAATCTAAATAGCTTAGCCTAACATTTGTGGTCCTCTCTTCAATCTGAGTCTGGCTTTCATGCCTTTGCTCCCTCTGCATCCTTCTCCTTCCCTTCCTCTACCCCCTCCTTGACTCCATTCTGTGAACAAGAGCCTCTCACTAGAACTCCAAGAAGAGTTCAACACTCCAACAAGAACCACTAGAGTTTTAGCTCCACTAGAACTCCAACAAGAACCTCTCAAATAGTCCACACAGTGTTTCTCAAACCCATGACATACCTTCCCGTCGCTGGCCTGGAATGTCTTCCCCTCCTGCGTGTCTCTCATAGGCTCCTCTGTGAGCCTCCCCTGCTCTCAGTAATCTGTCTCCCCTCTTAGTTCCCTCATCATGTATTATCCATGCCCCACACATTTCTTCCATACCTATTATAAAATAATAATAAAGTAATAGCTATTGCTTATTGAGTACCTCCATGTCAGGTGCAGACAGAGTTATTAACCAGAGCCATTAGTTTGGTGGAGGGCCAGAGTGATGAGAGTCCAGGAAAGGGTTGGCAGCGTCCCAGCCCTCAGGCCGTGGCTGAAGATGGGCTTTCTCAGTCTAGAGAATTCCTTGGGCACAAGAGAGTCAAACACAAGAGGGCCTACTTGAGGTCATTTGGGGAGCTGAGATGGTCAATATGGGAAAGGGTCATTTTTCGATGTCTAGAAGGGGTCAGGTTTGGGATATGCCCAGAGGCTGTCATAACTACCCCCCTTGAGGACCACTTCCATGCTGACCCACAGAGGGTCTAGGACCCCAGCCACAGGGAGAAGGGAGCAGATGCCAGCAACACCCCAACTCTCTTCCCTTGGCTCCACTCCCCTGCCTGTAGGGCAGACTCTAAAAGGCAAAGAGCCCTGGAGCACGGCTGCCTCACTGTGGCCCCTCCTGCCCCAGCTCAGGCTCTGCCTATCCCTGCAGTTTCCTGTTCTGCAGGCACACTGCTCCTTAGCCTTTTGTTCCAAGCTAGGACTGTGAGTTCCCCAGCTGTCCAGGCTCCGAGATTCTCTTCCTACAGCCTGCAGCCCATGTTCTGCCTCCAGCCTCTAGTCATCTCTAGTCCTTTTCTCAAAATGGTCACTGTGTTTCTTGTCTCAGGGCCCCAGGTTCTCAGCAGCTTGAAGGGAGAGGGTAGAGGCACGGGCCCTGGGCTGGAGACCTGAGCAAGCTCTCATTTAGGGCTTTGCCTATGTGTCCAGGTAGCCTATATGTCCCTCAAGACAGGCCCTGAGTCCTCATCCCCAAACATCCTCAGAGAACAAAGCAACAGCCTAATTCCCCGATAGAGCCAGAGGAAGTTTTCCATGCATAAGCCGAGGGCCAAAACCAGAGACGTTCAAGGAGGCTGTAGGGGCATGTCTTGGAGGCAGAGGACGCCTAAAGTTCAGGCTCCTGGCCTCAGTGTGGATGTGGCCCCTTTCAAATGCCCAGCCTCCTGCCAGCTGCCGGTGACATCTGCCACTTACCAGGAAGCTTTGGGAGAGGCAGTGCATCTGTGGGAGCGCACGGAATGCCATCAGCTTCCAGAATGGATAACGTGGATTTGCACATGGCCGTTTTATTTCTACTCCACGTTTCTGGAGAAAGCCTAAGCCTAATGGCTTCGAGCGCTCCTCTCTGCTCGTGAAATTTAAAAGGGGGAACAAGAGAGCACATAATTATAATCCCACAGCAGGGCAATTGGCTTGCCTCTGACTATTAGGTCCCATTAAAGATGTAATATCTGTGGTGTCTCAGGAGAAATTCCTACTTATTTATGCTTAGTATTAGGGCAAATATTAGTTAGCATCAAAACAGGATGCAGTTAAGTCTAATCTGATGTCACCAGCAGAGCTTGCCTTATAAACAAAAGAAGTGGCAGTTACTTTCAAGCTGAACTAATAATTTTTTCAAGTGATTCCATTTGGTGTTCATCAGAAATGTTCACCGAAGGAAGGTGTGTTCCAGGCAAATGTGCAGGGTGTGCTTTTTAATCTCACTTTATTTAAATGTACAAATGAAGGCGGCAGGGCTGGCTTCTCTCTCCTTCTCCCTAGGTTTTCCTTTGGGACAGTAATTAGGAAATATGACACAATATAGGAAATGAGCATTGCTGCTTTTATGGGGATTTTAAACCAAGTGACTGCTCCTGTAACTGAAGGAGCTGCTCCCCCGGAAGCCCAGTAGGCTGTTCCAGGCTACCTGTACTTCAGGCCTTTTGGAAAATTGTTCCTTAGCCTCCTGCAAAGGCCTTTTGTGCGAGAAAGGAGGGAAGGCCTGGGAGAGAGCCTGGGGGCGGGACCGTGGGTGAGGAGCGGGTCCAGCGCTCAGCCTGGCTGCACGTGACCAGGCTGGCTCTCCAGGTGGCAGTTTAGGGGCAAATCCCCTCCCTTCGCTTCTGCAGTGTGGTCTTCCTGACAGCCAATGACTGCACTCTCTACTTTATTTCAGTCTTTAGCACCTGGACCGTCAGCACATTCTCCTGAAGCAGAGGTTCCTTAGCCCAGAACTTCCTCAGGTTGCTAATGCTGCCCCCACCCAGGACTCTCTGTGCCTTTTTGAATGTGCCCCTGTAGTCTGAGCACACAGCCCCCAGAGAGACGGGCCTGTGGGGCTCCCAGAGGGCTGCACCCAGGCCCCAGGTGGTAGATGGAACCATCCAACCCTCTGTCCTTCTGGAAGGGGCAGCTGCTCTGACTGTTGTCCCACTCATGGGCATTTTCTCTGCAGTGGAGAGATGGCCCCAGCCCCTACACTGGCAGGCACTTGGGGGCCATGCACAGAGCCATGCATCTAAGTCTATGTGAGTTGAGCACCCATCTCCCATGGGACCCTGGTTCCCAGCACCGGCCAGGGCTGGCCCAGGCCACGGGAAATTCTACAAGGACTTCAGATTCACTTCCCCTCCCAGGCCCCATCCTTTCTCCACGTACCTCTGTCCCAGTACGCAAACACTGGGCACTCTCTGTGGATCAGGCCTGGTGAGGCCCAGTGGCAGATTTAGAGAAGAATGAAGCCCAGATTCTGCCTACACAGAACCTGCACTTCTAGTTGAGAGAGATGGTAACAGATAACCTAAATTCACCAGGCTGAGATGAGTGCCGCGTGGTAGGTAGAAGGTGGTGTAGGGAGGCATCATATCCATTTGGGAAGATGAGGAAAACCTTCAGGAAGGAGGCCGCATTTGAGACCTTAAAGGTCGGATACAATCCCCTACGAGGAGTTGGCTTCCGGGGATGATATTCCAAGCAGAGGGAGCTGCTGGAGGAAAGGCATGGAGCTGGGAAGTGAGGGGACTTGGACAAGGCCAGGTTGGTGGCTAAATTAGTTACATTTCTTTTATTCAAGCAACAGAGACCCACTCCGGTTGTGGAGGTTAGTGACACAGATTAACATACCAGCCATCGTGGGCAAAGGGTTGGGGTAGAGTAACATAGGTGTCAGGGTAGGACGGAGGTCTGGGGCAGAGGTCAGACCCTCCGGGGCACTGCTGGGAGTGCCTCTGACCTGTCAGGGGACCAGTCGTGAGCACATTAGCGTGTCAAGCCCCTCCCCTGCCAAACTCACCCATGGCTCCTCACTGTGCCCAGGAAAAGTCCAAATGCCTCTGCTTAGCATGCCCTGCAAGTCCCAGAGCCGCCCTTCTTCCCTTCCACTTTCTATCACCCTTTAGAAATTATTTCATCTGACTCTAGTAGACGCTTCTCGGGGGTTGAGGTAGACAGGCCGACTGAGCTCCCTACAACTGCCCCCCCTCTCCAGGAGCACAGAGCTGATACCCCAGGGCAACCCTGCCTTTGAGGTCCGTGGGTAGGAACCTGACTGAATGTGCCCAATCACACCTGTTCTAGGAACTCGGAGAAGGGCAGAGGCTGGCGCTGGTCCCACCGCAGGGCTGGGCAGGGACGGCAAGGTCTGGCTGAGGTCACAGATGCTGTCACTGTACAGTTTCCGGCTTCCTGCTTCTTGGTTGTTCACATCTTTCTCAGATTCCCTGAGATATGTGCAGATATAGATATAGATTACTTGAAAATAAGTATTTAAATGCTAATCAGTTCACCCTAAATGCTCTGCAAGGTATCTTCTAAGAAGGAGCCTAGGACAGTCTCGGGGAGTGGAGAAGGCTGGGGCTGTTGTAACAGGCCTGAGCCATGGCTGGTCTGAGCCATGGCTACCCTGAGCCATGGCTGCCCTGGGCCAGTCGCTGAGCCCCTGCTTACTTGCCTGGGAAGTGGGCTCCCTACGTCTCCCCTGACCCACAGAGTGCCACGGGACTCCATTGTTAATCTCACTCATCCACAGGAGCTGGCCACACCAGAGCCACTGGCTGCCTGGTCCAAGCCCCACCCAACTTTCTCCTGCAGCCCAGAGGTGGGAGGCAGAATGTCACCAAGAGGGCAAGGTCTAGTACTAACAGGGAAAGGGGGCAGCCTTGTCAGGTTAACAAACATGTGCAGAAAAAAACCTGGTAAGAAGTTCTATATATGGCACAAATGTTTGAAACATTTTGCATGCCACGCTGGGTTGGTAGAAATAGAATGTAACGAAAGAGCAGAAATCAATGGATCTTCACCAACACATCATAGTCAGCAGGAAGAATGTGTCTTGGTCAGCAAGACAGCAGGAGATGCGGGGCTGATAAAGAGGAAGGGACTCTACAGAGCGGATGTTCTCCCAACCTCCAGAGGGAGGCCCTGGCTGCGCCTGGCCACCGCGTGTTTGTCAGTCGGCAGTGTGAGTGCACGCTGCCTGCACTGCATGGAGGGAGCAGTGGGCGGAGCTGGCAGCGTTCCTTTCCCGTGGCTGCTCTGAGCTGTCTGCCACGCCGGCGACAAGGGCAGCCTGCTGCCTCAACTGCTTCTCTCTGACCCTCACAGCGCAGAGCCTTTCCCCGGAAAGAGAGCAGGATACAGAAGAAGCCCCCCAGGGTCAGGTCACATCACTCTCTTTACCCTTTGCCTTAAAACATTTGAGGGTCCCACCATCCACCTGACAACTATTTTAAGAGCCATGGGGTGTTATCAGAGAGCAACAGTAACATAGCGGGCTGCCTGGAATTTTTCCCTGGCGTCTATCTGGGAGCCGACCTAGGAAGCATTCCAACGGGCTGCCTCCCTGGGAGAAGGTCATACCCCACAGGCAACAGCTTTAGGTCTGCTGGCAAAGCTCTTTGACTAGAAGAATGGAAGCATTACATTTTCAAAGTAATATTTCAGTGGTCACTTAATCTTATGACTGGAAGGGCCTCCTTTTAGAAATCACCTAATCATAAAGGGGCTCAGCGAGGGACATCGACCTGCCTGGAGCTGCTCAGCAGGCAGTGGGGACTGGGATTCTGATCTGCGGCTGCTGTGCCATGGAGGCAGGCATAAGTGAAAAGAGATGGCCGGGTGCCTCAGGGGAGGGCTGAGGACCGATGACCTTACGGTTCACCCCAGACTGCAGGATGCTGCTGAAGATTCTAGAAGCTAACGCTATGGGATAGGAAATCTTGACCCACTGAGCTTCTGGTCGCGGCCTCCTCACTCTGATGGGGATGGGTGAGTATATGGGAGCTGCAGCCCATCTGAACTGAAACCCTAGGCTGGCTGAACCCCTCTCCCATAATATTGGCCAGAGACAGTCTCATGCACCAGTCCCTCTGCCCGCCTGACACCACCCTTTCTTACTCCCAGGCAGCAAATCTTGTTGCTTTTCAGGTTCCAGAGCTGTGTGTGTGTATGGGGGCAGGATAATGGCATGACTCTTAGTGTGGGTTATAGCATCACATAGACCTGGGTTCAGATCCGGGCCCCACTGTGCAGCTCTGTTGGACTTAGACAACAACCAGAAGCCCTAACCCTTGGTACCCCTGTGTGGAAATGGTGATCGTTATAGTACGTTCCACACAGGGCTGTCATGGGGACTAAATGGGGTGATGAATGTGCAGCCCGGGGCACAGCGCCTGCTACACAGTATGGAGCCCCGTGACTGCAGCAGTTTCCACCACTGGCTTCAGACCCTCGCAGTCTTGTGGAGAAGGGCAAAGAGGCTTTAGGAGTCCAGAGGACCCGAGGTCGTGTCCCAGCTCTTCCAACATGTCCTTGGGCAAGTCACTTCCCCTCCTAGCCTCAACTTGCCAACGCGTACTGGCGTTTAATAGTTGCGCAACAGATACCTTCCCTGCTACTTAGGAGAAAATTTGAGGGTCAGCGTGAATATAGTTTAAAACACCTCTTTTATCTTTGATTTTGTGACACTTGATGCCAACGTTAGTATTCGGTAAGGTTCGGCTGACTGAAATCGACATGAAAAACTGACAGCATTTGCCCCGTGTATTTGAAGTTACTCATTCAGGCTCATCCATGAAGTTTTCTGAATTCAGATTCATTATGATATGTTCGGTGCATTTATTTGTTTGTTTGCTTATTTTTGGTTCCTGAGACACGCAATAAAGTAGGAGTTTAAGTACCATAAAGAAGACTTGGCATAAGGTTGAGGTAATCTTTTTGCAATATATACGTGTGTCAAACTACCATGTTGTACACCTTAAACTTACACAATGTTATATGTCAAGTATATACCAGATAAAGCTGGAAAAATCAAGTATGAGTTTTATACTAAGAGTAGATACTGTTAAAGTGTTTTCCGTGGGAAGTAACATGGGCCATTTTATGTTTTTGGTGTGTTTTTATGTCACTGTGGTTGCTGGGTGGGGAAGAGATGGAGCTGGGAGGACAGTTGAGGGTATTGAAAGAGTCCCAGCAAGAGGCGGTGGTGACTTGGACCAGGTTGCTCACAGTGGAGGAGAGCAGTGATGGCTGCAGGATTTGCTGTGATGCTTGGACATGGTATGTCAAGGAGCGGGAATCAATATGTGCACCTCCCATGTTAAGCGATGGAGAAACTGAGCCGGTGAGCGAGACCAAGAGACAGTCTGTAGGGAAGGGCGAGCCAGGAGTTCTGTTTCCATCCTGGTGAATTTCAGATGCCAGCTGGAAATGCAAATGGAGAGGCCAGGAAGGCAGTTGGATAGGGGGAGTCTGCAGGTTGGGAGGGAGGTTTGGTTGGAGAGTAAACATGAGAAACATTAGCATTAGGAGGAGAGTGTAGATGAGGCCCAGAGAAGAAAGACAAGAAAGGTCCTAAGGGGTTAACGTCCATAGAGTTGGTATGACTAAAGGAGCAGTCAATGAGCCAGAGAAGGAGAGCTACCTGGGAGAGCAGGAGAGCAAGGAGAGTGTGGGCACAGGAGCCAAAAAAGGCACTGTGCCAAGAAAGAGGAGTGGCCCACTGTGCTGCTGAGAGGTCAGTAAGAGGAGGGGAAAGACGTCATCTTGGTATTCAACTCTGGGCGGATCTCTGGTAACCTTGACAAGAGCCAGTTCCAATAAAGCAATGAGGACGGATGCTTTGGAGTGAGTTGAAGAGTCCAGAGCAGGTGAGAAGAGTAGAGAGCTAGTGTCGATGGCCTTATGACTGTATGCTGGGAACGCTCCACCCTCTGCATCCTCCCGAGAAAGTTTGGGATCAGAGAATAGAGAGGATTTACATTGTACTTGCAATCTCCCAGGAGTGAGCTAGTGAAATCGCTGTCCTGGGGCAACAGAGGAAAAGCGTGGGTATGGCATATCAAATATAAGAGGGCCAGGGATAGTTCCCTTTTCCCCAGTATGTTCTCTGGCTTCCCAAGGCTCAGTATAGTGTCTCAGTTTTTTCCTGGTGGGACATGGGAGTTAAGCAGAGACATAGCCAGCCTGTGGTGGGTCTATACAGAATTTAATCGCTGAGATGGGGGAATGCACATAGAATAATACAGCTGGGAAAATCCCCTCTGGGATACTGGCTGGAGATACGGCTATGTGTCAGCAGTCTGACAGCTCGAGGGAGCTGCATGGCCATTGAGTCAGTGCCCGGAGACCAGGCAAGCCATCACCGAGAGAGCATTATACACTGGTTATGCTGTGGACCAAGTGGGATGAGTCCTGTTGAAAGCAAGAGGCTGAGTAAGACCTAGTAGAAATTCACACCAAGAAGAGGTCACCTTCATCCCTTTTCCTCCTTTGCCTGGTAAACCCCAAAGTTCAGCATCAACCCCTGAAGCAATGACAAATCACGAAAGAGGGAGAAATCCTGAAAAAGGAAAAGTCCCTATATGGCTGAATTTTAACCCTTAAGTGACGAGAAATTACATGTATTTTGAGTTTAAAGGAAAACAGATAGGTTGTCTGTAAAAGACAGAATAGGGGTAGGGAGACAAACATTAAATTGAGTTGTAGAAAGCAACTCATTTTTGCACATTTGTGCTGGGTATCTTTCTTTTGCCTCCATCCCCCAGATACACAGCCCATAATTCTCCACCCACTGTCTGTCCAGGAAGGCTGATCTGTAGGGACCACATCAATGGTTTTCAATTGTGCTTGGCCACTGGGGAATGCTGGAAGGAGATCAGAGGGGTCAGAGGGAAGAGGGTGAGATCAGGGTGTTTCTTACCCCAGATTCCTCCTTGCAGCTACCCTGGCCTTTGTTTCTTGATGAAGGTCACAGCTCCTCTGTCAAGGTGACCCTCTCTTAAGGTGACCCTCTCCACATGACTCTCTCCTTCTGAAGTCTATGGTGGTAACAGCCTAGAAATACTGGGTGCCATATTCTATATTAGCCAGTTGGGTCATACTTTTTATCTGCTGTTCAATATTCTTTTTCTGTTTATTTTGAGTTTTATTATCTGTTCGTTTTGTCAGTTGCTGAGGGAGATGTCTTAAAATCTCCCACTATGATTGTGGATTTGCCTATTTCCATTTTAGTTCTAGAGATTCTTCTTGTATATATTTTGAGGCTATGTTGTTAGATGCAAAATTTTACGATTATTATATCTTCCTGGTGAAGCTTTTTTATCATGAAGTGTTCTTTATTTCCAATAACAATTCTTGCCTCAAAAACTGGTATTAATATAGCTACCTCAGCTATCTTTTGGTTAGTGTTTGCATGACATATTATTTTCCATCCTTTTAACTGTTCTATATCATATAAAGTGTGTATTTTGTAGGCAGTGTAGTCTTTTTCTCCAGTCTGTGGTCTATGTCTTTTAATTGAAATACTTCTTCCATTTACACTTAATGTATTTACTGATACATTTAGGTTTATAACTACCTTTTCCACTCTCTTCTATTGGTCCTGCCTGGTCCATGTTCCTTTTCCTCTCCTTTCTTGCCTTCTTTTGGATTGAGAATTTTTTCATTATTCTATTCTTTCCCCTATATTAGAAAGTTTCTTAAATGCTAGTTTACTAATTTTGATGGTTACCTAGAGATTGCAACATGCATCACTGACTTACTAATGTCTAATATAGATTCATACCTTTACCATTTCCCATACAATGTAAGAATGTTATTCTTTAATTCCATGTACCCTTCCTACCTTATGTGCTTTGTTGTCATGCATTTCAATTCTATATCTTACTTAAATCCCACAAGACACTGTTATTATTGCTTTACACAGTCAAGAGTCATTTATGTTTACTCATATATGTTCTCTTTCTTTTGCTCTTTGTTTTTTGTTTGTTTTTTTTTTCTCTTGCATCTCTTTGCTTCTATTTAGAATCATTTCCTCTGGCAATAGGAAACCTTTCAGTATTTCATTTAGTGGCCAGTCTGCTGGTGGTATATTCTCTGTTTTTGTTTGCTTGAAAATATCTTTATTTTGCTTTTATTTTTGAAGGATATTTTTGCTGGCTATAGAATTCAAGGTCCACAGTTGATTTCAGAACTTTGAAGACAGAATTCCATTATCCTTTGGTTCCCATCATTCCTATTGAGAAATCAGTGTTTGGTCTTACTGTTGTACCCCTGAAGGTAATGTGTCTTTCTTCTCCCACTTGTTCTTTAAATATTTTCTATTTATTTTTGATTTACTGTTTACTTTGATATGTGTAAGTGTGGGTTTCTTGGTATTTATCCTACTTGAATTAACCCCCCTTTTGTATCCATCCTTATTGTTCTACTCTAAGTTTGGAAAATTGAGTCAGAGCAAGGATGAAGGATGGTTGATGGTAACCTAGATCTCTGGATCTTTTGGATCAGTATTAACCAGCCCCTCACTGGCAGCATCACACCCTTCTCCATGCCCCCTGATGAACTTCAATCTCACCTAACTCCACTATCTTCTCTCTTATTCCAGGGGTATTTTTAGTCAAAAATGTAAGCAATTTATCAGATCAGGAATAGTTTGAGCTGAGAAATATTCTTCCAGGTCATCACCATGCTCAGGTTGGTATGCTACATCAGACACCTCCAGCCATTTATTGATACCCCTTTTTAGAGATAGTCTAGAATAGCGGTAAAGATCCAGCTTCTAGATCAGATCTGCTGGGTTAACATCCCAGTTCTGCCACTCCTTCCCCCATCGTGTGACCTTAGGAATGTAACCTCTCTATCCCTCAGTATCTAATGTGTGAAACAGAGGACAATAATAGTGGCAGCTCAGAGTGGCACTACATCATGTTTCTTTTCCCCTTGAAGAAGCAAGGTAGTTAATACCAAAAAAGTCATTAGGACAGTGTCTAGAATAAAACTTTACATAGTTGTTACTTATTGTGTTTATTATGTGCAAGAGCTCATCCCTGCCTTCAGGGTACACTGTTTTGGGGGCTGGTGACCACGTATAATGACAGACAATGCTACAATACAGGGAAACTGAATGACAAATGTTCAAGGTGAAGCATCCCTAGACTCACTGTAACCTGAGTCCAGCAGAGTGGTCTGTCCCGCCAGCATATGGGTGCAGTATGTGTGGAAAGCCAGGCCACTAAGCCAGCTTGTCAGGCATGTTGGTGACACACTTCCAAGGAAGGAGAATCCTGTTTTGTCCAAACGAGATCACGGGACCAGAGGTGTGAGCTGCTCACTGTCTCTGTCCTAATAGAGTCTCAATAGCCATTTGGCTTCATTTCTCCATTTACCAGACACTACAACTCTCATTTTCCCTTCCAGCAATTAATAGAGGAGACATCTAGAGCTATTTTATGAACATGAGGAGCCACTCAAAGTGGCCAAATTGTTAGCAGCTGTGCTTGGAAATACGACATAGACATAAGGCTTCATTCCAGGGCAGTACATCACGTGTGTGTGTATGTTTTTTCCCCCTTGAAGAAGCAAATCAGTTTTACCGAAAAAGTCATTAGAACAGTGTCTGGAATAAAGCCCTCTATAGTTGTTACATATTGTGCTTATCATGCGCAAGAGTTTGTCCCTGCCTTCAGGGTCACAGGGGCCAGTGAACACACAGGAAACAGACGCTATCCTCAGGTTAACCCTTTCGCTGACTTTATCAGCAATGCTTTTCCTTTGGCCCATCAGGTATTGTGAAAGGCACAGGTTTTGGAGACAGACATGCCCAGGTTTGGATTCTGGTTCCCCCCTGTGTTAACCTTGAAAAATGCCCCAGCTTTCTCCACCCCACCTGTGATATCTTCAATTTGTGCTTCCCAGCCCTATTGGAATGACTTCAGCTGGGCTGTGTGGGGGAAAAGGAGCTCATTGCCCCTCAAGCTCTGGGCAGGATGGCTCATCCCCCAATCCCACCTACCAAGAAAGCCTTGCACGATTCCGGATTCCACCTTCCCATGGCCTTGCATCTTCTTGACCACTTTGCCTGGAGACCTTGACCTCCTTGGGATGGGAGTCTTTCCAAGCCTAATACTGATGCAGGGGTGAGACTCATCCCTGAACTAAGCTCCAGAGAATCCACTCACACACACTGTTGAGACAGATCAGGGGAGACTCACATAGAACACCACTGTTTGCAAACATCTGAAATCACTTATTGATTCTTCTTTTTTCAGAAGTTCCCTCCAGATGCCTTCCACTCAGCCCATCTGTTGGCCTCTCCCTCAAGGGCCCCCACTGGCTTCTCATTCTTCCTTCGCTGCTGCACCTCCCTCCTCCCGTCTGCACCAGATAACACAGGAACACCAAATCCTCTCCCCAGAGTCACGTCTAAGTCACTTGAGTGCTCAGCAAGCAAAACGGCTTTTATTAAACAGCATTCACCTTTGCAAGAATAAATTGCAAAGTTCTTCATTCCGTTTGTTTTTTTTTTTTTTTTTTTTTGAGATGCTTTTGTTTGTGTTTTTCCCCAAGCAGAACCTGAGACAAATCCTTGGGTGCAAAGAACCCATTTGGGAGGTGAAGCCAGGGAGCAGGAAGGAGGGAGTAAGGAGGATGAGACTGGGAAAAGCTCATAAAATGTGTATAGCAAGGTGATTTCTATAGACAGCAGAGGCTGAACTCTGCAGGAATCTCTGAGAAGCCTACCCCAGCCAGAATTGTCTGTTTAAAACCGAAGAGGCTGTAGCACACGAGCTCCCATCCCCCATTATTTGAGTTGCCCAGGAAGCAGTAACTCCCCCGTATTTCCAGACTGCCTGTGAGCTGAGTAGGATGCCATGTCTTCAAAGAAAGCTCAGAAGCAGAGGCAAAGAGAACCAAGGCTCAGGCTGGAGTTGGGACGCGTGCTTGGAACTGTCCACTCGCTGTGGCTGAAAGTGGAGGTGGCCAAGTCGGCGTGGAGCAGGACACTGCCTCATACTGGAGCACGTGGAGGTGCCTAGCACAGTGCTGGTCCTCAGCAAGAGCTCAGCAGCCCTTCCTCCCCTCTCCCTCCCATCCTCTGACCCTTCCTACTGTTGGCTCGCCATGAGATGTAGACCATGCCTGGACTCCAGCCGGGTCTGTCTCTAATCCTGGGATTCCACCTCCCTTCCTGGCTGGGTGCCTGAATATACAGAACACGGTAGAGTGCCTGCGCGTGTGCCGTGGCCCCGGGTGTGCCCTGGGCTGACACCAGCAGTAAAGTTGGATGAGATGGAGGCGGCCTTCAGATTTCGGGAGGGAGGAGAGGAAGGGCCAGTGAGGGACTGTGCGCCTGTGCAGCCTGGGGGTGGTTGGTAGCCAAGGAGAGCCAGCTGCAAGCCTCTTGTGCTGCTGAGACTTAAGGACCCCCAGGGTGCGAGGCGAGGTGAGCGAGAATGTGGAGTAGTTGGGCCTCAAGGTGTCTTTGTCACCAGCGTTGGCTGTCTCTGTCTGGAGAGAAGGCCGTTGGTGGCAAGGTTGAGCCAGCCCCGGTGCAGGGTGTCCGTGAACCCCTTGTTTCTGGCCATCGAGGGGTATAGGTGGAGGGCAGATGAGGGCCAGGCCAGGGAGCTTCCCAGCTCGGAAAAGCAGGAGCACAACCCAGGCACAGATGGATGTGGGGCCAGGAGCAAGGAAGACAGATGGACAGATGTGTTCTCCTTCTGAGGCAGCCGGGAAGTCGGTGAGGACTGAGGTCAGGTGGAATCAGCGTGAGGCGTTCCTTCTGTGTCAGACGCCACACTGAATCAGTGAGGGAGCATCAGTATGGGCAGGTGTGCTCCTCATGGCCTCAGTGCATCAGCTCTCTCAGTGCCAGGCAGGTCTTACTGTGATCATCTTCCTGATCTGACAGATGAAGAAACTGTGGTCCAGGGAGGTCATGTGACTTGCTTAGGTGACACTAAGCATAACTGGGGACGTGGACACTGGGACCCAGGCAGCCTGGGTCCAGGGTGGGCCCCTAACCACACATGACCCTCCCTCCCTTCTTGGTCTGGCACTGCTGTATGACAACCCTGTGGGACAACTATGGCTCATCCTGCTTCCCTGTGAGCCCTGCTCCTAGATACAGCCGGTAAGGTACAGAGCCAGGACTCAAAGCCAGCACTTACTGCTCCAAAGCTCAGAATCTCTGTTTAGGCCTCAAGAATGCCTGGACCCCCAGGGTCTCCGCTCCAGATGCTTAGGACATGGCTCAGTTTTCTGTTTTTTTTTTTTTTTTTTCCAGAGAGCTGTTTCTCCAGCCCAACACTGCTCACGTCTTCCTGCCTGTCTGTTTTTGATCTTGGGCTCTGCATGCTCTCCTAGTATCCCCCCAAATCCCAACTTTAATTAGAGCGCACGATCGACTCACAATCTTGTTCCTTGCATTGGCTCCCCTGGCGCTGCCTGCACTTGTCTCTCGGCTCTTCCCGGAGAGAATGATCCGGGGAGCTGAGGGATGGCTTAGAGCTCAGGTAATCAGTGGGATGGACCCCCAAGGAGAGCAGGAGATAATGCTTCCCCCAGAACCACAAAATCTGCACTAGAAGATGACGTTTGACACTGGAGAAAGCTCTTCCCAACTGCTCCGAAGCAGGCAAGTCTCAGAACGGGAAGTGATGAGATCACTAAATTCCAGTGGAAATGACAGAAGGATGCAGATAAACGGTAGATAATTGTCCCAGCTGAGACCTAAGGCAGAAGTTTGACACAGATGGTGCCTCGGTGACTTGCATAAAGTAAAATGGAATGAAATCTTGAAAGCAAGGAAAAAATACATAAAGCTTAGCTCAGTTCCATGACTTAGAGTTGCTGTGCATTTTCAGAAAGGTTGGATTTAGGGTCTTGTGAGCAGAAGTCACCAGGGGGTTGAACACAGGAGATGGTTTTCCCGTGAAAATCTCCCCAGAAAATCTCCTGGAAAAGATTCACCACAAAGCCCACTTGCCAGTCCGGCCGTGGTTGGCGGGCGTTTGGTGGTGACTCAGATGGTTTGGGCTGAGGGCTCTTTTAGAAGTGAGACCGCTGCTGTGGCGTCAATAAAAGTTTGGAAAACACAGAAAAGTTGAATGGAGGAGACATTGATTTTCCCATAGGCTAATAGCCCAAACACAGCTATTTTTGTCATTTTGGTGTTTCGTTACCATTTTTTTCCCCATGCATTTTTGTGACCATGCTGTGTAAACAGATCTTGTATATAGTTTTCTCCTCCAATGGGCTTCTCCATGTTATCCCTTTGTAAAAATTATCGTTATTAGTTGCACTATATCACATCAAGTGTGTGCATCCTGATTTGGTGTGTTCCTCTTTGAACGTTTAGGTTATTTCTAATTTTTCATTGTTATAGGTATATTTGTGCATTGGGCTATTTTCCATCTTTGAGGTTATTTCCTTGGAAAAGATCCCCAGTAGTACAATTCACACGTTGGAGAGCACCAGCCATTTTGAAAGCTTTTGTTAAAAATTACCAACCGACCTTCTCAAGGAGGCCCTCGTTTAGTTACATCCCTGGGCAAACAGGAAGCCACTGTCAGGTCCCACCTTATGGCAGAGGCATTGGCTTCTCTTTGCTATTTTCTGGTCCTATTCATTCATTCAACATTTATTGAACTCCTGCTGTATAACAGGAATTGCTGTGTGTGTAGTGGAAACGAAAATGAATCTGACACATCCGTGTTGCTCAGAGAACTCACAGTGTAGAAGAGAAGGCAGACAGTGGGCCAGCATGAATGGGTGGTCGGTGGCGGTGGAGCCAGGTGCCATGTTTCCTGTGTCTGCCACTGCCCAGCGTCCAGCACAGAGCTGGACAGCCCTTGTTGAGACATTTGCAGCTCTGCTCCCACCAGGCTCAGGGAGCTCTTCCCAGGCTCTTCCTTTCCCCAGATTCTCTCTCCTCCCACCTCCTTCCCAATGCCTCTTGGACACTTGTATTCAACTCTCAGACACTTGTATTGAACTCTCAGATCTCCTGAGTCCATAATGTGTTTTCAGCTTTCTACCCAAACCATCCTACCTTCTTCAGAATGACCAGGTAGTCAGATTGTCTAATTCATTTTATCTCCTGGGGCTTCTGAATTTTTCCTCTGCAGCCCAGGGACTTTTTCATGGGCTCCCAGAGCCTCTGGGCTGTTTTCTCTATACATCTTAGTCTGTCCTGATTTTCTCAGTCCCCAGCCTGGGATACAGAGAGGATATTTGGGTAGAGGCAGCAGCAGCGCGGCAGAGATATATGGAAACCCCTTAGAGCATTTCCACAAACACAATGCTTCCTGGATGGCCTCTGGGAAAAGACGTGGGCAATGGTCTTTCAGAGAATTAAACAAATCAGGGTATTTGGGGGAAAAGAAGATTGTTTCCTTGCAGCTTCGTTAAATGCAAGCTGTTGGCCTGGAGTTTTAATGCTCTTTTCAGTTTTTCTGTGTCATAACCTGTTCTGAGGTAAGAACTGTTCATTTAATTTGATTCCTTTTTTTTTCTTTTTTTTTTTTGCCAGCTCTTGCACAGAGGCAAAGTTGATAAGAAGGAAGTAGTTTCTCCCCAGTCCCGGAGGACTGTAACAGCAACACTTTAGCTTGTCTCTAATTATAGCCACCATGACAGTTCGTATGTTGTAGCAATAAAAATAACCATAAACCTTACATAATCATTAAAGTTAAGCAAACAGCCCCTCACTGCATCATAATGTACAGGTAGTTGCTAATAATCCAGGAACAGCATTGGGGCATTCAAGAAACATCTTTCCTATCTCCACAGTTTCTTAAACAACTTTAGAGATATATTTTTATTAAGTATATGCAAGGCAGATGATCTTAAACCTCAAGAAGGGTGTGCATAATAATTGTGTACCTTTCTAATGCTCTCCAAAGACCTATTCAGAGTCCATTCTGAAAGACAATAATATATCAAGAAGTTCTGCAAACTTCCTCCTAATGAAGACATGCCAATTTGAGACCAAGAATGTGGCCTCAAAGGACAAAATAACCACCACTCCCAGTCTCTTGGTGTTTTGATACTTTATTTCAGAGTGATTCAAAATCTAATTAAATTTCTAGACTCTAATGAAATTACAAGAAAAATCATTTAGGGTTATATTATGTACAATTACTCATTACTGAAAATTACAGTTACTCTCTTTCACCAGGATGGAGCCTCCTGGGAAAACCCTTGTTATTTATCCACCATATAAATCTGACACTTCTCCCACTATTTACAGGTTGGAGGTAAAGCTGAATTAATTAAATATATATATGCTGAGCTGAAACAGATAGGTGGGGAGGGGGTCAAGAAGAGGAAGATATGGGCTGAGATTTCCTTACATAAGAAAGGCTGGGATTGAGTGAGTAACGACTGACACTAGATTCTGTCTAAAAAGGAGGATGCTCAGAGTCTGGGATCTCTTGGGAGCAGAAGCATTGCAAAGATTTAGATGATGAGCTTAGGTTGTGGGATGTCATTCAAGTTATGTTTGGCTTTGAGAATATTAGCTTATTTTTTGTAGGTAAGTGAAGACCTTGCTACTAGAAGTTTGCTTAGGGATGGTGGCTTGAATTTCCATTTTAAAAGAGCTCAATAATGTTATCCATCCATGCTAATATCACTAACCAGATGCTTTTCAGTCTTTAGCAGCCGGTTAGCAATTTCGTGAAATTCATCTGCTCAAAGTCTTTAATTTCTGTGAATTGAGAGCTTTGAAGTTACCTCCATAGACACAAGTATTGTCTTGTATTGCAATGAGTTGGGCTATGGGGGACTTGGATTTCCAGGAATATAGACTAAATAATTTGGCTCTTTCCTCTTACTAAGAATGACTGGAAAAGCTAGACAGAATATATATTTTAAAACATCTGTTTACAATTGTCAGAGAGCTAACAGGCAATGAAGAAATATGAGAATAAAATCTGGGAGAAGAAACTCCAAATGAGCCTGGAACTTGAAAATTTTTTCTCCCAGAGGCATCTTTCAATCCTAGAAGAGGTAGCTGAGAGGCTGAGAATTGAAGAGAGCTGTCAATAGATTTGAGGGGATAGAACTCAGAATCTGCTAAGGAAGAGGAACGCTGGAAAGCCTCCCAGCTTGGGGTCAGGATGCTAAAGGGCTAATCCTTAGGAGAAATGGTGAACCAGAAATAAACTGGCCCTCAGAAGACGTGAAGTACAGCTTTTATTTATTTTAGTCTCTGGCATTGTATTTAGTGCTGCTGTTTTTGCCAGTGAAACCTAGGAGACTGTCAAAAGCAATATAAATCTATTTGGAGGAATATAACATCATCCTAGGCTTAAAATTATTTTATTTCTCTAGTTTTTCATATACAATATCAGGGATTTGATAATAAAACCAGGCATATGAAAAGATAATAAAACATACTGGAAAGAAAAAAAAGAAAAACAATAGACAATAGAAACAGACACATAGTTGATCCAGGAAATGGAAGTATCAGAAAATACACTTTGAAAGAACTATACTTACCCTTTTCAAAGAAATAAAAGATGAGACTGTGAATTGGGCAGAGATTTGAAAAGAATAAAAAAGTATCAAATGAAAATTCTGGAACTGAAAGTTACAATAACCAAAATCAACTCAGTAGATGGTTAAACATCAGATTACATGCAGCTGAAGAGAGAATTAGTGAACTGGAAGATGGTTTCGAATAAAATACCTATGTTGACACATGGGAAGACAAAAAGATAAAAATGCAGAAGATATTATAACAGACATAGGGAATACAGTGAGAAAGTCTAAAGTATGTGTAATTAGAGTACCAGAAGGAGAGGATAGAGAGAATAAAACAAAAACAATATTTGAAGAGATAATGGCTGAGGATTTTCTAAAACTAATAAAACACATCAAGCCACATATTTAAGAAGTCCTAAAAACTCTAAACAGAATAAATCAAAAGAAAACCACACTTAGACACATCAGAGTAAAACTAACAGAAATGAAAGATAAAGGAAAATCTTATTAGCAGCAAGAAAAAGAAGAAAAATTATCTTTGAAAGAACAACAATAAGATAGATTGCCAGAGGGACTTCCCTGGTGGCACAGTGGTTAAGAATCTGCCTGCCAATGCAGGGGACACAGATTCGAGCCCTGGTCCGGAAAGATCCCACATGCCACGGTGCAACTAAGCCTGTGTGCCACAACTACTGAGCCTGCGCTCTAGAGCCCACGAGCCACAACTACTGAGCCCATGTGCCACAACTACTGAAGCTCGTGCAGCTAGAGCCCATGCTCTGCAACAAGAGAAGCCACGGCAATGAGAAGCCCGCGCACAGCAACAAAGAGTAGCTCCCGCTCGCCGCAATAGAGAAAGCCTGCGTGCAGCAACAAAGACCCAATGCAGCCAAAAATAAATAAACAAATAAATATATATATGAAAAAAGATAGACTGCCAGAGATGGATTTCTGTGACACCAATGAAGCTTAAACTTCAGGGTCCCTCAATTACATGGTGTCCTTCTGAGGCATCTGTTTACATGGCCATAGTTTTTTTTTAATATATAAAACATGCCATTAAGATATTTTAACTTTAATTGATTAAAACTACTCTTTTTCACTCTGATTTCCTTCTATACACTAGCTACCATGATGGATGTGTTACAATATTTTCAGGATTTAGGGGGACCAGGCCAACAGGAAGTTGATTTAGGGATTCATCTAGTTTGGTTTAGTAGAATATAATTATGTGGCTCTTGGTTACTTTCACATATATTGGTATGGTATAGAAACAGTTTTCAGTAATACTCTTCTTTTGCCTAGCATGATGACTTACCATGACAAAGGTATAGTGTTAAGTGTTACACCTTAGTATGAGCATCCTTATGGTGACAGCACTAGAAGTGTGTGTGTAGTGGAGAAAAACAAGCAAGTAAGCAAACAAACAAAAGATGGGAAATATACAGAAGCTAATCTATAGAAAATTCTTCCAAATTTTATAGTTTGCATATGAAATAAACTTGATATGGGTTTTCCCAATTTTGACAATAATCATTAACCTTTTTTACTGCATTACCAAAAGAGTGATGCTAAAGAAATTTTTATAATCAATCAGTAAGAAAAAATAAATTTCAAACATGCTAGGGGAGTCTTTCCCTATTTTCTTAAAAAACTGTCAAATGAAGTGACATCAAAGAATATACAGCAGAAAAATGGAGGAGAAAAGTATTATAGTTTTGTCAGGCAGTTAATTATTAAAAAATATTTTGTTTTTCTAGATTTTTGATGTTTATAGTATATTTAGCTTTTTATAAACTTATAATTTTCTGTGATTTCTTCTCTCTTACTAAATAAATATTCACTATTGAACCTAATTTTGTATTTATAGTTTTGTATTCTCTTTTTTTTAAATAAGTGCTCCTGAATTTTATAAGCTTCAGGCTACATAAAACCTGGATCTTCTGTTATTGATAGCTGACTTGTAAACAAAAATAATAAACGTCAATGAAATATTTTTAAGTAGTACAAAAAATTATTACTTACCTTAAACTCCAGAAATATCCAGAAAAAAATCCTATATAAATGAATGTGAATATGACATTCTTCTATTTATAGCTTTTTAGTTGAATTTGACTTGTTAATACTGTATGTAGAATCCAGCTGTGACATCTGTCACCCTATTGATCACCAGGGTTGATTTGGCTGATCAGGCTCGCTAGGTGGGTGTCCCCTTCCTCCCTCACCACTCAATGCATGTCCCTCCCAAAGCTGTGCACTCGGATGAAGAGAATGACCTTCCCTGTTAGAGGAGGACCATTCTTCGGCCAAGTGTATACCATTAGCTGCGCTTCCCTGCTAGAACCTCCAAACAAGATCTCAAGGTCCACTGTAGGAGAACATAGGGTAGTCAAGCTTCCAAGACTCCAGATACATCCAAATGAGGCGTTGCATATGGCAGTCTGCCTTACTTAAAATAACTACTTTATGTAGAAATTTTACATCTATATTCATATGTGAATGTCTGTTTTTATACTGCCCTTATCAGGTTTTAGTATCATTAATATGAACTTTTATTAAAATGAGCAGGACAGATTTTACTCAATTTTTTCTGTAAAAGTTTCTATAAGAATTATTTGCTCCTCTAGAATTTGGGAGAACTCACTTATAAGCTCATGTAAACATGGGCTTTTTAAAGGAAGAATGTCTTTGATTGCCTTTTCAATTATTTGGATGGTATTGGTATCTTTGTCTACTTTTTTCTTTTTCTTTTTTTTTAACATCTTTATTGGAGTATAATTGCTTTACAATGGTCTGTTAGTTTCTGCTTTATAACAAAGTGAATCAGTTATACATATGTTCCCATATCTCTTCCCTCTTGCATCTCCCTCCCTCCCACCCTCCCTATCCCACCCCCCTAGGTGGTCACAAAGCACCGAGCTGATCTCCCTGTGCTATGCAGCTGCTTCCCACTAGCTATCTATTTTACGTTTGTTAGTGTATATATGTCCATGCCACTCTCTCACTTTGTCACAGTTTACCCTTCCCCGTCCCCGTACCCTCAAGTCCATTCTCTAGTAGGTCTGTGTCTTTATTCCCATCTTACCCCTAGGTTCTTCATGACCTTTTTTTTTTTTTCTTAGATTCCATATATATGTGTGAACATACGGTATTTGTTTTCTCTCTCTGACTTACTTCACTCTGTATGACAGAATCTAGGTCCATCCACCTCACTACAAATAACTCAATTTCATTTCTTTTTATGGCTGCCACTATGGAGAACAGTATGGAGGTTCCTTAAAAAACTAAAAATAGAATTACCATTCGACCCAGCAATCCCACTACTGGGCATATACCCTGAGAAAACCATAATTCAAAAAGAGTCATGTACCAAAATGTTCATTGCAGCTCTATTTACAATAGTCAGGACATGGAAGCAACCCAAGTGTCCACCAACAGATGAATGGATAAAGAAGATGTGGCACATATACACAATGGAATATTACTCTACTTTTTTCTTGTGCTAATTTTGGCATTTTATATTTTTGCCAATTTTTGTCTATTTTTTGAGGTTTTTAATTTGCTCATGTAGCTCTTTATAAAAATTTTAAAAACTCTCAATTTTGTCGTAGTATATTATTTTTTTAATGTTATCTCTCTTTTCCCCTCTGAACAGTCTTGCTAGAGGTCTATTGTATTAGTATTTGTAAAGAATCAGTGTTTTGTTACTCATTTGTATTGTGTGGGGCTTTTTCCTCCCGTTTTACCTTAGTAATAAATCCCTCAATTTTATGCAGGGCACATAGATGAAAAACTTTATTTCCCAGCCTCTTTGCAGTTAAGTCTGGTCAAATGAATAATTTCTTGCCAATGAGATGTAAGAGGAAGTGTGCTACAAAATTTGTATTCCTTCTTTATTGAGTATAAATGTATTACTATGAGCTTATTTATATGTTATTCAAACAGTTTACTTCTTGCTTACTTTTGTCTACTTGAAATCTCAGTTTCTAAAATAGATGTGACATTCTTCAACTATAATTGTTTATTTCTGCCTGTAATTCTTTCAGTTGTTTCTTTATTTATTTTGAGATTATATTTTTGGTGCCTACCTATGCGTGATTATTATCCTTCCTTCCTTCCTTCCTTCCTCTCTCTCTTTCTTTCTCTCTTTCTCCTTCCTTCTTTCCTCCCTCCCTCCCTTTCTTTCTTTCCCTTCCTTTCTTCCTTCCTTTTTCTACCAGTATGTATATCTATCTTTCTCCTCGTGTTAATTTGCACCTTAAATTCTGTTTTATTCAATATTAAAATCGCTACCCTGTTTTTTGTCTTTGCTCTATTTTTTGTTTCTTATTTTCAACTTTTATGAATTTATTTCTAAAGTATGTATTTGTTCAACAACATATGGACAATGTATGGCAGAATTTTAAAATATTCAGTATTAGTTATTATCTTATATTAATTATCCCTATTACATATTTAAATTTTTATTGAAGTTCAATATGCATACAGAAAATGTATATAAAATTTAGAGCTAAAAGGACTTTTAAAAAGCATGGCTCATCCCCAACACTGTTTCTCCTTCTAAAAATCTTTGCCTTTTTCCCCATGTCAAGTCTTACTGTTTAGTAAGAAATATTCTGGCAGGAATATTACCCGTGTAGTTAGATCTTTGGGTTCGTGTAGGAAAGGAGATATTCCATTTATATGATGACATTTGTTAACACAAAGAAAATTGGTGTTTATCCTAAGCTCCTGTGATTCCAGGGCAGTATGTTAGCTGCAAATTGAGAATTTGTAGATAACTTGCAACTTACTTCCTAGGCAGAGAAGCCAAGAAAGATTTTAATTCCTCCTGAGAAAATAAGGTGGAATGTGAGACTCCCAATGTTTGCTAGTGTTCTCTAAGCTTCTTGCATCACCTAAGATGCCCGGATAGCAGACAATCTTTTACTCAAGATTGAAATAAAGAAACAGGCATCTGGGTTGTTTGCAGTTTTTCTGGTCTTCAAATTTAATAAATGCCAACTTCTGCAACCTTCTAAGATATACGGGCTGAGAATGAAGTTCTTTTTAATAGTGAGGGAAATACTGCATACACCATAGTTTCCTAATTCTCACACAGCATGCAGATGGCCAAGTATGGATGGAATTGGATGCCTAGCCTGAGAAAGATGCTCTGTCCCATGCCTCCCTTTGAACTGGGCTCTTAGCAAGCCAGGCCTAGGTTTCTTTGGCCAGGAGCCCCTGAGCCAAGGGGGCTTTGTGTTGTTGAACATGGCGTCCATGGCTTCTCCAAAGTCTCACCAGTGGCTGCCCAGCTCCTTGGCTTCCCTAGGGCACTGGAAAAAATTTGAGAGTGAACGTTGCTTTTCGGTTTTGGTGGTTTCATTATTTCAAGATTGATTACTTTAATAATGAATTTTGCATTAGTACCTTCACGGTACTTTATCCTTTTTATCATGACCTGGCTATATTTGAGAAAATTTAGAATCACAGTATTATTCTTCGGTCATCAGCAGAACTGCCTACAGCCATATGTATGTTAAGGCATAAATATAATTTTTATAATCAGGAAATAGTATTGAAACAACACCACATATATATTTATTTATGGTAAGATTTATGGATCACATTTATGTATAAGATTCCCTGTGGCTCATCCCCAGATGCATACTTTACTCTACCTTATTACTTCTGCTTACCACAGTCCAAGGTTGCACCATTCTTTAATTGAAAAAGATTTTGGACCAGAAGACTATAACACTGACCATGTTTGCCTACAACTTTTACCTTTTTTCTTTTCCTGGAAACAGGTATCTCCACCAATTTCCTTGTTGAAACTCAAGTGAGATGATGAAAGTAAAGGCACACATTTACTGGTATACACCCTCCTGTCTGCTTACTATTTCATTAAAGACATGGGCCAACTTAGGTTGGTTCCTGTCTTTTGCTTGTCATTCTGATTTTTAATTTTCAATAATTGTGTGGTGAGCATCCTTATATACACATCCTTGTACCTTTGTTCAATTATTTCCTAAGAAACTATGTTTCTTAAAGTGGGATTAATGGGTCAAAGCTTGACCTTTTAAAGCTGTGAATACTTAGGACTAGAATGGTTGTAAGAATCTAAATTTCAATACAACCATGTTAGTATTCACATTTATTTAAATTACATTCTAATTATGTAGCCTTTAATAAATATCAAATTCTCCTTAACATATGTGGATTATGAATAAGGAGACTATATAATTATGATCCAGATCTTTTGGCCTCTGTCAAACTTTTGGGAGTGAAAGGGATGCTATTATAATTACACAAAGATAATGGAAATAAACCAGGACTTACCTTGGAAAAACTCAGACTATGATTTTCCTACAAATACCCATGTGCCCAACCGAAATTAAAGTGCTAGAACATTACCACTACTGCCTACCTGTGAATTCCTTCCCTTACGCCTCCCCCCTAAATTTCGTGTTTATCATTCTAATGATTTTTAAAAATATTATTCAGTGAAAAATATATGTGTTTTCTAGAATTTTTATTGTTTAGTTTTGCTTGTTTCTGTGCTTCATGAAAATAACATCATTCTGCTTGTCATCTTTTGCAATTTGACTTTTCACACACTATGTTTCTGAGGTTTATCCAAGTTGTCTCTGTTGCTGTAGTCCATTCATTAATAGTTATATAATATTCCATTGTAAAATTCATCATGAATTATTTATCCATTTTTCTGTTGATGGATTTTGTGGTTCTTTCAAGATCTTTTTTGCTACTACAAATCAGGCTCTATGAATATTTTTTCCTGTGTCTCTGTACAGGTGTAAGAGTGTCTCTGGTTATATCTCCAGGAGTAGAATTGTTGGATCACATGATAACCAAATCTTCAACTTTACCAGAGAACAAAAAATTGTTTTCAAGGATGTTATACCATATTTTTTCACAGTCTTAAATTAACTTTAGCATTACCCAAGATTTCCTCCCCCCATCTTCTTTGAGGTATTAATCGACAAATAAAAATTTGATACATTTAAGGTGTACAACCTGGTGTTCTGATATATGTATAAATTGTCCTTCATTGCTTTATCTGTGTCCTTCAAATTTTGACAGGCATGTTTTCATTTTCATTTCGTTAATAAAATTTTTAGCTCCCTTGGAACTTCCTTTTGGACCCATGAGTTATTTAGAAGTATTGTTAGTTTCCAAGTGTTTGGAAAATTTCCTGTTATCTTTCTATTATTGATTTTTAGTTGAGTCCATTGTGATCAGAGAACACACTCTGTATGATTTAAATTCTTCTAAATTTGTTGAGGTTTGACCCAGACTACAGTCCATCTTGGTACATTGTATATGAGTGCTTGAGAAAATGCATATTCTGCTGGTGTTGAGTCCTGTTCTTTACAGTATGATTGAATTTTTAAATATTATTACTGATTTTCTGTATAGTTGTTCTATCAATTGTTGAGAGAGGGTTGTTGAAGCCTTCAACTATAATTGTGCGTGTCTATTTTTCCTTTCAGTTTTATCTTTTCTTAAAATTATTATTTTGCAGCTGTTGTTTGACGTATAGGCATTTAGAATTACTGTGTCTATTTGGTAGATTGACTTTTTATCATTATGTAATGTAATATCTCTGGCCCTGATAATTTTCTTTGCTCTGAAATTTATCTGATATTAAAGTAACCTCTTCTTCCTTTTTATTAATGTTTGCATGGCATTTCTTTTTCTATCCTTTACTTTCAACCTACCTATATAATATTTGGAGTAAGTGTCTTGTAGACAGCATATAGCTCAGTCATTTTTAAAACTGACTTTAAAAATCTGTTTTTTAATTGGCAAATTTAGGCAATTTACACTTAACGTTATTATTGATATATTAGAGCTTTCAGCCTGACATTTCATATTTTTATTTCTGATCGTTCTCTGTTTTTCATTTCTCTTTTTCCTACCTTCCAGTGTGTTACTAGAACTTTTTTTAGAATTCCATTTTGATTTGTCTGTAGTGTTTCTGAGTATATTGCTTTTCATAGCATTTTGAGTGGTTGCTCTCGGTATTACATTATAAACATAATGTATCACAATCTATTGGTGTTAACATTTAAGTTTACATGAAATGTAGAAATTGTGCCTCTGTGTCCCTTTACTCTCTTAAATATTTCTTCTACATATATTGAGAACTGTATCAGACATGTTATAATTTTTTAGCTTTAGCTGTTAAACAATTTAGAAATCTTAGAGGAGAATGAATATCTGTTTTATTGACACATATTTTTATGAGTTGTGACAGACACCAATGACTCAGCCACACCTGACCTCAGGCCACATGCTGCTTCCAGGGGGAACCCCAAGGCCCGCAGCCAGTTTGCTTTCCTCTCTCTACCTTTCAGGATCTTCTTATGTGAGTTTTTAATATAATATCTTGTGCGTTTTGCTATACTTAGTGAGCAATAGAGAAAAGTAAGCCTATCCCATCTTTCCAGAACGGAAGTCTGAAATGAGTTTTTAAGAGCCTGGGGGAATGGGTGACTTGGAGGAATGCTTTTTGGAGAGGGGCTCTGGGCTACCTAACATCTGTCAGACATACATCCCTGATCCTAGAGACTCCTGAAGGAGAGAAATGCCCTGTGAGGTGAAGGGAGGAGGTGCGACCTCAGCAGAGTGTCTGTCTGTGGGGAAATCCTCCTGGTCCTTGCACACTGGGTGGGAGCTACAGTCAAGCGGCTCAGAGCCGGAGATGACCTGGCTGAACCACGAATCAGCAGACTTCTCCTTCTTCTTTTTTTATTTTTTATTTTTTAACATCTTTATTGGAGTATAACTGCTTTACAATGGTGTGCTAGTTTCTGCTGTACAACAAAGTGAATCAGCTATATGTATACATATATCCCCATATCCCCTCCCTCTTGCATCTCCCTCCCACCCTCCCTATCCCACGCCTCTAGGTGGTCACAAAGCACCGAGCTGATCTCCCTGTGCTATGCGGCTGCTTCCCACTAGCTATTTATTTTACATTTGGTAACAGATATATGTCAGTGACACTCTCTCACTTCGTCCCAGCTTACCTGTCCCCCTCCCCATGTCCTCAAGTCCATTCTCTACGTCTGCATCTTTATTCCTGCCCTGCCCCTAGGTTCATCAGAACCATTTTTTTTTTAGATTCCATATGTATGTGTTAGCATATTGTATTTGTGTTTCTCTTTCTGACTTACTTCACTCTGTATGACAGACTCTAGGTCCATCCACCTCACTACAAATAGCTCAATTTCGTTTCTTTTTATGGCTGAGTAATATTCCATTGTATATATGTGCCACATCTTCTTTATCCATTCATCTGTCTATGGACACTTAGGTTGCTTCCATGTCCTGGCTCTTGTAAATAGAGCTGCAGTGAACATTGTGGTACATGACTCTTTTTGAATTATGGTTTTCTCAGGGTATATGCCCAGTAGTGGGATTGCTGGGTCACTCACTCCTAAATTAAACCCCTCGTGCTTCCTCTTTAAAGTCACGTAAGCATCTCTGTCACACCCAGATCCTCATTTATCTGCCAGAATTGCTTGAACTGCTCCTTTTATTAAATTTGATTCCATTAAATAACCGGTTAATGGTTCTCAGTAAGATGAACTGGGCTCACGCTCTCCCTCTTGTCTGAATGAAACAGATGAGCAGCTGGGGAATTTCTGCCTGGAACCTGGCTGCACCCACCGCAGAGGCCTGTGCAAACCCTTGGGCCACATCATCAAAGAGTTGATGTCCAGGGATCGAGGTGAAGGACTGGAGCTGGGCCCATGGGCTATACCACATAGACATCAGGGCTTTCTCTTATGTTAAGGAAACAATGTTTTTCACCAGACTCTGCTGGGACACAAAATAAGTGAGTCAGGCCCCAACCTGAAGGCGTTGACAGTCTATGGAGAGGACAGTTGTAATGTGGTGGGTTAAGTGCTGAGATGAAGGAACATGGAGGGAAGAGAGGAAGAGCCCTTGATCCAAACTAGGGTATCCAGGAGGGCTTCCTGGAAGAGGAGTTTTTCTGAGAGCAAATTGCTTATGCCTCTGCCTGGCTGAAATCCTTCAGCAGCTTCCCACTGCTGCAAGGCCAGACAGGCGTTTATGTTGCCAAAGGGCATCCCTAGCCCTGTCATGTGGCCCATCCCAGGGCTCCTGCTCCCCAACCCCACGAATATCCATCAAGTTCCAGTCCAGTCTCCAGACCTCCTCAGGTACTGTCTCTGTTGTGTGGGGTGTGTGCCCTCCGCACCCCAGGACCCCAGAGATGCTCTCTCCCAGTTCTAACAGCATTCCTGTTTCCATGTGTGTCTGTCTGGGTCTCATTCCATCCTGCACTGTCACCTCGGTCAGGGCAGGGATCCAGTCTTGCAGGCCACCGCTCAGCTCAGGCCCAGTAACTGCACTTGTTTGAGTTGATTAGTGCATGAAGTAGAGGCTCAGATTCTAGGAGCCAGTCTGCAGGAACTGTGAGCAGGGAAGGGTCTGGCTGGCCCAGGAGGGCTGTGGGGAGGGCAGTGCGGGCTGGAGAGGAGTGTGAGGTGAGGCTGGGAGGTGAGCGGAGGAGGGCTGGGTGAGCCTCAGGAGGAAGCTGCTCTTACCCTGAGGGCGTTTTAAGCAGCCCTGGAGGGAGAGCCCCCTGGCCGGTGTAGCAGGCAGGCTGGCGGTAGGGAGACTTCCTAGGAGAGAGAAGACAGGCTGGATGTGTCTAGGGCCTCACCAGCAGGGTACACGCTGGCTTCTGAGGCCGCGTTACAGACTCACGCCGGCTTCCCCACTGGAAGCAGCGTGTGGCCTGAGGTTGGGGAGTGGCCGAGGTGCCATGTCTGTCACAGCTTGTGCCACAGAAGACAGTGTTGGACGGGCAGGCCTGCGACTGTGAGACAACAGCCCAGGACAGCTAAGCTGACCCAGGGAAAGCTCTGCAGAAGCTCAGAGAGGGTCCATGAGGCAAACCTGCGGTATGAAGAACAGATCCCCTTCCTACAGAGCTGTAGATGAGCCCTAGTCACTGAGCCACACGACACATTGTTAAGAAGCTTTAGTCAGCCTGGAGCCACTGTGACCCTATGTGCTGGCCTGAGACTCTTCTGAGGAGCCTGGCCGGCCCAGGTTCAAACCCCAGAACACTGCTATTCAGGTGTGTGACCCAACAGGACACGTCACCTGCTGAGGCTTCCCTGTGAAAGGAGAACTGTGGTCCCCAAGAGAGGCCCCTGCCCCTACCTGGCTTTAGAGGGCCCCCATATCACACACCCATATCCAAATGCAAGAATTTTTTTTTTTTTCGTCTTGTCAGAAAGTCCTTGGAAGTTCTGGAACCGGGCCAGCACACGGATGTAAGGGAGAGGGACTTGTCCGTGCGCTGGGCAGCCGAGAATGAGGGGACAGCAACCGCAGCTTGGCGGGGGCTGGAAACTGGAGAGCAAGCCAGGGGCTGCTTTTAGTTCAATGACCAAGGGCATTCCTACGCAGACCCAGCTCCCAGATAGCTGCGCTTCCTCCGTCCACTTGGTGCTCTAGTTTGGGAAGATGTCTTAACACTGCCAAGGAGTTCAGTGGGGAAAGCAAAGTGTTGGTTAGTGGGAGGCCCCTTGGGGTGTCAGACTGAGCCAGGCCCCATCCCAAATCCTGGAGGGTCTGGTCTTTCCAGGGAGCCCAGGCCAAGCCCGACTTCTGCCTGCTCTGTTCAGAAGACCTTGGCAGCTCTTGGGGCCATAGGCAGGGCTGAGTTTCCCTCTCCAGGAGGTGACCCCTGGGGACTGGACTGCAGGGCCTGCCAGGAGGTGGCAGGGGGAAGTGTGTTGGGCCCTGTGTGTAGCTTGATCTCTAACCTTTAAATATTTAGATTTGTGGCATGCCCTGGGTTCTGCAAATGTTGGAAGTGGCCTTTAAAAAGATAATTATGGTGGAGATGCCCAACACAGACCTTGGCACACAGGAGGGCCGGATGATGGCAGCAGATGGCTCGGTGTTGCCAAGCTCCCCCGGCTCTCATTGACTGGGTGTGGCTTTCCTCTGCAGCATCATGGCCCCTTCCCCGAGGGCCAGGCCACCTGTCATCCCACAGCCCCACCCCCTGGACACATACCCCCTCCGCCAAGTCCCCGAGGACTCCTGAGCGAAGCTTCCCAGAGGCTGAAGGGCACAGTACGAATAGGCATGAATAATAATAACCCACCACTTAGCGGTTATGAAACGCTTTCCTCTTCCACGATGCTTTACCATCATTAATTAGTTATTCTGCTCTGTTTCCAGCCTCCCCTGCTCTCTCTGCAAAGGTGGGCCCTGAGACTCGCTCCTGAAGACAGGCCTTCTCGGGTCCGAAGCGCCTATGTTGAGTGGGTGGGCTGTCCCCTAGATGGAATACCACAGCCTTCTAGAGGCAACAGCAGAGAGCTGGGACCATCTCCTTTCTGACCTGAGCGCCCCTCCAGAGCAGCCTCCTGGTATGCTCTGCCCCTGTCTGTCCCTGGTCCCCTGGAAAGCCGAAGACCCCGTGTCAATCGGTGGCTGAGTGCTCGTGGAAGACGGTTCCTGCCCTCACTTCAGTCTGTGCTCCCCCCAGCCTGTGAGGGGATCCTCGCAGCCACGCTCCGTGTGTGGCCAGGCAGGCCTCCCATGGGCACCCCCGTTGCTGAGAGGCCAGCGAGCTGGGAGCCATGAGGGGTTCCAAGTATCATTCCTTCCCACCCACCATGGGGGCAGAGGTAAGTTTCATGCCCTCCCCAGAGACATTCAAAGATGGAGCGAATCCCTCCACTGGTGAGTGTAGAGTTGGCTGGGTGTTCCAGCTGTGGGACCTCTGACCCCAGCCTCCCTGGACATCACCGCCCACCCCACCAGGGCAGCCCCAAGCACCTCTGACACCCTCGAGGTTTCAGCAGCTCGCCTGCCAGGTGTGATAGCATTTACATGTCACCCCTCCTGGCCAGCATGGACCTGGGGCTCCGTAGGGGCCCTGCCCCTTTGGGAGCACTCCCTAGGCCTAGAGCACCCTTGGTTCTACCTTGGGCCAGAGCTGGCTCCCTGCCTCCAGCCCCTCCATTAGCCTGGAAGGGTATTGCTCAGTTTGGCTTCTGTAGCTGAGTGTTTTAATCCCAGTGTGTGAATCTTTAAGAATTAATTAGCAAAGATTGCTCAGGAAAAACAAAGTGGGCATAAGTTTTGATACCGTCTGGTCACCCACCATTATTGTTTTCCTCTTAATTATGAGGTTATTTCTAGAAGCTGGAGTCATTTTCCCTTGTATTTTGTTGCCTTGAGTGGGCTCCTCCATCTTTCTGGTGGCCCTCTGTGGCCTCCTGCTTCCAGCTCCTGCCCAGGGCAGCCGTGTCCGGGCTGCCTGTCCCGTTCCCATCCTCTGGAAAACCTGGAGAGCCTCAGTTTACCTGTGCCCCCTCGCTGCTCTGACCCACTGAGCCAGCTTCTTTATTCCCAAGCCCCTGCACCCCCTTGGGCCTCCTGGCCTTCGCTGACACCTCTTTCTCTGCTGGGGCACCTTCCCTACCTGCCTCCATTCCCCTCTCCCCCACCATCTTCACTAGCTCCTACTTGTCCTTTTGTTTTTAACTTAAATAGTGCTCACTCCAGGGGACCTTCTTGACACCCCCAGGCTGGGTTAGGTGCCCCTTTGGTCCCCCTGGACACTAACAGCTGTGTGCTTCCGTGTGTTAGAAGGGACCCCCTGCCTAGAATTCCTTACCCACTGCCCATCTTCCAGGAGCCAGGGCCCACTGCAGGCCGGGACCTGGGCCGTCCTGAGCTAGGTTTGGGAGCGAGTGCGCTGGCTGGCTCAGCGTGCTCTCTTGCCTGGATGGGGATCCATGGAAACCAAGGCGCTATTCCCAAGCTCCCAGGCCCATCGTGGAGCCGTCTTTGCTTTGTTCTCCTGGATCTTCTGATTTCCTTCTGCTTTCCATCTCTCAGACCCGTGCGGCTCTGCAAGTTTGGGTTCTGCCCCAAGTCTAGGTGCTTTCACAGGAAGAGAGGAACGCCAACAGCTGTGGGAGAGGAGTGGCAACGTCCTGTTTACTTCAAGTTTGGTAGTTGCAGCTTCTTTACTGAGACCGGAAGAGGGTATTGAGGAAACGCAATTTCAAGGTGGTTTCGAGGCTTGTGAGCAGGGAGCCTGATGTTCCTGCAAGTCACAGCCATGTCAGAGGAAGACTCTAGGCCCCAGCGCAAACCCAGCAGCTGCTGGGAGCAGGGCTGCTGCATAACCCAGGCCAACTCAGAGGCTGGCATCCTGCTCAGGATAGGACTGGAGCCTCCATTCTGTATTTGGGCCTAGTGTGCCTAATTTCCAGCACCAAACAGCCCCAGGGTGGGGCAAAAGGACCAGGTGCACCGACCTTGTTTTCCTGAGAAGCAGACCCATCGTGAGCTCTGAAGAGGGAAGGGGTGGCCAGCACCCACAGCCCCCAAACTAGCCCAATTAGAGAAGCGTGCCCTGGGTTCCACTGGGAACCCAAGATCAGCTTCCATTGCAAGGAGGCTTCGGGACAAACAGGCAAAAGAAAGAGCTGTCTGGGTGAGTCCCTTCTATGTGTCAGGGGCTGAAGGCCCCATTTTCAGGTGAGAAGAGTGAGGGCCAGGCTCAGACCACGGTGTGGAGCATAATTGGGCCAGGCCCTTTCGCTCTTCACTTCCAATCCCCTTTCTAATCCTCCCTCCCAGTGGGATCTGGCTGTGTGGTACTTGGACCCGGGGCCTCAGGTGCATCCACACAGATGGCAGCCCCATGTCCCATCTGTGCTGCACACGTGTTCCACGAGTGTTCCTGGTCTCAGAATCTTAGGAGCAATGCTGTCACTAGATTTGTGTCTCTGTGGCTGAACTTTACTTCCTCCTGAGCCCTGTTATCACTACAAAATTGATTTTATCACTGCAAACTAATTCTGGTTTAACAGTAATTTGAGCGTAACTTTCCCATCAGTTCAAGATTCTCCCCTTTTACCTTCTGCTTGCATCTCCCAGGAGGAGAAACTAAGTTCCAAGGAGTCTCACATGTCATCCTGGTCCTGGGGAGAAACGGCTCACTTGGGCTATCTGAAGTGTGTCCTTCATGCCACAGAACACCCTTCGGGGGCAAGGGCAGGGGTGTGACAAGGTTGCAGGGGGATCCTGAGCTGACAGAGAGGAGGGGACCTCCAGAGGAAGTGGCTTTGTGCTATGTCTTGGAGGATAAGAGCTTTCCATAGGGACAAAAAAGGTATTGCATCAAAAAGCAGCATGTGCAAAGGCCCAGAGGCACACAGCCTTGCTTAACTTGCAGATCCCAGTTGGGTTTATTTGAGGCTGTGCTGTGAGCTCCTCGTTCACAGCCAGCACCCTCTGCTCTGTGAAGGACCTGCTACCTAAGTCATTAGGATGTTTCTGATTGCAGGTGATATTTACGTAGCTCAGATAAGACTATAAGATAAAGAAGGTGTTTCCTTATTGAGGGGGCTGAGAATTCAAGAAGAGGTGCTTCAGGCACAGCTGGATCCAGGGGCTCAAAAGCCATCTTGAACTTGGTCTCAGCCTGACCCTTTTCTGTGGAGGCTTCAGTCTCAGCAGGTTCCCTCCACCCCATGGGCCTCCCTCCACCCCTCAGTTACCAATTCCAGAAGGCACTCCGCTTTCTTAATATTTTCCCCCAAAGTCCCAGAGTTGAGTCTCACTGGACTGAGTTGGATCACCCCTTGACCAGTCCCTGCTGACAAGAAGAAGTAATACCTGATTCATCAGGGATGGTTCACAGGTCCGTCCTGGAACTGGCCTCGAGGGAATCACAAGGAAGTGGTTCCCCACAGGAAAGCCAAGGTGCTGCCTGCAGCCGAGGGGCCAGGAAAGGTGGGCAGGCAAGTGTGGCAAGGTCAGCCCACACACCCCCGTTCAGACTTTCTCCAACTCCTGGAGGCTGAGGTTTGCAGGAAGATGCCGGACATCACCCACGACACTCTGATCCTTTCTTCAGTGTAAATCTTGTCTCCCCGTCACTCTGCAAGCTCCTTCATGGGGGACCGGGGTCTTGGGTTGCTCTTGGATCCCCCTGGTCACCAGGGCCACGCGGAGCACAGTGGCAGGTACTTCATTCCTATGTGTGGATTCTGTTAGGGGAGGACGGATGTCTTTTCTAGACATCTGAAACCCCTTCCTCGAGTTGAGGACATTGGAATTTATACGATCTAAACTTAGGAGCCATTCTGCAATATTTAAGTTTCAAGATGAAAATGGCCAGGCATCAATGGACAAACACTTAGGGCAGCCTCTCCCTATTTTTAGGTCGGATACTTATAGAACGACATCTGCGTGCATGCACGCCCACTGACCCACAACTGGAAACACACAGCCTGGTTCTGCCCAAATAAGGGTGTCGAAGACGGCCAGCTCCCATGGAGGGTGGACCCAACAGGTGTGGACAGCACGGGAGGTCTGAATGGCAGGGATGGGCTCTCAGCGGGTCAGATTCCAACTGAGATTGGGCAGGCCACCCTGCGCCTTCCGCTCGCTCTCTGGAGCAGCGCTGCTGCTGTCTTCCTCTGAAGGCTGCCCCCCCAGTACTCGGGGGGAGGGGGACGGAGGGAGCCTCCAGGCCTCAGGACTGTTCAGCTTGCAGGAGATTCCTTCCTGTTGTGAAACCACTTGCAGAGAGCAGGCTGTGCTCTGCAGGACTGAGGTGGGAGGGGCTGTAGAGAGGGGGGTGGGACACTGTTTTGCAGGGAGGGGTGGAGTGTCAGGTCTCTGTCAGCAGCATGTCCAAACGGGGCCTGAGATGGAAGGTCGACTCTAGACTCAGAGCCGGAATAGTGGCTTTGTGCCTCTTAGCAAAAGGCACCATCCTGTGGTCAGGGGTAGCCTCAGGTGTGTGGTTTGGTGAGAGCTCCTGGGTCCGATGTGGCACACATGGGGACAATGTGGGTGGAGGCCCTGGAACCTCAGCGGGCCCATCTAGAGGCAATCCCCCTGCTCTCTGCTCTAGGAAGCAGCAAAGGCCATGCCCTAAGACCGTGGCTTCTGCCACCTGGTTCAGTGTGGACGGTGCTAGCCAGGAGTGCCGGTGGTCAAGCCAGATTTGGGCAGCACTGTGCCTACCACAGCCCTGTGAATCTACCAGTCAGCGGGTCCCTGCCTGCCCCCCAGGAACCAGCCTTGGTACTGCCAGCCCCTGCTCAGCCCCCCTGGACTGTCCCTTGGGTTTGAGAGACTGTCTTCTGGATGCTAAGCTCCCATATCATGTTTGCACGAGAGAACCCAGAGTTTCAGCAAAGAAAGCGCGGCGTGGCTTCCTCATGGGTCTCTCACAGACCTGAACGCAGAAGCAGTCAGGAGGCTTCTGGCTGTGCTTGCAGACCAGCCCTGCTAGGGCCATCCATCCTCCAGCTACTTTGCGGTGCCAGGGGAAATCAGCGCTGGGGACTCGTATGGGTCTACAGCCCAGGAGGGACTCCCCCAGCTGATGACCCTGGCGGGAGGCAGGGGTGTGGGCAGCTGGACACAAGTGTGCTTCTGAGAGATCCTCATCCAGGGGCTCTGAGAGCACAGGGCGGAGCTCGGGAGGAGGGCGGCATGGAGGATTTCCCTCCCCGAGGAGGGGAAAGGCTGCCGCCGAGTGGCTGTCTGGCTGGCTAGCAGGAATTACGGGGATGGGCTGTGGCTGGTGGAGTGCACAGTGTGGCCCACTGCAGCAGTCAGGGCAGCAGCCCCATGGAGGGCACTCACTCAGTCTCTGACCTTGGACCCGAGGCCCCGGAGCCTGTTTGGGACCAGGGACTAGGGACAGCCCCCCACCTTGGGGCGGACCCAGGATGGAGCGTGGAGGGAGGTGTCTAAGGGGCCTGACCCTGTTGGGAGTGAGAGTGGGTGCTGAGCTGAGCCTAGGATCCCTGCCAGGGAGGGCCAGAAAGAGCAGGGCATTCAGGATGATGCATTCGGTCGGTAAGGTTGATGAAAGATGCTGGGCAGCTTGGTGAGGACTGGGGCCTGGCGTTGTCGCTGAGGCCGGGGCCACGCTTCTCTGGACGCCAGCTGTTCTTTCTCCCCTTTCCTTCTCAGCCCACCTGTCAGTGGTCTGGGCTTCTCCGGCAGAGCTTACGTGTGTGTCCCACTGTCCCCATGTCTCCTTGTATCTCTCTGGCTCTCTGACTCTTTCCATCTCGCTTTTTCTGATCTGTGTCCTTTCTTCTTTCTCTGTTCAAGTTTCATCTTGAGCTTATACAAAGTTTTTATGCTGCATGATGGTCAGAGCGATGGTCACCAGGGGAAGACCCCCAAGGGAGGACCCAGGAGAGATGTCTGTGTGTGAGGGGGGCAGGGGAGAGGCTGTCCCTTAGTGGGCCTGGCCTCACGCACTTGCACCTGCCCTGCCCCGTCCCCTGTCTTCTGCCCAGTAAACGCAGTGCAGAGCAGACTGGTGTCAGAAAGGCCCCAGCGTGAGCACACAGCACACATAGCTCTGTGTTCCTGGCATCAGGCCGGAAGTCGGTTCCATTTGGTGGCTTTAGCAGCCCAGCCCTACCATGTGTGAAACACAGGGCTTTGTCCCATCCCTGGAAATGTTTACAACGTGACTGGAGCGGCAGGATTAAGGTGAAGAATTAATGTAAAGAGACAATGAAGCTCAATGGGGGCTTCAAAGAACTGACGAAACCAGGGTCATATTGTGTTGTGAGGTGTGGGTGAGTGGATGGGCCCCACGTGGGCCCATCAATGACAGAAGTCACCAGATTTCCAAGAAAACTTGTGATTAGAGCAAGGCTGTGTATTTTTGCTTCAGAATCCTCCAGCTTTTTCACCACCAAGTGAGGCCACCAGAAAAACCCTAAACTCCATTACGATGGTCCCTTCCCCACCAATGCACTCAGAGTGAAGATGTCCTCTGTGGAGTGTCAATCCGACCCCTGGGCAGCACTGAACATGGTCAGCAGACGTGGCTGTGTGACATCTTGCTGCTTTGGTGAGCAAGTGCTCCAGTCACCATTGACCTCCAGGAGGTCAGGACTCAAGAGGCGGACCTCTCCTGGAGCTAAGCTGGGGAACATGTCATCCCTCTCAATGAAGTCACTTGCTCTCTTTTAGGAGAAACAGGGATGTTTTTGCTGCTTCTGCCTTTGCCTGAAAGCTTGAACCCGAGATTCAGGTTTGGGCCTCACCGTCTACCTGCCCCTGCCTCAGCCCTCCAGCCCTTGGCCTTGATGGTTTTTGCATCATTCTATTAGTTAGCCGCCTGGGATTTGAGTTTGCAGGGCGTCACGGGGCTCTGGGTACGGGTGGCAGGGCTGCCACTTTCCACTTCTCTTGACCCTTGGACGCATCATCAAGTCCTCAATGCCCGTGTTCCTCACTCATCGAACGGCAGTGATGACTATGCCTGTCTCACAGAGCTGTTGCTGTCAGTATTAAATGTATTAATGCAAGTTCTGCCCCCTCAGAGTAAGTGGCCAGTTAATGTACACTTCCCTCTCCAAAGCCCATGGCTCTGCCTTAGCTTTTCTAGGGCCCATCTTCAGGGATCAAGGTCCAGCTTGTGAGCCACGACTCCTGTCTTAAGGTTTCCAGCCCAGGCTAGAAGACTGAGACGCCCCTTGCAGCATGCTCTATTACCATCGTCCAGTCATTCGCCAAATGTCTATTAACACGTGCCACATCTTTTTTATCCATTCACCTGTCGATGGACATTTAGGTTGGTTCCATGTTCTAGAGGGGTGGGATAGGGAGGGTGGGAGGGAGGCTCAAGAGGGAGGGGATATGGGGTATATGTATGCATAGGGCTGATTCACTTTGCTGTACAGCAGAAACTAACATAGTATTGTGAAGCAATTATACTCCAGTAAAGAACTATCTTAAAAAAAGTCTATTAATACCTCCTGTGTGCCAGGCACTGTGTCAAGTGCTGGAGGTAGAACATGCCACAGGGCACTGTACAGCTCCGTGGGGAGACCAGCCAGGAGACGCATCAGTGGGCTAACAGCTGAGAAGCTCTGAGGACAGTGCCTGGCACACAGAAGTGCCCTGTAATGTTCTTAAATAAATGGTGTGGTCACTTAACGATGGGTAAGTATAGCCGCTGTGGAGCACCCAGAGGGGCAGCTAAGCCAGGTGTGGGGCGTCAGGAGGAAGTGACACAGAACTAAGGTGAGATGGAGGATAAGAGGGGAGAAGACGGGGCTGGGCAGAGGGCGTGGCCCAAGGGCAGCCGGAACCGCCTGAGTGGGGAGCTGGAATCAGTGCAATCTGGCTGCAGTGAGAGGGTTCCTGGCAATGAGGAGGAGCCAAAAGAGGCAGGCAGCTCGGGGCTTTGTGACCACCTAGAGGGGTGGCCTAGGGAGGGTGGGACGGAGGGAGACGCAAGAGGAAGAGATGTGGGGATAGATATATACATATAGCTGATTCACTTTGTTATAAAGCAGAAACTAACACACCATTGTAAAGCAATTATACTCCAATAAAGATGTTAAAAAAAAAAAAAGAGGCAGGCAGGGATCACAGTGTGGGTCTTAGAAACCGTGTTAAAGAGCTGCTTTCACTTTAACTGCACCTCAAAAAAATTGTTAACCTAAAAAAAAAGTCACTTGTAAAACGAGTGAAATAAAAAGCAGTCTTCTAATAGGACAAAAAGAAGGATCGGGTTTAACTGAACTCAGCGGAACCTCACTCCTGGTTTTGCAGGGGACTCTAATGTCCCAGCAAGCCTCCCAGACACTCCATGGCGACCAGATGCCAATTCTGTGCTCCTCAGGGTGGTATCCCAGGGGGAGGGCTTCCTGTGCTAGGCTTTCCCAGACCTGCGGGCGTGGGTTGTTGGGGGCAGGGGTTGCACCCATACCTCTCTGGCCTGATCTTGGCCAGAAGTTCTGTTCTAACCAGACTCTGGGTTTTCTGTCTTCACAGATGTTGGAGCAGCTCAAGTGTTAGCAACGGTCCAGCCTGCTGGGGCCGAAATTGGTAGGTGGCTGCCCAGCTGATTCTGGGTGCAGGGTGGAGGGGCAGGAGGAGGTACCCTGAAAGGCCCGGGCAGGTGGGGTGTCCTGGTAGGGTTTCCTGCCGGTCGTCATGGAACTGGGGCAGTGTTCACCCCCAAGCCTGCCTGAGTGGCTAACACAGCTTCATCCCGGGGGTGTGGTGCTGCAGGAGAGCCTGTCCTCGAAGGGGACGTGAGTCGTCAGGGTCACCTCCATCCACTCTCGGTGGCTGCGGCCACGAGCCCGGGACAGCAGGTGGCTTCCGTGGCCTGGCCGGTGTCTCTCTGCACACGCATGGTCCCAGCCTCTCTCCACCTCAGGGCCCCGCTCACCAGGCACAGTGCCGCTTGCATGTCACCTCCTCTGGAAAGGCTCTCGGCTCCCAAACTGGCCCGCCCCAGTCTCCTGGCATTCAGGTGAGCTCTCGTCTTCCGCTGCTGACCACAGGCTCTTCAAGGTGGTGTCAGGGACTCATTCATTTGCCTTCAGCGCTCAGCAGAGCAGGCAATCAGCACATACTCCACAAGTGAACTGATGAAAGAATAAGTGAGGAAGGCTACAGGAGGCCAGAGAAACGAGCCATCAGCCACTTGGGAATGATTTCCACAGCTGAAGGGACCATGGATGGAGTTCCAGGAAGAGGAGTTGGGGTGTGGGTGGAGGTTGAGGGAGGGGATGTGCTCCCAGGAGAGTGGAAAATCAGGCCGACCTCAGTGAATTGGACTGTGGAACGTTAAGGACCAAGTGAATGACTTTGAACTTCATCCTGATGTAAAGGGAGCTGTGAAAGACCTTTGCCGTGTGGTGACTGATTGAAGCTCCTTGTTCAATTCCTCCCTGCCCTTCAGATATCAAATAACGCCATCATTGGGATTGCTGTGGGCTTCACCACATCGGCCAGCTTCCTGGCCCTGAAGATCTGCATGATCAGGAAGCACTTGTTTGATAATGACTCCTCCGAACAGAGAAGCACTAACGTGGGCTTCAATGGTAAGGAAATGATGCTCAGCCCCATCTCTGCCTTTGCCTGAGACAAGACGTGACCTGGCCAGTCACCTGGCGTGAGGCTGTGAGGGCAACACTGGCTGGAGAGAGAATAAAAAACATGGGTTGAAAAGAAATGCAGCGACCTCTCTGTGTCTCTGTCTCTGTCTGTCTCTCTCTGCTTCTCTCTCTCTCTCTGTACTTTTCCATTTAGTCATTCTTGAGATTCCTAAGAATCAGCTTTCGTGCAGTAAAGGTGGGAAAGGGGGCTGACTGGCTTCAGACAGTAATTTCTGTTCTCTTACTCGATCACATAGTGCGATCACATAGTGCGATCAGATGAGACCGATCCCGGGAGGTGATGAGGCTGCTGCTGGCATGGGTGGGTGGTGGGAAGTGTGGCTGGCCCTGCCTACCTGGGCCAAGTTGCACTTTTTTTCATAAATTGGGCAAGTCCTGCCCTGAGGAGCGCTGAGCGTATCCTCATGATCCAAACAGAGCTGGGCTTACGTGAACGCAGCGTGGCTCCCCACAGGCCGTGGCAGAGGTGCATCCCATGCAGATGTTTTGACAGCAAAATGTAACATTGATTCGCACCCCTTTTCTCTCAGGGTGGGACCTGCAAACTCCATTCCCCGTAGAAGACTGCTTGATGGGATGGTGATGCGGTTTTTCAGAGGATGAGGAGGAAGGACCCTCACCATGTATCTGGAAAATATGATTATTACCTGCGAAGATGTGCAGAGGGGGGCAGAGGGAGGAGGAGGCAGCACTCAGGAGATTCCAGCGTGTCCAACTGCACAAGCAACTTCGTTGGTCATAGGACTTCACTTGCCGTTGATTTTGTATCACTAGGAATATGAGGGGAGAGAAAAGGCTCTTCCTCACACAGCAGGAGATGTTCTAGATCTCCTAAGGGCAAGAGGGCCCAGGATCTGCAAGGAGGGGGGAGGAGAGAAGCCACTGGTGGGGGTGGGTGGGCGGTGTCTCTGGGGAAGCCTCAGTTTTACCCGTGTGCTGAGCTAGAGGGCTCAGTGAGGGACCAGATGGAGAGGCTACGACCGTGCCAAAGGGGAGGGGGCAGAGCACTCAGCCCAAGACCACCTCCCCTCCAGTGACCCCAACCCAGGGAGCCTCTCAGCAGTGCCCAAGTCAGGTGGCTCCGACCCCTCCTGCTGGCCTGGCACTGAGTGAGCCGCATCACCATCGCAGGGCCCCCTTCCTAATGCCCTGCTTTCTCTGTTTAGACAGCATCGAGCTAAAGAAGAGAACTCCAAGGTAAGGTCGCTGCCAACTTGTGACTGGTATTTTCCCTCCTGTTTTATCCATCCTGCTCCATCGCCTGACATCTTAGCTCCTTTCTCCAGTTTGAAACTCTTCCTAGGGATCTAAGATGCACCACACAGCCCCCTCTTCTCGATCTCCCCTCCTTTGGGCAGTGGGCAGGTGTCATCTGAGTGGGGAGCCCACAGGGTATGGTAGCCAAAGGGAGCTTGGGCTGCCTTCTCCACACTGTGGGTTAGATTTTGCCCTACCTCTTGCTCAGAGTCATCCCAGTGTATCCCCCGCTCTCAGGATCATGTCCCGAGCTCCTGCCATGTCCCAGTTGGGAAACCACATGTGTTCTGCCCCCAGCTACCTGGCTTCCCTGCTACCACCCAGCCACATTACTCTTCTGCATAGAGCCTATGTGCTCCAAGGACAATCCTACCTCAGGACCTTTGCACTTGCTCTTTTGTATCATATGGAGTACTCTGCACCCAGAGAGCTGCAAGCTACTGCAAAGGCCTCTGGAGCAAGGATCTGAGTGATACCAATGAGGCAGCCAGCCCTGGGGGCTGAGTGAAGGTGCAGGTAAATCCAGAACAGCCGGCGTTTGTCGGGGTGGGGAGCTCCTAGCTGGGGGATGCCCTCTGGGAAGTAGGTGGTAGAGCAGGTGTGGGCAGTGGGCTGGGGGTGTGTGTCTTGGTGACTACCTTTTTTGAACATGGTAAGTCTGAGGCTTCTGGAGACTTCCAAGTAGAGGAGATGTTCAGTGAGTGTCTGGCATTCAGGACAGATGTCTGGGCTGAGACAGGGTGGTGGGCTTTTAGAGGGATGCAAAGCACGATCTCCCCCTCCAGTGCTTCCCTGGGACCTGGGGCTTGGTAAGTACAAAGTAGCATCTCTTGAAGAAATGGGTGGATCTGTGGATGGAGAAGAGATGGATGTGTGGTATGCGGCCGTCAGGGGGATGCCCTATGGATGAGCTGGAAATGGATTTTTTCAAGACTTTCACTTTCTGAAGGATCTGCCCTCCTTCAGACTTTCCAGTTTCTGGCACTGATTTCTGAGCGTGACGCCCTAAAGCATGTTTCATCAGCTCTATCTCCAAGCATTGCCTCTCTCTGTTTCTGATGCTCATTGTTTCTCTGTCTCGTTCTGTCCTGTCTCCAGTCTTCCCCCTCTACTGTCTGTTTGGCCACCCCACAGGGGCCTGGACTGGGGGCAACAGGTGTGATTAGGGTGACCATTTATCTTATCATCAAATCAGGACTTTTTGAGAGTGGAGAAGAGACATTACTGTACTAATAATAGTGTCAGGATGATAGGCGTAAACCCACGTTGTCCTAGGAAAATCAGCAAGTGGTTGTCCTAGGTTTGGGAGGCCTGGGAGGCATGGTCTCCAGGTCCTGGGGTGGCCACACAGCTGTCCTCTCACTGGCAGTGTTACCTCCTCTTGCACCCAGGGTTCTCACAGAGGGGTTAGGTAGCCAGCTCCGGGGGATTTTGGAAATGTGTGGTGGAATTGGGGGCTTTTGGGGCTGGGGTAACCACAGATGCCATGTGTCCCATCTCATACGCACACATTCACACACACACCCAGACCCAAACTGGCTAAGTTGTCCCATTTCTCTCTTTCCAGAAGAAACACGCTGAGCGGCTCCCAACTGTCACCAAATCCATGACCCACTCATGCAGGAAAGTAGAATTCCAAGTCAGCCAATGCCCCTCCCTTGCCCCGCCCTAAGGGCCCTTCTCCCTGGGCAGCTCTACCTTCTTCCAGCCCTTGGGGGATTGGTGTAACGACAGGTTCCCCTGAGCGTGCAGCTGCCACCACTCGCCAGGAGGGCATCCTCGTCCCAGCTCACCCAGGGCAGCACTCGGACTGCTCTCCCACTATAGAATCAGGGCAGACCGGCCTTTACCAGGGGTTCTAACAGGGCTTTGGCAGTCTGGGTCAGGGGAGGCAATAGACTAAGTCTGCAAGGATGAGGAGGATTAGCTCTTGATGGTAGGGGTGAAGGGACCTGGGAATGCATAGATGAGCCCCAGGCTCAGGACCTGCATCACCTTTGGGGGTCTTTGGGGGTCTCTGGAGTGGGGAATGTAGGATAGGGGTCAGTTTGGGATGGATGTGGGCGGAGACTCTGCCCACAGCATGGTCTCAGGGGCCCTCTGCTGGGTGACTGAGGCACCCTGGCGTGCGGCTGCGGGCTACTGTGGCCAGCTCTGGTCCTGTGTCAGAACAATCGAGTGGACAGGCAGAGATTCTGGCAGAGTGATCTCACCACCCACGGTGAGCGATGCTGTCTTGACCCTCCAAACCACCCACACGCATCAGAGGACACTTTGGGTTAAGGCATCGTGCTTTGGAAGCTCCAGTGCCCCTGATAGTTTCCAGAACTGTTGCAAACCCTGATTCAGGGACATCTTAGTCATGGAATTCACAAAATTGAAAGATTTCACAATGCCTAATGCTTAATCCTGGCCCATGCGTACATGCATATGTGCGTGCTAGTGGAGGCGATTATGTGATGACTCAAAATGAAGGCCTGACACGCACATGTCTGTGTGTGTGAAGATTCTGCTGTGAACAATACAAAGCAAACCAATTCAAAAGCATTGTTGAATGAACAGTCACTGTGCTTTTACGTTCCTACATATGATCGTGTTAGAGAGCAGCTCCGCTCTGTATGTTTGGATGTTCTGAATTATTTTGATACATTGGAGCTGTAGGAGATTTCCACAGTCTAGGCAAGGTGGCTGCCGTAGTCATTCAACAGTAAGCACTGCAAGAGTGAAGTACAGGAAAGGGAACGTGAAGGGTGCAGGGGGAAGGCAGGGTGAGGAGGAAGGGAAGGAACGGATGAAGGATGGGGAGAGGCGGGTGGCTGGGAGTTAATGGCTGGACGGGAGTCCCACCCCCATCTATTCCCCCACCATGTGCAGCGGACTGTTCTCAGCATGTATCACATCAGAGCTTCTCTGCACAGAAGGGAGCACAACTCAAGTTTCCAAAACTGACACTAGATGGAGTCAGGCTGAGTCGGGAAGAAGTTAGACCCGAAAGAAAAAGCAAAGGACAAGCAAGCCCTTCTCCTGTAGCAGAACTTTGCCGGTGCTTTCCGTCACCTAGGAATAATTTAGTGAACATGCTGCCCTTCTGTTTTGCATGTTAAACCTCGACTTCTCTGAAAGGTGAGTTGTAAGAGTGATGGACCGCTCTTACTGAAAGGAGGAAAGGCAGTCCCTCTCTTGTCCTGCGCTGGCTGGTGGCTCTCCTGCACGCCCCCCACAGGACGGGAGGGGGATTGCTAGCCATGGGCCAGAAGTCCTGTTGCCAGGGTGGCTGTGAGACCAGGAATCAGCATCTCTTTGGGACAGCTAATATGGGGGTATTTTGGCAAGATTTTAAATGAAGCTGCGGGCTGTTTGCCTGATTAGATCTGAGAAAACTGGGTTTTAACAGCAAGATAAATTTTGTCTTATTTGATTTGATTTGATTTTCCAAGACCTTCTCTTTGACAGAGGCCAATCAACCGTTAGCCAGCTCAGTCCATTTGAAGACAAAAAAATTCCAAAACTTTTCTTTGTGTCATCAAGCTATCAGTTTGGCAGAAGTGTCTGCCTTTCAACGCAGCTGTGGGGTCTCAGAGTGGACAAGCCTGAGTGTGCAGGGCAGCCTTCATGAAGGGGAACAGGATCCTAGGCTGCTGGCTGAAGGAGCCCTGCCCCCAGGAAAGGAGGCACCTCCTCCAGGTTTATCTGAATGGTTGGTTCACAACTCACTTCCCCTAGTCCTGTTTTCCTGCACCTCATCACCACCCATGTGCTCTCACAGTCCTTCTTTCTGAAAAATCTTCAAAGCCACAGAAGAGTTGAAAGAAGAGTGCAATAAAAACATCTCACCTTTCACCTAGATCCATAAATTAACATTTTGCCCTACTTGCTTTATCTCTGTGTACATAACTTTTTTCTGATTCATTTAAATACTAATATAAATATCATGATATTTCACCCTTAAATACACCATGTATCTCCCACATAATCACAGTACAACAACATGAACAGTAAGAAATGAATGGAAATGGGTGGTAATTTGATAGCATCATCTATTACACAGCCTGTATTCAAATGTTTCCCAAGTATCTCTTATATTTCTATTTTTCCAAGCCAGGAGCCACTGTATTGGATTTTGTCCCTTTTTAGTCTCTCTCTCGATGTTGCCTTCTCTCTGCATGGCACTGTCAGTTTTGAAGTACGTAAGCCATTCGTCTTTCATGATGTCCCATTTTCTGGATTTATCTGACTGTTTCCTCTTGAGCAGATGCAAATTGAGAATTTTGTCAGGATTGCCTCAGAGGTAACGTTGCGTGTGTATCTTTCAGTGCAGTGCACCAGGAGGCACATGACCCCGGTCTCTCTCAAGGTTGGTGTCGCTGCTTTTGATCACTTGGTTAAGGAAGCAACAGCTAGATCTCTGCACTGTAGAGAGAAAGCCCTGCCTTTGTAATTAGTAAATAATAGAAGGGGTGGGACTTTGAGATGGTGGGAACACCCTGACCCCAATAATTCTTCACCCAGTGATTTTTCTTTTTTTTTTTTTTTTTTGCGGTACGCGGGCCTCTCACTGTTGTGGCCTCTCCCGTTGCGGAGCACAGGCTCCGGACGCGCAGGCTCAGCGGCCATGGCTCACGGGCCCAGTCGCTCCGCGGCATGTGGGATCTTCCCGGACCGGGGCACGAACCCGTGTCCCCTGCATCGGCAGGCAGACTCTCAACCACTGCGCCACCAGGGAAGCCCCACCCAATGATTTTATATTTGTTCATAATCCATGTTTGAATCAGTTATTGCATTGGAGGTTACAAAGTACTGAGTTTCTAGTTCCAGAATTCCTTCTACATTTAATAGCTGCATTCTTCTAGAAAAAGACTGTCCTCTTCCCCTTTTCTCTTTCTCTTTCTTTTTGAACATTATTCCTATGGACTTCAATGCACTATAATTCATCACCATCATGAATCTTTTTCATGCTCAAATTGTCACAAGTTATCAGTACAAGTCACTTCTTGGTGGGTTTAGACAGGACCCCCGTAGTCATTGAGCATTTCCTAGACTTCTGACACAACACAGTGTCCCAGGCTCACCTTGTACTGTTCCTGCTCAGACCTGGAATCACCCATTTCCCCTCGACCCATGTTTTTCTCCTTCTCCTCCTCCTCCTCTTTCTTTTTGATGTGGAATAGTTTTTGGAAACCAAGATCTGGGCACAATGTGTGCTCCTGGCTGTTGAAGCACCATCGCTTGTAGGCCCTCTCAATGGACAGTCAGCAAATGTATATTTAAATCAAAAACTCAATACCATAAGGTTCTTCTTGAGATTTCCTCATTCCATATTTCTATTTTACCTCCTCTAAAGTGAAAATCTTGTTCCCCAACCATATAAATATTTTTACCCATTTGCTCTGCCCTATAATACACACAAAATATGTACTTCCAGAATTACAACACTGTACAACTATAAATTCGCTTAAAAATTTCTTTGCAGGGGCTTCCCTGATGGCACAGTGGTTAAGAATCCACCTGCCAATGCAGGGGACACGGGTTCGAGCCCTGGTCCGGGAAGATCCCACATGCCGTGGAGCAACTAAGCTCGTGAGCCACAACTACTGAGCCTGCGCTCTAGAGCTCGAGAGCCACAACTGCTGAGCCCATGTGCCACAACTACTGAAGCCCGTATGCCTAGAGTCCATGCTCCACAACTAGAGAAGCCACTGCAATGAGAAGCCCAAGCACCTCAACAAAGAGTAGCCCCCTGCTTGCTGCAACTAGAGAAAGCCTGCGTGCAGCAACGAAGACCCAACGCAGCCAAAAATAAATAAACAAATAAATTTATTAAAAAAAGAAAGAAATATGCAGGAAGGGCAAATGTCTAGATACAGAAAGGTAAGTGGTTTCCTGGGGCTATATGTAAGAAGTGGATTGAAAGCGAATGGACATGAGGGAATTTTTTGAGGTAACAGAAGTGTTCTAAAACAGGATTATGGGGATGGTTGTACAACTCTATAAACTGCGGAAAATCACTGAATTATAAATTTACAATGGATTAATTTATGGAATGTAAATTATGCCTCAATAAAGTTTTGAAAAACAAAAACAAAAGAAAGAATCTGCCTGCCAATGCAGGGGACACGGATTTGATCCCTGGTCCAGGAAGATCCCACATGCCGCGGAGCAACCAAGCCCATGCACCACAACTACTAAGCCTGCACTCTAGAGCCCGTGAGCCACAACTACTGAAGCCTGTGCGCCTAGAGCCCATGCTCTGCAACAAGAGCAGCCACTGCAGTAAGAAGCCCATGCGCCGCAAGGAAGAGTAGCCCCCTCTCACCACAACTAGAGAAAGCCTGCACACAGCAACGAAGACCCAAAGCAGCCAAAAATAAAAAAATAAATTTTTTTAAAAAAATTCTTTGCAGTTCTTTGTTCTTAAAATTTAGTCCTCCATGTGTACAGAGTATTGTGTTCAAAAAGAATTAACTATTTTCTCAATGTGGTTTCGCTATCAATTTGATACAGTGTTAGAGACATTTGTTTCAGTGTATATGCTGGTTTTAGTTTCCTATCTTAATCCTTTTAGTTTAATTTTATTTTTTGAGTATGTGAAACATGCGTATGGTTCAAAACTAAAAACATGTAAACAGGTAAACTCAGAGACGTCTTGCTCTCATCCTGTCCACTCCACCCTGTTCCCACCCACTGCTTTGAGGTAATCAATCTCAATAGTTCCCATTTTATTCCTCCTGTGTTCCTTTTACAAAAATGTATTTAATTAAAATTTTTTTTACATATGTACAATGTTTATAAAATTAGATAAATGTTTATACATGTACATATATGTATGTATATATAAATATATATTATTCTGGTTCTTATATGGGTTTATTTTTATTTGGATCTCTGATTCATTTGGTATAGTATGTGGTATGAGATATAGTTCCAATTTTATCTTTTTCCCAAATAAAAATCCAGTTATTTCAATATCATTTTTCAAAACCACCCTATTTTCCCCAGTGTTTTACTTGCCACCTTTATAATGTTCTAAGTTTCCGCATATGTTTGGATACTTCTAGACTTCATGGTATTCTCCAATGGTATTTGTGGTTATTCATGTGCCTTTACCACTCTTTCTTTTGGTGGCTTCATGTATGCTCTATTACTTGGCGGGGCTGGTTCCTGCACACCCTGCTTTTCTGTTTTAGCTATTCCTGTGCATTTGTTTTTCCATATAAACTTTACAGTCAACTTCAGAATCTAGCTACAGAAGCAAACATCTTGGTATTTTTATTGGAGTTGCATTATGTTCACATATTAAATTGAAGACAATTGACTTCTTTATGACATTATCCTTCACTGACAAGAAATATATTTTTTACAAGTCTGTTTTTTTGCTTGTCTCAGGAGAGTTTTCAGATTTTACTCTTACGGATTTTTCACATTTCTTGTTAAGTTTACTTCTAAATATTTTATGTTTTTGTTGCTTTTGTAAATGGAATTTCCCATTATGTCTCCTACTTGTTCATTGATTGCTTATGGATTTTATTTTTTTTGGTGTGTTAACATGACAGCAGCTACCTTATTGAATGCTTTTATTGTTTTGTTCATTTTCTTCTTGATCTCCTTGAGTTTTCATCATATTATGTCATCTGCAAAATTGTAGATCTTCTCTCCCAATTCTTAAGCCTCTAATTGTTTTCTCTTCTCTGATTGCATTGGCTAAAACCACCAATGTTAAATAATAGTGGAAACAGTGAGTATACTTGTCTTGTGCCTGATCTTGGTGGAAAATCCTCTAGTGGTTTTCATTAAGTAAAGTGTTAGCTTTAGGGCAAAAGTACACATGTTTTATCATGTTACGGGAACACCCATCAATTCCGATTTTACTGAGTTTTTCAGAAATGTGTGTGGGATTTGGTCAAAAGGCTTTTCAGCATTAGCAGGCATTAACTTATCCTCAGCATTTATACCCTGGGATAGTTCCAGGCAAACCAGGACATATAGGCACCTTGTTACTAGTTTAGTTTTTTCCTTTTGTCCTTTTTGGTCTGCATGATTTTTGGAGGATGTGGTGGAAGATTTGTGTTTAGGCCGCCACTATGATCTTAGAGTCTCTAAAAGTCTCTTTCTCTTCCTCCTGATGCCCAGTCCATGTCTGCAGCCTGATTCACTTACTAGTCCAGCCAGCAGATGCTATCCCAGGCTCTGCCCAGCTTATCTTTTCCTGCAGGTTATGTCTGGATCTCTAGGGGCTGGTGGCACACCTGTTTGTAGAGGAATCCCTTTCTTGTCAGAGAAGAGTTCCTCAATGTGGTAACTCACGGTTGCCACTTCCCCAGCTCAGGGACATTGGGGGTGGGAGGAGACTGCTCTCCTGGTCTGCCCATCTTCTCTGGGCATTGGTATCTCAAGTGCAAATGATGACTAGGTCCAGCCACTTTTAATCCTCTCCTTAGCGACACCTGAAGGGGTCCTTTCAACTCAGGAATTTTTTAAGATAATAAGAGGGATAAACTTTCTGTTAAGCCCCTGGACCTCTAGACCAGACAAGTCAAACTCTTTGTTCCTCTGGACCCGCCATCCTTTAAAGGAGAAGCACAACAACCTGACAGCATTTGAGGCTTTCTCTTGGAATCCCTTCTTCCTCTTCTCTCTCTCACTATCCTTGCTTGTTTCCAACTTGCTTGTCTTCCATGTAGGCTCTGATGCCATCAAGCTTTGTAACCCTGACCTCGACCTGTGCCCTTGGTCCTCCACACATGGGGTAGTTAGGTATATGCTGTCTTTTTTACGGATGTGGACTTGGCTTGCCCCATTGAGGCTTCATTCTGCCCTGTCTTTCCGCTATTTCTGCCCCTTCTCTCATGGGCAGATGCTAGACTCAAGATATTAGGACTGAATATGCACAATGGAATGGAATAAACAAGTATACAATGTAAGCATAAGTATGTCATGCTGTTATAACTATGGGTAATGTTTATGTGAAACTACAGTGAAGTTTTGGTGGGAATTTGGCCTCAACATGGAAGTGTGGGTGAGACCCTTAGCCAAGAGTGGCTGCAGCAGGGTCTCTGCCATACTTTCAGCCCAAGCTCTACCATATCGGGGTCTGGTTCAGTGACCATCTTTTCTTCCATGTTCCTAGCTTTTAATATATATCTTTACTGCCATTCCCTCATGCCAAAGCTGATACACTAAGTGTGGAGAAGTCTCACCCTCTGTAAGAGTGTATAGTTCAGACTCGAAGGTATCAGTTTCTAGTTACATTCCCATCGGCCTGTCTACCTTGCAGCACCTGCTCAGGTCCTTGCAAACTCTTCGAATACAGAAAGTGGCACTTTCCCCTCGATATGCTTATTAACCTTGGGGAATGACTTCTTCCCTTTTTGTCACCAAAGTGGATGAGGTTTTGTGGCCTTGGTTTGGCAGGCAGAAAACAACCTCTAGGTTGAGCTCTATCTGAAAAACTCTCCCCTTTATCTAGAGCCACTGGTCTTCAGGTCCCTTTCTATGTCACACAAGGAAATGCCCCACCTTGCTAAGATTTGCTGATGAACTCTTTCACACCTGTTTAATTGTGTGGGGTGCATTAGCATATGCCATGATTAGTTAGAGCATAGTCACTCTTGTCAGTAAATCTTCCAGATGGTTCTTTTTCTTTCCAGAAATGCACTCTTGTCAGTAAATCTTCCAGATGGTTCTTTTTCTTTCCAGAAATGCACTCTTGTCAGTAAATCTTCCAGATGGTTCTTTTTCTTTCCAGAAATGCACAAGTGATTGAAAGCAGCCTCTTCAGAAGGGGTTTGGCACTCTGGACAGCTGCCCAAGGTTGCAGTCTTGTAGATAGCTTAAGTTTGAGCAAACAAAGCTGGTGATGGACCTTCACACAGAACTCAAAATCCAGGGCAAATAATAGAACTTAGAGAATCTAAAGTGCCTCTGTCCTGAAGGAAAATATTGCTTCTCTTCTGCAAGAAGCTGACTTCATAGAGGGAAGTATGAGCCCTCTTTCCAGTAGTGAGAAAGTTTGGAAGCCAATAAATGCTCACTGGCTATCCTGGTTCCCCAGTTGGAGCTGGTCATGCTTCAGGATGGCATTGTGTCCATGTCAGTGGATCTTACTGGCAGCAAATGGCTCATGGAATGAGACCCAGCCTCAAGACACAGCCTCTCCAGCACCACCATCTTACCAAGAGGTGAGCAGCATTTTCTAGACAGTAGGCCTCACCTCAGCTGCCAAAAGAAAACCCAAGAAAACCCTTGTCAACATTCAGGGGCCCTGAAACATGGAAACTATGGGGCAGTCTCCACTCCTATAAATGAGAGACAGACCTTCCAAAGGATGAAATGGCAGGCTGGGCTGGAGTGGGAGAAAGGGGTCTGATGGCCGTGGAATGGGCCTGCAGCTCTGTAGCTCTTCAAATGGTGGAGCCAACAAAGGATTAAATGAGAAAGCAGCTGCCATGCCTTGTAGAGAGCTATACAAATGCAAGCAACTATTGTTATGCTTATATAATTATTTTGTGGTGACTGTGACAATGTCCATACTTTATCATGGAGGACACAGCTGGCAGAGGCTTAGGAAACCCACGTCTTTGATTATTGCCGTAAACGTAAGCCTCCGTGGCACAGGCCCCATTCACATTTCTCTCCCCTGTAATGTTAATCCTTTATTTCCAGGCTGCATTAAGGAATACTCTTTGCCTTTTCATTCAACAGAAATCTCGGTGGCTCTATGGACTGGTTCACTCCTTAGATAAGGTTACCCTCCTTGCGTGTGATGAAAGATGAGCTATATTTCAAAACAAAGTGCTGTGTTGTAATAATTTGCCTGGATTCCCAGGGCATCTTTTATCTGACTTGATAACAATGTAGCTCATTAGCAGACTTGGTAAACTGATAACCTAAAGCGGTAATGCGATACTCATAAGCAATTTTCTGTGTGTAAGATAGAATAAACCATCTTGTAAGGTATCTGTTAATTGATTTGCTTCTTTTAGCAGCATTTTAATTAAGACAGCTGGTTGTGAACTGAAGGTGAATGCATCTGGATTCTCAGTAATCGTTTTAATTTCTGTAAACTCAATAGAATGTGGGATCCTCTCCACCATCCCACTTCATGACTTATTTTCCCAGCACCACTCCCGGGTTCTGGTTTTGTTTGCGCCCTACACAAGGTCTCCTGTGTGAAGAACACAGAGTAGTATGCTGAAGACCAGTGCTTTCTCCTTGGCTTATAAAGGCAGACATGCACTGGGAGCAGCTCCTGGGGATAAAGGTGCCAATGGGCAGGAGCCCTCGGACATGTTTTTGAAGCAGCTGCAAGAAGTCATTGTGTCTGTAGGTGCGATGTCTTGAGCGAGGGCCGTTCCTCCTGCCCCACCCTGTGGTTTGGGAGGATGCTAGCAGAGGCCTTCCCAGCCCAGGGGCCCCCAGAACACATGCAGATCCCAGACAGCCCACCTCAGCGGGCAGAACATCCTGCCCAAAGGGGAAGGGACGGATGGTACTCAAATACCAGGAGAAAGAGTTAGCCCTACACAGGGGGAGTGAGTCGCAGATGGCAGCAGCCAGCCAGGATCTAAAGGCATGGCTGTGGTTTGCTGCCTCCAGGGCTCAGTACCTGGAGGAGAAGGTAAGATGGGATCGGGTTATCTGGCAAGATCAACAAATTACACATATTATCAATCTCTATGTCTTTAAGTTAAAAATATATTTGACATGGAATCTATAAATCAACACATAAAAATTAAATAAATATGTGTATATACTCTTCTATTTGTGTTAAAAGTATACATACTGTGGAATTCTAATATATTCCATCATAGACTATATGGGGGTTTGAATAAGTAGATGGGTAACAGCTCTTTTTATCTTCCAGGTTTGGAAGTAGCTGAGAGGCAGACAAACAACTTAGGCAGATGGAGATGAAAGTATCAGTTATTCTGATTTTTGAATGAGTCATGACATGTCAATATCACTCTGCAGGCCCTAGAGTCCAGATTGGTCCTTGCCCCAGTCCAAGCAAGAGGTGAGCATGGCTGGGGTTGGAGTGCCGGCAGCAAAGATGCAGAGGATGGATGGGTTTGGGATGGGGTTTAGAGGTGGAGATGCCAGGGCTTGCTGACATAGATTTGGGGGTGAGGGAAAGAGTGACTCAGCCTCAGTCCTAGGGTTTGGTGCCATTTATGAGGATGTGAAAGACCCGGAGAGTGCTAGTCTTGGGAAGGGTCTGCAGCTGATCTCAGGTCTCTTGAATCAGCTCTTAGGGAGCCAAAGGATGGGCTGCACTTGGAGAGAGAGCGAACCCCGCGTTCCTACAGGAGTTCAAGCTTGTGAACTGGGGTTAAAAACACACATGTCGGAGATTGTTCTAGAATGTGCTCTGAGATCCATGAAAAAAGCAGGGGAGAATCGGCCTGGAGGAGCCATAAGGCTCTTTTACGGTGAGATGGAGTGTGCAGAGGAGTTGCTTAGGCAGAGGGAAGCTGAGCTGAGCTGAACATGCAAGCAAAGCGGGTGGTGCCTGTGACATGAAGCCTAGAAGGGCCAGGGCCAGGCTGCGCTCGGGGCTCCTCCCACTGACTGATTCTTTCTCTTCCGAGTCATTTGTCATAATCCCAGACTTGTCAGATAAATTAAGCATCCTTCAAAGAATATGATTTATCACGTGGACATTATCATTGGATGACAAAGAAGTCTCCCAGGCTGTGTATGCAGACTGCGGCGATGTCATTCAGGCCTTGACGTGAGGAGTTTATGAGTCACGGAGGAAGGCAGAGCATTCTGGAACCTGGTGTGCCAATACCCAGGAGTATAAAAGACCACGGCAAAGCTAAGAAAGGGCAAAACAATCACCGTGCCCAGGCTTAGGCTGCGTGGGAGGGGGGTCAGGAAGTCTGTGATACACGGTGTCCTGCCATTCGGTTGTCTGGATTTGTGAAGTCTGTTTTCTCTTTCATGAAAGTAGTTGCAGAAAGACGGTAAGCGATTATGTGAAATAGAAGTTCAGAGTCATGAAGGAAAGATCCAGAAGTCCTACTCATTTACGAGGTGTTCTGGAAGGGAAGAGCAAACAGAACAAAAACAGGGACATATCAAAAGAGAGAGAATAAAATTGACCAAAGTTGCAGAAAGATACTAGAACACAGCTTAAAAGGAAGAATGCAGCGAGACAAATGCAAAACCAACTATATACAGCAAAATCAAAGTAAAATTTGAGAGTACCAAGAACAAAGAAAAGCAAATGACCTATGAAAAATGGGACTTTGACCAAAATTAGACTTCTCATTGGCAGAACTGAATGAAAGAAGATAAAGAAGCAATATTTTCAAAATTCTCAGGGGATATGATTATGCACCATAGTATTCTCTTCCCAAACAAACTATCATTCAAGTGAAAAGGAAAAAAAAACTCAAAAACTCAGAAAATTTACTACCCCAAAATTCTTTCTGAAAAAAATGACTGGAAGATGAACTTCAGCAAAATGAAAAATGAATTTAAGAGGAATGTGTGAGATAAAAGAAGTAGCAGTGAGTAAAGAAACCGGTAAAATTTATATATAAATTTAAATAAGTCAGGATTATTTTAAAAATTACTATACATTGCCATTCGTGTACATTGAAATCCCACACGATCTCAATATGGGAGGTTGTATGGGAGACAGATATAAAAGCATTATATTGTTCAGGGACATAATATATCAATAGAATGTTGATTAATTCTCAGCAATGATAGAAAAATATAGTACTGAATTTGTGTAATGTAAATTCAGGAAGAGCTCCTAGAATAAAAAACATGGTGGGGGGCTTCCCTGGTGGTGCAGTTGTTGAGAGTCCGCCTGCCGATGCAGGGGACACAGGTTCGTGCCCCGGTCCGGGAAGATCCCACATGCCGCGGAGCGGCTAGGCCCGTGAGCCATGGCTGCTGGGCCTGTGCGTCCAGAGCCTGTGCTCCGCAACGGGAGAGGCCACAACAGTGAGAGGTCCGCATACCGCAAAAAAAGAAAAAAAGGTGGGATGGAAAACGTCAAAGCAATTACAAGCATTTAGGGGAAAAGAAAAAGGAGAAAGAGAGGAAGAATTTGGAGGAGGAGGAGGAGGAGGGGAAGAGGAAGGATGAAAATTCTTGTGTATATTCTTTTGGCACAGACATGAGAATTTCTCTAGGGCAGATACAATTTTTATTCCTAAAAATGTAGCGTACATGTGGCATGGCCAGTGTGAGATGATCTGAGCGGCAGTACTGTGTATAATGGTATCATCCCTTAGTATTTTGGGGAGCCTGGTCTCCAAGGCTGCTGGACCCAGATATCGCAATGGAAGCACATCCCTCTCTGACCTCTGTCCTCGTTTGCACCTCAGACTTGGCTCCAATGCCAGACTGCCCCGGGAGAGAGTAAGAGAAATAAATGCTGTTTCTGCCAGCCTGAGAGGGTGGCCTCCAGCGGTCTTGGCCAAGAGAGTCCTCGGGTAGGGGAGCAGACAGAATGAACTGTGAAACCACTTTGGCAGCAAGGGCAGCAACATGGTAAAAATAAGAGTAGGGGACAGGACAGCCCAGTGCCTGGTGAGGCTGGTGAGGCAGAGGGTGGGGATGCTGTGAGGACAGCTGTGGGTATGGGCTGAGTCAGGCTGAGGGGGACCTGTGGGTGTCAGGAGAGGTAGAATAAGCAGGAGGAGGGGCAGGGCTACACTGATGTCTCTTCTCCGGTTTGGGAGGAGTAGCTAGCGTAGAGATGATGGCTGTTATTTCCATCAGTTGGATGGACTCATATGGAACAGGCCTTCAGTATAGGAATCTCTGAAGTGACTGAAGGCACAGAACCCAGACCTTCTCAACTTGTCATGGTGGCCGTGCATTTATTAATGGCTCATCCCTAAAAGAACCATCAGTGTTGTAGAGGACCATGTGGAGGGTTTTTGTGCACCTGAATTGCGGGTGCCTCCCCTGGTCCCCAAGAAATTCCAGGCAGAGGGGTGGACTCCACTTCCCCAGAGAGGGAGGTGGGCAGATGAGAAGAATGGTGGGAAGGGAGTTTGCCCTCAAAGAAAGAGAGTTTTTTCCAAGCAAATGAAAGCTTTTCAGAGGAAATAATATCTAAAGAAGCTTTATCAGAAGTTGAGCCATGTAAAACCCTTGATGTACGGATAAAGAAAAATGAGTGCCAGCCAAGATGGGCATGACTTGGCCTCAAGCAGGCTAAAATCATCTCCTTTCATCAACTTCTTAAATGAGGATGGCAATGACTCACCCAGATGAGGCAAGAGGGGTGAGAAGGGGGACGAGGAATGGGCACAATCCCAGGGTGGTGACAGGAGCTGACTGAGCCCTGCAGCTGGGGGCCGGTCATGCTCTTAGACATCACCTGGTCCTGAGGGAGCCCCTCCACCTCCTCCCCCATTCTGAGTGGGGATCCTATGTCTGAGCTCTGAAAGCAATGAGTGGGAGGAACAAAAGGTCAGATTTAGGCCAAGGACAAGAGAAAACTTAAGTGTAGTGTAACTTCTAAGCTTCAGCTACTGTTCATGAAATCAGCTAGGCATTTTGTCTCTCAAAGGGAAACATCTCTTCAAATTAATGATAATTTACAACATGTCTTAGCATTTGCCTGGCACAATTGAAAATAAACATTGTAAAGCTGCCTTAGCCTTTGCAAGATGGAAATGATGCCAAGGCTGAGGCTCACACTAGCTCTTTAAGGGGCTCAGTTGCTCAGGACTGGTGGATGGCAGGTGGGTGGAGGAACTGTGGGCAGGGGCAGGTGTCCAGAGGGGGTGGGAAGGGAGATGGGGAAGGCACTGGCAGTACTCTGGTGGTCGCCAATGACAACCCGGCTTTCTGTGATAGGGCAAGCCTGTGCTCTGCCGATGTGCCCGGGTCCTAGTTTGGACACCTGGTTCACAGCTCAGCAGCTACTTGACCTTGGGCAAGTTAGACAGGCAAATTGTCAGGAGTGGAAGGGCCTGGGGGTTCTCCGGGACCATCATAAGGATTAAAAGACATGATGAAATGCCTTCCTCTGTGCCGGGCACATGGTTGGTGTAGATAGATGCTGATTCTTTTCTGTTTATGAACTTGGGGATGAGAAGACAGAATTTGGGTGATCCTTCCTCCCATCCAAGTGACTGGAACAGCTAATTCAGGTCTCAAAATGCCTGAAGCCCAGTCATACGCAATTTCCCCTCTCTCGCCCCCTCAGGCGATGCGTGGCTAGAGAGGCTGCCCGGCCCTGCCCCCAGGCCCGACCCCGCCCCGCCAGCCCCCAGCCCGCCTACAGCTGCCCTCTTCCCTGAAGTCGGGGCCTGCTTGCCCAGCTGGCTTTGATCAGTCTCTCACTGAGCCACTTTTCTGTTTTCATTCGTCCTTGTTTATGTTTCCTTGCAAACAAATGTCATGTCTTTCCCACGGGCTTCTCTGTAGCCAGTTTATTTTATCCTTGTGTAGATAGGGCCCGGTTTCTGCCCTTTGCCCCAGCCACATTTCCTGCGCCCAGTGAGCCAAACGCTGCTGCCTTCTGACACCTGTCCCGAGGTCCTGGAGTGAGGGACGTGCCCACGGGACCTGGTATGGAGCATCCTGGGGATGGATGGGCAGGAAGTGTGGAGTTTCGCAAAATCTTACTTGTGAGCATATGTGTGTGTATATATACATATATATATTATATATATATAAATATTTTTTAATTTAGTATTTTTTAAAAATCATTAATATTTAAATAAAACTAGAAGTAATTTATTGCTTATTTTCTTACATGTTTATTGTACAAAAATTAGAAAATAAGGGTAAGCAAAAGGATGGGAGAACCCCTTTTCCAAAGATAAATGTTCCTCACTTTTTGGTATGTATCATTCCAGACTTTACATATGTGAGCGTGCATATATATACATATACTAGGTTTCCATAACTGGGATCGTATGGTACATTGGACCCTTGAACAACACGGGTTTGAATCATGCAAGTCCACTTATATGTGGATTTTTTCCAATAGTAAGTACTGCAGTAGGTTGAATCCGTGGATGAGGAACCTCCGATATGGAGGGCTGACCTATTTTTAACTTGTGGAGGATGGGTGCCGCCAACCCCCCCCCCATGTGTTCAAGGGTCAATTGTATATGGTTGTACTTCCTATATTGGGAACATATTTTCCTGAGCTCTTCGTGAACTGCATTGCATCCCTTTTTTGGTTGTCCCATATTTTATTCTCAAACTCTAGCAGGCATCTGAATCAATCACACAGAGGGCTTATTTAAACCCAAATGGCTGGAGGTACTGGGGCGGAACCCAAGAATCTGCATTTCTAACAAATTCCCAGGTGAGGCTGATGTAACCCAATCAATTGAACCTCCTTGCTTGAGACACTGGTTGCTTCTGAGTTTGTGCGTATAAATAACACCGTATTGAAAATAGGCCAGAGAAATCTTGGCATACTGTTAACTTCCTCAAAGATAAAGTTCTAGAAGTGAGATTGCTGAGACTGAGGGTATCACAGGTTTAAAGTTGTTGTTACATATTGGCAGAACATTTGTTTCAATTACTATTTCTAACCAGTATACCGGTTCTGGACCTTGTGTTTATTTAATTCTTTTTTTTAAAGCTAAAATGTGTCCATCTGATCTAGCTAATCTAGCTAAGGAAGCTGAATTCCCCTCCCACAGGCTGTGTGACCCCAGGAAACCGCACCCACTGCTCCACGGCTGTTTCTTCATGTTGATAGGGAAAGGATACTCCTTTGCCCACATGTCTAGGTTGCTGTGAGAATCATAAAATGATGGTGGGAGTAAGTTTTTTTCCTACACTGTGACCCACATGCAGGTGGGAGGGTCTGAGCACTTCCCTGAAGGATTAAGAAACAGCCTCTATTGTGGAAACTCCCAGAAAGTTAGAATTACTGGGGGAAATTTGCCTAAAGGGCTTGTTTTCCCAGCCAGAACTGTGGGCTCCACTAACTGAATGTAGGAGCCTCCAGTGGTGCAACGGTAAATGTTTAACAACCTGCTCCCTCCCTGGGGTGGTGGTGGGGTCCGGGGTGGGGGTAGGGGTGGTAGGAAAGGCCTTGACTGTAGCCTTTGCCAATTACCATGGTGTAAATCCACCCTCCAAGCCCTCTTACAAGCTGCCAGTGTGTCATGAAATGTAGTAAAATAGTTAGGAATTGATGAGTTCTGAATATTTATTACTTTTGTGTATAATATAATCTATTTAATTGGAAGTTTATAAAATTTTAATTGCGATAATGGCTATGTTTCACAATTGGCTTGCAAAAATTTTTGAAAGATTTATTAATTGGCTTTCCTTAGCCAGTCCTAGGTGGCCCCAGCACACCACTGGATGCCCCTCTTGGCTGGGAACTCATTAAAAATGCAAGTCACTTTTCCATCTTTCTGGAGGAATAATGCCTGGTTATGCTGACTTCAGTTTTTACATTTGGCTGTGGGCAACAAACTGGCAATCTGAATTATTTAAGGTTCCAAAGGTTTGGCATTTATATATTAAAATAGTCCAACATTAGGCTGTGCAAGGACTGAGGTCTGGGGTCCTGCTAAGACGTTTGGCTCTCATGCAGGGCTGCCAAGCTCCTCCGGCATACGTCTGGTGCAGAGAGAAACCCAGCAATGTGGGAGAAGCAGGCTTTGTTTCCAGAACCTCATCACTGATGTCTTGAGAGATCCGTTTTCAGTTGCTGCCATTCTTGCCTTTTAATTATCTTTGTTTGGGTTTATTGTGATCAATTTAATTTGTTGTGCGTTGGGTGGTGGATCCTACAGTGTGACTGCTTCTTCTCACATTACTAGTGTTCGTGGCCCGTCATTTTCCAAAAAGCCAACTTGAATTTGTGTATACATTGTGGTCCAAATACGAGCTAGTCATACTTCTTTCACAAAGGCAGGTAAATAATATGAAACGTTATTTTGGGGTCTCTACAACGCTATTTCACTGTCATGCAACACTGCCTGTGAATTTGTGCTATGTCAATAGTCTATTATGTGTTGTAGCTAACAAAGTAATAATATATTTGCTGGGTTATCTTCAAGTTTTAGGGAATCATTTAAAACTATAACTCAGGGCTTCTCTGGTGGCGCAGTGGTTGAGGGTCCGCCTGCTGATGCAGGGGACACGGGTTCGTGCCCCGGTCTGGGAGGATCCCACATGCCGCGGAGCGGCTGGGCCCGTGAGCCATGGCCGCTGAGCCTGCGCGTCCGGAGCCTGTGCTCCGCAACGGGAGAGGCCACAGCAGTGAGAGGCCCGCATACCACAAAAAAAAACCCCCAAAAACCTATAACTCAAAATTTAAATAATATGCAGATCCTTTTAGTCTTCTCTTGTAAATAATAAAAAATTCATGTATGCTCCCCTCCGATCTTTATCATATTTGTTGAATTTCTGACAGCCAGAGTGGACTTGGGATGGCATCTGAGGAGAGCTGTCTGTCCCCTTGTGAAGTGAATCAGCGCTGACCTCCTTCTCACCAACACTGGCGGGGCTTCTCTTTCCTCCCCAGGATTGGTGCTCATAGCACCAAGGATGCTGGCTGGTTCAGGTGACAGGTAGGAGGCGCACTGATCTCGCTGTTTTCTGCCCATTCCCTGTGCACTTGTGGGCGTGCTAGAGCCCGGTCCTGCCTCCTTGACCCTGAGATCCTCCACTTCACCCACCTGGACATGCTGATCACATGAAGCAGCCTGCCTACCGCAGCAAAGCCAAATGGGATTTAACCTGGGAAGGCAAGGGTGGTTCAACATTTGAAAAATCAAGCAGTGTAATGCATCACATAAATAGAATGAAGGGACATAATCATGTCAATTGATGCAGAAAAAGCAATCCACAAAAATCAACATCCTTTCATGATAAAAGCACTCAGTAAACTAGGATTAGAAGGGAGCTTCCACAACATGAAAAAGGCCCTATACAAAGCCAGCGATGTTCTCGACGGTAAAAGGCTGAACGCTTTCCCCAAAGATAAGGAATAAGACAAGGATGCCAGCTTTCAATTCATCAGAATACTCAAGTTCTTGCTAGAGCAGTTAGGCAAGGAAAAGCAATAAAATGTGTCCAAATTGAAAAAGAAGAAGTAAAACTAGCTCTATTTGCAGATGACATGATCTTACGTATCAAAAACCCTAAAGAATCCACACACCCCAAAAAAACCTGTTTGAATTAATATGCAAATTCAACAAAATTGAATTTTAAAAAGTCATATTTCTGTACAACAGTAATGAACAATCTGAAAAAGACATTAAGAAAACATCCTTTTACACAGCATCCAAAAGAATAAAATACTTAGGAATCAATTTTAATCAAGGAAGGCAGGGTTTGTACACTGAAAACACACAGACACAAACCCCACTGTGGAGGGGGAGCTGGAACCAGTCTCACCACACTGCGGGGGTCAGCCAGCAGCAACGGGTGTGGCTCAATGGGCTGCCTCACGTGGCGGCCCCTAAGTCTCGGCCTTGGGTTCCTTTCTTGGGAACTTTCCTGTAGTAATTTCACGCAGCCTGATCCAGCCTTTCCAGAAATCCCCCACCTTACCGCCACTGCATTCCCGGAAGAAGGCATGGGATCAGCTGCAAGGCTTTGGGTGGTAGGTTGGGGAGAGACAGTGGCTGGTTTCCCCTGGGACACCTCTACCATCCAATAAGCAACTGCATCATCTTACAAAAGAGCCACTTTCTCTGAAGGACTGGGATAGGAAAAGCCAGTCTTAAGGCAAGAGTCTGCAATAGCCATTCTGATTATGGGGATAAAAGTAAATCATCCTAGTTCTGCTCTGGTGATCCGTGAGCTGCTTTTCAGCAGGCGCGCAAATACCTTGGATGTTGGCTGAAGGCTGCATGGGGGTAAGCCCAGCACGTTTAGAAACTGTGCTGACTCACTGTTGGTCTTTAGGGTCCTGGGATCTCCCCCTCCAGGTGGGAGCCATGCTTCCAGAAGGTTCACTCAGTACGAGGTAGCAGCTCATGTCCTCAGAGCTGGGTCCAGGGTGACCTATGGCCAGCACATTTTGGACATAGAGAGAAGGAAGACTCAGCCCTTTCCCCAGAGCTCTCCGCGTGGCTCTCTAAGAACATTCAAGGGGGAGAGACCAGCAGCTGCGATCCTAGAGCTCCTGGGTCACATGCGTGGCCTTCAGCTGGGATGTCCTTCCTCCCAGCTGAGGTCACCTTTCCAAGGAAACACAAGTTGGAATAAGACACTTCTGAATCCAAAAATCTCCTTGAACCTTTGCAGTTCCATGGAGCCAGAGCTGGGGTGGAGGGGCTCTGGGCCAGGTTGGGGCTCTGGGGCCTGGAGCACAGCCAAGGACATGCCTGAGGGCCCTGCACAGGTGTCCCTCACCCTGCTCCCTGATGACAGAGAAGTCCTAGGCTATTTGTGCGGGTGTCCTGAGGTTAAGGTCAAAACCCTGAGGCAGTTCCAAACAAACCACAGAGAAGCAGCAGCCTGTTATTAAGTCTGAAGGAAAACAAAAGCAAAACTCCCTTCCCCGTTTGCTTGGGGAGACTGAGGGAGAACTCTTCCTATTATATTTCTCTGTGGCTGGGTTTTCCCTCATGCGGTCCACTGACTCACTTCTTTTTAAATAGTGACAAGAAGCAACAGAAAATGAACTCGAAAGATGATACTTCCCTACTCTGATCCTCAACTTATCTTCTGGCACTTCCTCTGCAGAGTTAGCACAGGCTGAGGCCATCAATAATTCCTGGGAATAGGCTTTCAGTGGGACGGACTCCCAGGCTGGAGGTCGCCCTATATCTGGCCCGCAGCATCTAAGGCAACTCACCACTTCCCCACCTCCCTCGGTGTTAAGTCTGATAATAGGAGTTTTTTGAGAGAGGCAGTGACAAGGTGGCTGGTGTCCCCTCAGGGGGCCCTATTTTCTAGTGTGAAGAGAGGAGTGCTGCCCACTTTAAACACTTTACACAGCGGCTCAGCCGTAGAAATGCTGCGACCGGTGCACCACCCCAGGTAACATCAGGCTCCTTGGCCAAGTGGACAGGCTATTTCTGGAGGCTCATCGGCTCTGGGATGAATGATCTGATTCTCCCTGTAGCCTAGATTGTGGCACAAGCCCATCTCTGCAGTTAGAAGTGAAGGGAAGCAAGAGGTGGCATCTCTGCTTCCTGCTGGGGCTGTGGCTGGTTCATTTCCTGTTAGCTTCTTCTCAGCTGAGAAAAAAATAAGTGGGGGGGCGGTGCTGAGAAGAGGAGGTTTTGGAAGAAAAGTGGAGACTGGAAAATCCTCCAGGCCTTCTTGATGAGGTTTAAGACTCACATGTGATGTGTGAGATGAGTTGGCCAGGAGTCAGAGCTCCGAGAAAGTGCTGCGTTGGTCCTTTTGGGGTTTTGCACACCAACCCTGCCGGCTTCAGCAGTGGAGCATGAAGTTCTTGGCGAGGCTGGAGACCCAGCTGGAAAACTGAGGGGGCTGGGACGTAGGGGGCTGGGTGGGTCTGGGCCATAACACCCCCACCCCTGCTCTTCCCCAGGGAGGGCAGAAACCCTGTATGGGTAGCCTTGGCTAAACGTCTGCTTGGAGCAGGAAGCAGGGCTGGGACAGAGGACCTTCTTGTGGCTGGAAGCAGCCCAGAGCCCACATGAAAGTGAAGGACAGTGGCACACTCCGGTGGGGCTTTGCTCTAAGCCGCCCCTGCGCAGCAGCCAGGGGGGGACAGCATCGGACAGTCTGACAAAGCAGCCCTGCCTCTGGGGTGAGGGGTCAGCACCCCACCCTCCTATCTCCCGCCCGTACTCCATCTAACCCCTTGGTGTCTCTACCTCCCTCTGAATATGTGGTTAATTGTGTCTCCCTGGTGGGATTGTTGAGAGGGTTAGAAGGAACATGTGCACATTCTGGGGCAAAAAGGAACTGACCCAAGTAACTTTGGAAAATGGTGTTTTCAACTAGAAACTGTAAGGCTAAAGGCAAAAGGAACTGTGTGTAAACACTGTACTCTAGTTGGTAAAGTAGTTTCCCAAGGGCTAACAACTTTGAAGCTGTTACACCTGCATACCGGGGTTGAACAAGTGGGTAAATGGACAGTGGGTGGTGGGAGCCTTCTTCCCAAGTAGTGCTGGGAGAGCCACAGCACTCAGCTGGGCCAGGATGGTGCACTGCAGTTCAGACGCTGGTCGGTGAGCTGTCTCACTAGAACATACTTAAACATTGCATTGAAAATCAAAGTGTGCTGAATTACTATGGTGAGTAACAGATTGCCCCCAAATCAGTGTGTGAATCTATGCTCACAGTTTCTGAGGGTCAGGAATTCAGGCAGGAGATGGCTGAATTCAGAGGTGGTGGCTTACCTCTGCCCTGAGATGCCTGGGGCCCCAGCTGGCAGATTCAAAGGCTGCAAGTTGGAATCATCTGAAGGCTGGTTCATTCACATGTCTGATGGCTGGCTAGGACCTTTGCCAGAACTGTTGGCTGGAACACCTCTATGTGGCCTGGGCTTCCTTACAATGTGGTGGCTGAGTCCAAAGGAGAGTGGAGAGAGAGAGAGAGACAGAGAAGGAACCCAGAGGAAGTCATATTGTCTTTTATGACCTAGCATTGAAAGTCTCCAAGCCTCACTCCTCTACATTCTGTTGGGGGAGGTAGTTAAAAAGTCCACTCTGGTTCAGGAAGAGGGACCCTGTCTCTTGATGGAGGACTGTCAACTTCACACTGTAAGAAGATCACATGGGATGGGAGCATTGGTGTGGCCATTTTTGGAAAATACCTACAATCTCCCATAGCCCCTCCTAATTTTTTTCCCTTTCCCTGAGATCACCACTGTTCCCAGTGAGTTGTGATTATCTCCTCTGTGCCTTTGCATTCATAGACAGTATAGACTTGATTTAGGGCTTTTGGGGGAGGGGATACATATTTAGTTTTTATATAAGTGGAATTCCCTTACATCTTGTTTTTTTCACTTAACATGGATTTACTTATTAGTACATGTAGATCTCTTTGTTGCAGTATAGTATTCCACAGTTTGGTTATGTTGTAATTTATTTAACTACTTCTTTATTTTGATGGATCTTTGAAAAGTTTCCTTTTATTTTCTAGTATGGTTAATACTGTAATAAATATTTCTCGATGTGCTATTTCACCCACATACACAAAATGTGAACGTTTCCCAGGAAGGAGGTGTTAAGTAAATTGCTGAGTTGAAAGAGCCCACTTTTTAAAAAAAAATATTTATTTATTATCATTTTTATTTGGCTGAATTGGGTCTTCATTGCTGCACCGCAGGCTTTCTCTAGTTGCAGAAAGAAGGGGCTACTGTTCGTTGGTGCACGGGCTTCTCATTGCATTGGCTTCTCTTGTTGTGGAGCACGGGCTCTAGGCACACAGGCTCAGTAGTTGTGGCTCGTGGGCTCTAAAGCGCACGCTCAGTAGTAGTGGGGCATGAGCTTAGTTGCTCCGTGGCATGTGGCAACTTTCCAGACCAGGGCTTGAACCTGTATCGCTTGCACTGGCAGGTGGATTCTTAACCACTACACCACCAGGGAAGCCCTAAAAGAGCCCATTTTGAATTATAATGGGTGCTACCAAATTTCCTTTGAGAGAGGCAAGTCATGCACTTACCAGTAGAGTGTAAATGTGTTCATTTCCTTTTGTTCTCACCAGCACTTAGCAACTGTCAATCTTTTAAATTCTTGCTTGCCTTGTGGGTGAAAACAATATACTATATAGCATGTGTTTTTAATTTGTAGTTTCCTTCCTAGAGTTAGGTTGAACATCTTCTCATATGCTTATCAGCCATCTGCCCTTGTTCTCCTGGGAATTGCCTGTTCATTTCCTTTACTGAACTGTTCATTTCCGTTTTCCTGAAAAGCAGAGAAATGCAAATGTAAACAGTGAGATGTTTTTTTTTGGCAATGAAATTAAAAAACATTGACATGTATACACTGATGTGTATAAAATTGATGACTAATAAGAACCTGCTGTATAAAAAAATAAATAAAATAAAATTTAAAAAATAATAAAAAAGATGACAAAGATTCTCAGTGCTTGTGATTGATACATTTAAGTTTAGAAAAGCCACCCTATAATTACAAATGTTAACTTATATTTTCTTTCTAAACATTTTAAATTAAAAAGCAACCCCAGAGCCATAAAAAATAGTCTTAGTTGTCTTATATGAGGTGATACCAAAGTTGATTTTTTTAAAAGTGAATAAAAGTTTTCAGCATCATTTTTTTTTTCTCCCAGACTTTTGTTATTTACTTTATCTCTTAAATTCAAATACGTCATGTGATCTTTTTCTGGACTATCTTTGTTTTCCATTGATTTAATTTTTGTGCTAGTACCCCTTGTGTAAAGGCAAGTCTCTTAATTTATTAGGCAAGAAAGAATACATTTGCAGTGTTTCCTCTTCCTGCCAGGGAACATTGTCTCTTTGTAGGTGCAAGTGTGACTTTCCATTGCTCAGTAAAGCTCTGTGGTATTTTGCTTTACATAGTGGCTTCTAGTTCTGGAGAGGAGTATATTCCTAGATGCTGGCTGTGCCGGTGGTGTTGGTGTTGCTTTCAGGATATTGGGATTGTTTTCAATCTATCACCTTTTGAGCTGTTGAGAATTTGAGATCCAGAGGAATCGAGTTGGTGAGACTGAGCAGGGGTTGGGGGAATATGGGGAGAAGTGTTTTGGAGGAAGTGTCTTCAAATCCTAAGACATCCTGGAGCAGAGAGAGACGGCAAGCTGGAAGATGTGCCAGAGTGATTGTGTGTGGAGTAAGGTTTGTGCAGGTGGAGAAGCAGGAGGGGACTCCGAGTTGTGGGGTAAGAACCAGCCTGCCTTGGGGCTACAGGGATCTGAGGGGTAGAAAGAAGGCAGCTCCCCTAGGCAGGCAGGCCCCTGTCAGCTCATCCAGATACTGTCCAACGTGTTCATCATTTATTTATTCATTAATCTGACAATTATCTCTAGAATGCTTGTTAATGTGTCAGTGTATTCCAGATGCTAGGGATATAGAGGAGGAAATGAATGACGTCTCTCTCCTCTGGAGCTGACATTTAGGAAGAAGCAGATGAATGCAGGGAAGTTGTTATGTATATACATGCATATGTTATAGAGTCTGAGGGTGATGGATGCTAGGTGGCTCTGATAGGTGCTGTTTCAGCAGAGATTGCAGTGACAGAGTGAGCCATGCGGGCCCTAGGGGAGGGCACCCCTGGCAGAAGGTAGGGCAAATGCAAAGCCCAGAGGCAGGAGCATCCCTGGTATGTTTGAGTCGCTGGAGCTGAGCGAGGGTGAGCACAGAGAGGGGAGACTTGAGGAGGTGCCTGGGGACGCAGGCCACGGAGCTCCAAGAGCCCTAATGAGGCAGCAGTGGCGACTCTGGAGTAGTGGGGGGGAGGCAAGATTTCAGGTCACCTGCTGCTGCCACAGTTCAAGGTAGGCCCACTTTGATGTTGGGCGATGATAGTATGTGTGTGAGCACGTATGTGGTTAAGTGAATATGGTCTGAATTTGTATGTGTGTGTATATGTTTCTGCATGTTTAAATGTGTGTTTATGTATGTTTGAGTGTATATGTGCCTGAGTGATTATGTGTGTGTCGGTATGAGTATACATGTGTTCACATGTGTGTAAGTGTCTATGTGTGTGTGTTTAGGTGTTTGTGTCTATTTGTGTGTACATGTGTTTATACGTGTGTGTGTCTGTGCTTTATGTTTGAGTCCCTGACAATACACAAAGCAGGAAAGGTCCCGACAGGGAATGAGATCCTGGTGGGGAGCCTCTCTTGGCATCCTGGCTGGGTCTGTGTCCTTGCCATGGGTCACAGAACAGACCAGTGTCACTGATGAGGTCACAGAATAAAGCCAGGAGCCTAGTGACCATGGATGCCTAGAGGCCACTCGGCCTGGGGCCAGCGGAGGGCTTCAGCACTGCCCGAGCCAACTCTCACCCAACAGCTGGAGCTCTGAGTCCCTGGGCACTGGTATCATCATGAAGCGTCACTTCACGGACCATAGGGGAGGACAGTCACCAACGGACGGGACCATCCTCAGCCTGGCCAGCTCAGGGTCCGTGGGGGAGAGCGTGGAAGTGCACTGGTCATGTAGGTCGAAAGAAGGGGTGTGGCTGATGTGTCCCTGAGAGGTGGTCCTGGAGGGGATGGGGAGGGGAGGGCACCAGATTGCCCCTTGGTGCTGTCACCAAAGTGCTTTGTTGACCATAAAAATGGACATGGGTCTGACTGAGGCCGCTGTTGTGAGCACATGAGGTGATTTCAGAAGGTATGAGGATGAAATCCTAAAATGTTAGTCATGTATTTTAATGTGCTTTGAAAAAAACAGAATTGACATGTCAGTTCTGAGATTTCAGCAGTGATGTAAAAAATTCCTTTATAATAAATAGATTAAAGTTAATCTAGAACATCAATTTGAAATGACCATGGGCAGCACCTAAGGGTCACACCGGCTCTTGGGACTGAGTGACCGGCACCAGCTCTGGCTCCATCAGTCATTTCAATGCTCTGTGCCTCAGTTTCTTAATTTGTCAAAAATTACAACAATGGAATTTCTTAGGTTTTTTTTTTTTTAATATTAAATGAGTTAAAATGTGGCAAGCATTTAGCACTTATACGGTGACGGGATCCAATGGATGTTCAAGGAAAGGGTGAGATGCCCCTGGGGGAAGACGAGACATGTTACAAATGCCAAGGGGAAGGTTGGGCTGAGTGGCCTGGCCAAAGCACTTCCCAAGTCTGGCTTCCTAAACTGGCTTTATTGAGCTGTGATTTAAATACACAAACCTCACCGATTTTGTGTACAGTTTGAAGAATTCTGACACGTACACATTTGTTTAACCACCACAAAGGTCATGATGCAGAATATTTTCATCACCCTCTAAAAGTTCTTAGTGACCCTTTGCAGTCAGTTCCCCTGCCGCCCTTAGCTTCAGGTAACCCCTGTTCTGTTCTCTCTCCCTATAGTTTTGCCTTTTCTAGAATGTCATCTAAATGGAATCAAATACTCTATGACCTTTTTACCCTGAGTTCTTTCATTTAGCAGAAGGCATTATAGACTCATCCATGTTTTGCATGTAACAGTAGTCTATTCCTTCTTATCAACAAAGAGGATTGCCCTGTGTGGGGTGTCCCACAGTCTGTATTCAGCAGTTGATGGCCTTTTCGGGTTTAGTCAAGTGCTTGGATGTTACATTCATACATTATTTGATCCCCGTCATCACATCCATAACTTTAAGATATATCTGTTTATACATTTGATCTTTATCCTCGTCCCAAGAGAAAGGCATTTCATCCCCACTTTATGGGGAAACAGGCACAGGGAGCAGAAAGTACCTGCCCAGGGGCCCCTGGAGCCTGCATCCTTTCAGAGACCTGAGGTGGGTTGTGGCACGGATTCCTCAGCACCGATGCAAATGTCCTTCCACCTCCCAGGGACCTCTAAGAGAGAGGAGCCGTCTCCGCGGCCCGGCCTGGCCGTTCCCCACGAGGAGGACATCTACTTCTCAGGCAAGGGTCGGGGCATGCTGGGCTGGAGCAGCTCGCCATCGTCCCGGCCCTCCTCCGAGTACCAGTCCTACTCCCAGTACCAGTCATGCTCTTCCAGCACGTGTGGTGGCGAGGACACTGCCCGGCAAAGCATGTGCGCCTTCTACACCCATGTGAAGACAGTGCAGGGTGTGGCCGTGGCCTGGGAGACCGACTGTGGCTTTGAGCCGGTCAGTCGGCAGCCCCGCATCCATGAAGCAGAGTTCATCAAGAGGCAGAGGCGGAAAGGCTCCTCCTTTGAGATGGCTTCCAACACCGACCTGCGCTGGGAACTGGAAGATGGCAAGAACAACACCTGCCCAGAGCCGGACGACACGGAGCTGCTGGTGCCCCTGGAGTGCTGCCTGCAGGAGCTGCGGGCCACCCCGGACTGGCTGGTCACCACCAACCACGGGCTGCGGTGTGTGGCCTGCTGCCGGGTCTTCCCCACGCTGGAGGTGCTGCTGGAGCATGCCCAGTATGGCATCCAAGAGGGCTTCAGCTGCCAGATCTTTTACGAGGAGTTGCTGGAGAGAAGGTGGGCCCGGGGCCAAGTGCAGGAGCAAGAGCCAGAGGAGGAGGGACAGAGCACTTCGGACAGTAGTGAAAGTCCAAGATCCCATGTCAAGTTGCTTCCGTCACAGTCACGGTCAGAGAAGCAATGAGCTGGAGGTGATGTGCCCCTTCCTGCTCTCACCTCCGGCACCGCAGCTGCTCCTTTCCTGGCCATCAGGACCACAGCCACGGGTGCAAGGAGAGAGGATGAAGGCCGGGGAAGGAAGCGTGCCGAGATGGGAGGGCCATGAGAAGGGACGGGGAACGCACCCTCCAAAGGGCACAGCGTTTCAGCTAGAGTCCATTTCAAAACCCGAATCAAGTGTTTCTGACGGTGGGTGCAAGACCTGAAGCCCGCAAGCGTGTGGCCAAGGCAATTCTTAATTTTTCTGGTGGGTCTAGCGGGTCGTGACTCATAGGAGAGCCAACTGCAAATGAAGCATCAGCCCTATTTTTTTCATTGTTAGGAACTCATCATAGGCCCTAGTTCTGTCTTATTTTAATGGGATTAAACTTGAATAACTCAAAGTTTAAGGCAATGACTAACTGAGTGACTCATGTTATTGGACCCACCGGAAATTGCCATTTCTGAAGGTTACACACTGGCACGGACATCCCGAGACAGCAGGCTCCCAGAGGTAGAGATGGGGGCTGGGTAAGTCCTGCTCATGCATGAGTTCAGATATGTCAACTCTGTTTTAAAATGTTGCTACAGAATTTTTCTTTGCCCTTACAGGGGGCTGCATTCATTCAAGAAAATACATGGATGGCCCACTGTGTGTTAGGCATACTGATGAGACATGTACCCCAATCGTGCAGTGAGAGGCAGGTAGGACAGACAATTGCAAGCCAAGGGGATGAATCACCTAAAGGAGGTTTGGGGAGCCCAGCGGAGGGCCCCCAAACTCATGCTGATTGTGGAGGAAGGAAAACGTTCCAAAGAGGTAGGTGTTCACAAAGGCTGGGAGGACAGGTAGAATTAGTGAGAACCAGGAGTTTTCTTCAGAGTCATTAAAACTAAGAAAGATTGTTTCTAGGAGCGGGTGAGCCCTGTTAAAAGTGAGAGTGAGTGGGAGTGAGCTGAGGGTAAAATGTTTCCTTTCATTTGGCACATGGAGGTTGCTGATGGCTGTGATGAGAGCAATGCCAGGGACTGAGGGTGGCAGAGGCCAGGCGGGCATGGGGCAGTAGTGGGCACACAAAGAACCACTGGACACAAACATTAGGCAGCTCTGCTGGCAAGCTTGTCTGAAAAGGAAAGCAATGATGGCTTAGCTGGACAAAAGGAGACTACAAAAAGGCAAAGATGGGGAGAGAGCACGTTTATTTGTAGTGGGAATGATCCGAAAGAGAGAGGGAGGCAGAGAATGCAAGAAAAATGGGGAAAGAAGAGCCAACTAAGAGGAGGCTGGATCCTGACCAGATACGGAGAAACCAGCCCCTGACGAGAGAAACTTCATGTTCTCTGTCGTAGGCAGGTGGGCAGTTAGGTCAAGTAGGGTTTGGGATCCAAGAGGATGGAACTTGAATTTTTTTCCCCTGAAAACTGCAAGGAGCTCCTGAGGAATGTTCAGCAAATCAGGTTGGCCTTTGTGAAAGATCTCTGTGGTGAGCAGGGTCAAGAATGGATGAGAGAGCATCACTGGTGCCAAGGAGCGCAGTTGAAGAGCTGTAGGCAGGGTGAATTCAAAGAGATTTAGGAGATGCGAATCACAGGTTTGGGCTAGTGTTTGATGAGGGTGGTAAGGGGAAGTTGTCCACAACAACTTCCAAGTTTGTTTTTTTTTTTTTACCTGAGTGGTTGGTGAATGTGGGTTCCATTTTGGAGCACCAAAGGACAAGATTTGCCGGGATGCCCATGAGCCCACTTTTGAATAAGCTCAGTTCATGATAGAAACCTTTGGAAGGGAGCTAGTTAGAAGGATCTGGGGCTTTGAAGAGTGTTAAACGGGATGGAGATAGATTTGTGGTCATCTGTGTATGTGTGGTTACCACGGCCCTTTCCGTGGCCTTGTGTTAGATACATTCTCTGTGCCAGTCCCAGTGCAGCAGAAGCTATGGGATCGTCTTGGAATGGATGTCAACCGTGGGAATGGTATTGCAGCACCATTTTCAAGATGCAGCAGAGTCACAGACTTTCTCGATTCACTGTGAATAGGGCTGGAGGACCTTCAGGAAGAAAAGAAAGGATAGGACAATGGTCCAAACTTTGTCAAGCTCTTCTGAGAAGAGCTATGTGGTGTTGGAGGGAGCTCAGTAGGCAGGTAGAATCCAAGGACTATCTAAGGGGAGAGGAGGCAGCTGAACCAGAAATAGTGAGCACTGGTGAGGAGGAGAACATTTCTATTTAGAAATCAGGTGCAGAGGGAACAAAATGAGGCATGGCATCTAGGCTCTGGAATTTCAGCCTTTAAAAGACAAGTGCATTTATGTGTTAAACATGGATATTCTAAGGGCCAAGCATTGTTCTAAACACTTTATGAATAATAAGTCATGTAATGCTCTCCACAAACCAATGAGGTGGGTCCTAGGTGAGCCCTAGGTGTTTTATAGGTGAGTAAGCTAAGACCTTGTCAAGGTCATAGAGCTGGTGTACAGCAGAATCAGGCTTCACACCCAGGCAGCCTGGTCCCAGAGCCTACGCTCTAACCATCACACGAAGAAGCAAAATTTTAACGTGAAGACAGATGCGAGATATTCAGAATAGCAAACATGTCAGCTCCACGGGTTGTATTTTCTTTAGATTAAGTAGTAGCAGCTGCAGACAGGGGGAAAGATGATGGGCATTAAGGACAAATGAAAGATGACAAGAACATTGGGGAAACAAATTTTTAATGTAGAGGATGACTTCAGCTGACATGGATGGAGGAAGGAGGGGATAAAATTGTTCTTCAGATAGTGACTTATTTTTAAAACATATCTCAAACTCAGCTGAGGTAAGTATTCATTCACGGTTTAAACTCATCACTTTGTAGAGACCTGGGACCTCCACCAAATAAGACAAGGATCAGGGTGAGTAAGGGGAACCTTTCCAAAGGATCAAGGGACCTCAAACATTTTAGATCTTGAACCACTTTACACCGTTTACTTTCCCAAACTACAGAAAGAGACGGAACTTATTTTATGAAATTTACAGAAATGTGACAACAAAGCCTGACAAAGATGGCACTAAAAGAGTAAACAATATATTGATCTCACTTATAAACACAAAACGATATCTAATCAAATTTATAGAGTGTGAAAATAACAATTCACCATGATTTGAGTTTGGGGCATCTCATGACTGTAAAGACAGAAATTGTTAAATCTAACGGTACTTCATATTGAAAGAAGGATCTTATGATAGTCTTAGTAGATATTAAAAAGAAAAATATTAAAAAATAACCCCATACATTTATGGTCAATTGTTTTTCACCTATGGTGCCCAGATAATTCAATGGGGGAAAGAATAATCTTTTCAGCAAATGGGCTGGGACAACTGGATATCTGTATGCAAAACAGTGAAGCTGGATTTCTACCTCATACCACATATACAAATTAAAATAAAAAAGATCTAAATGTAAGAGTTAAAACTATAAAACTCTTAGAGGAAAATAGAGGTGTAAATCTTCATGACCTTGGATTAGGCAATGATTTCTCTTAGATATGACACCAAAAGCACAAGCAAACAAAAATTATATAAATTGGGCTTCGTCAAAATGAAAAACTTTTGTGTTCAGAGGATACTATTAAGAAAGTGGAAAACAATCCACAAAATGGGAGAAATAGTTGCACATCGCATATCTGATAAAAGTCTGGTATCCAAAATATGTAAAGAACTCTTACAACTCAACAAAAAAAAACAAGTATCCCAATTTAAAAACGGGCTAAAGATTTGAAAAATATTTCTTCAAAGGAGATATACAAATGACTAATAAGCATATGAAAATACACTCAACATCATTTGTCTTTAGGGAAATGCAAATCAAAACTACGTGAGAAACCCACCAGGATGGCTATAATAAAAAAGAACATAAGAAGAGTTGGTGAGGATGTGGAGAAATTGGAACCCTCATACAATGCTGGTAGGAATGTAAAATGGTGTAGCCACTTTAGAAGACATTCTGGCAATTCCGTAAAAAGTCAAAAATAGAGTTATTATACAGCTCAGCAATTCTGATAATTGAAAACAAATGTCCACACAAAAACTTGTACATGAATATTCATAGCAACATTATTTCGAATACAAAAAAGTGAAAACAACCTACATGCCCATCAAGTGATGAATGGATAAACAAAATTATTCAGCCATAAAAAGAATTCAGTACTGATTTATGCTATAACGCGAATGAACCTTGAAAATATTATTCTAATTGAAAGAAGCCAGACACAAAAGGCTACAAAATGCATTATTCTATTTATATGAAATTTCCAAACAGGCAAATTTATAGAGACAGAAAGCAGATTGATGGTTGCCTGGGATTCAGGGAAAGGAGAGGAACGAGAAGTGACTGCTAATGGATATGGGGTTTCTTCTTGGGGTGATGAAAGCATTCTGAAATTAGATAGCAGTGATGATTACCCACTTTGTGAATAGCCTATAGACCACTGAATCGCATGCTTTAAAGAGCTGAATTTTATGGTATGCAAATTATATCACAATTAAAAATGTAGCAAATACAACAATAATTCCTATATTATTTTTAGAACTAAGGATAGAAATTTTCTTCAGATGATATAGAGTATTTATCTTAAACCAAGTAGCAAAAAATCTACAAGTGTTCCCATTGAAATCAGATAAAATATGTCATCTATTACAATTTTTTATTTAACATCATTCCGGAGGTTACAACCAATTCAATAAAACATGAAACAGAAATGTTATATATAATGGACAGAAAATTCTGTTCGTTTTTTAAGAAAAAGACAATATACTTACCTTGGAAACTCAAATGAATTTCCAAAAAAAAGAGGTAATCGAAGGATTGAGACAAAATATATATCGAAAGATTTCCTATGCACTAAATGTGACTGATTAGGAAATAACATGGAAAATATTCCATTCACTAGATACACAGATATTCTTGGAAATATTGCAAGTGCAATGAAACCTCACAGTGATTATCTCCAGTTGATAATTGTTGATAAATTTCGGTTTTCCTGTAACATGCATTATTCTTTGTTTTCCATTTGAGGAAGCATGGTTTTTATAATAAAAAGGCAATAAAACATTTAATCAAACATTACCTGAGGTTAGAAGTGACATTGGGGGCCTTCCGTGTCCACATTTGTGGTCTATTGACCACATTCTGAGAAGCCCAGCTCTTGACATCTTAATCCTTGGCTTTTCTGAATCAAATTAGCTTTGATTTTAAGAGGACTTTATAATGAATGAGGACTCAGCCAACTCAAGAGAGTTAAATTACAAAGCTCTTTTTGTGGTGTGTCCTCATTTCTTATAAAGGTTGAAAGCTGTGTGTGAGAGGGAGATCTCATGAGAAAACTGTGGTGGGAGCTCAACAGCAAGAAAGGGTAAAAGATAGTGAAAATGGGAAGAAAACAAGATCATGAAAACGGGGCTTTGCAGGGAGACAGAAGGGGAAAGAGAGAAATGGCAGATGTTAAGGAGGATACATCGACAGGGGAATGTGACGTCACAAAGGTGGTCCAGGTATGAGGCTTCGGTGGGGGAAGATGAGGGTCCATCAAAGATGTCAGAGTCCTGACTGACCTTTCCATGGGAGTCTCTGAGGTGCTCAGCTATGGATGCTGTCATGGGCTGAATTGTGTCCCCCTCCCCCAAATTTAAATGTTGAAGTCCTAACCCCTAGTACCTCAGAATGTGACCTTATTTGGAGATCAGGTCTTTAAAGAAGTAAGTAAAGTAAAGTAAGGTCATTATTAGGCTGGGCTCTAATCCAATATGACTGATGTCTTTATAAGAAGAGGAGATTAGGACACAGACACACACAGAAGAAAGACCACAAAATGGAGACACAGGGAGAAGACAGCCATCTGCAAACCGAGGAGTGAGGCCTCACAAGACACTAACCCTGTCTTGATCTTGAACTTGTATGTCTTGATCTTGAACTTGTCCTCCAGAGCTGGGAGATAATACATGTCTGTGGTTTAAGCCCCCCTGTCTGCAGTGTCTTGTTATGGCAGCCCTAACAAATGAATACAGATGCTGGGGCGGCAGCCAGGAAGGCTTGAGGAGGTCCCTGTTTCTGGTGCGGAGGCTTCCGGGTCTCAGGCCCTCAGGAGAGCAAGCACACAGTGAGTGCTTAGTCAGTATTTTGTCGATTTATATGCCCAGAATGGCATGACTGAATTTGGGACCAAGAGGCTGACTTTTGGCAAATACGGAGTGGGATTACTGGCCCTGAGCACTCAGAGTGCTTTGGGCTCCCATCAGAGGGGATCTGGTGTGTGTGTGTGTGTGTGGTGGCATGTAGGTTGGTTAAGAGAATACAGTATGTTCCCTTCCATTCTCTTCTAAGTCTCTACTGCTTCCCCTGTCAGTGAGACTGACGGGAAGCCCCCACCTAGAAGTGAGCTGGGCCAAGGATGATGAGGACCAAGATGTGCTGAGCTGTAGGCAAGACGGAACAAGAGTTCACAAAAACAGTTCATGAAAATGCCACGTCTCGAGCTCAAAGCACGGCGCCAGGAGCCAGACCCTGTGTGTACACGTAAGCACGTGTGTGTGCATTTGTGTGTGAGTATGTGGTACGTGCTGCTGTGCACTGGGCCGTGCTGTGCCTGGCTGGGGTGCAGCACAAGGACCTGGAGAGAAGGTCCATGAATGATGCTCAAACCCCTGAGGGCTTGTTTTTTTTTTAACATCTTTATTGGGGTATAATTGCTTTACAATGGTGTGTTAGTTTCTGCTTTATAACAAAGTGAATCAGTTATACATATACATATGTTCCCATATCTCTTCCCTCTTGAGTCTCCCTCCCTCCCACCCTCCCTGTCCCACCCGCTCTGCTGCCGGACTTCCAGCAGCCCCTCCCAGGGCACACCCAGGAACTGCAGTGTGAGGTACCATCAATCTTAGGAGAAGAGAATGAAAATTCCCTACAGCGGTATTTTGCAAACTTGAATACTATCCTTTCAAAGGCCAAGAACAGGCCCGGGTTGACTTAGTTATTGCTGCTTACACAATGACTTAAACAACACAAATATTCAAGTTTATAAGTTCCTTGATAACCATAAAAATAAAAACACATTTACACATTAAATACAAACACAATTACAACAGCAATAAAACTCAAACTAACAACATTAATTTTATGTCACTGCTGAGCTTGGTGTTTGCAAAAACAAGTTGCTTCCTCAATGAATATGGGACTGAATACAAGGTAGATTCTTCTGGGGCTGACGGTTTCTCACTGCAGCATGCTAAGATGACACAATCTCCCAGTGTGGACAGTATGTAAAGCTATACCATTGGAGATCATCCCATGGCCAACCTACATGCAGGAAAGACACAGAGATGATTGATGCCCAGTGTCTTGTATTAGGTATCAGAGAGTCCAGCAGGGACATTTACGATGCTGTGTGTAGAGATTTGTACAGGAAACCGTGGGGGCTCTGAAGAGGGGACCTAACTCAGCCTTTGGGGGCTTGGAAGGCTTCCTGGAAGAGATGATACCCCTTCAAGCAGAGTCTTGAAAGGATAGAAACCCAGCACCCCCCTGAAGGGGCAACTAGCCCAAACATCCCAAACTGAGCTAGGACTGGGGCTCTGCATTTCTAGAATAAAGGCTATCACTATAAAGAAGGAAAAGAGGGTTTCTTTTGCCCTCTAGAGAGCTCATCCCTTTGTCCCCATGATCTTCTCTTCAGGCAATTAACGGTTGAGCAATTTCATCATCAGAGAGCCATTCATTGACTTAAGACTTGTCCTCCTCTATTTTAATTACAATATCCTTGGAAAGCGAGCGCACTAAGACAATATCAGCCTTTTACATGAATTATTCCAGCAGTTAGCTAGAGGTTCAGAGAAAGTCCCTGAGGGAATGGGAACGGAGTTAGGGCAGGGCTGTGGAAGAGAAGCGGGACCAGATCTTGGAGCTCACCTGCGAGGGGTGGGTGCCAGGAAGAGGGAAATGTACCCTGAAGATGTCTTGTATCTCTCATCCATCCGTGTGTGGAGTGGGGTGCATATGGGAGTGCCCTCAGGGGAGTAAAAGGGTAGGTAGGGTGGGATGTCTTCTCACTCACCTCTGAAGGAGGTTACTCTAGATGCCGCGCAAAGCACTAGCTTCTTGCATCTTGTCCTCATCCAGACAGGAAGGCTGGGAGGTGCAACCTGGCCTGCCCGAGATAGAGGGTGGCTGAGCTATCATCCAGGCTTCCCTTTTGACCAGCCCTGGCTCGATTTGGGCCAGTGTTTTGGAGGAGCCTGAGCAGTCCTGACTCTGATTTTACTGGCCTGGCGGGGAGCTGAGAGCTGGACTCAGCACTCCTCTGCAGAGACAGAGAGGAAAGCCAGGCTGGCCGTGAGAGACTGGGCTGAAAGATGCCTAGTCCAAGAATAGCATGGTGACCTGGAGCTGCTGGAAGACAATCAACAGCCAGTTTTTCTTGGACATGACTCTGAATCTTGTGCACCCTCTTCTCACAAAACCCCAGGAGCCCTCGGTTGCCCCAGTAACTGCGTCAGTGACTTCCCATCGCTCTCTCTGTTTCTAAAGTGCGCGTGACGATTGGCATTTTGCGTGGACTGTTATTTCCCATGCAGGACTGCCCACTGCAATGTAGGGCATTCATGTCATGGCCCCTGCCTCTGAATGACAGTAGTTCATCCACCCCTCAAATCATTGTGACAATCAAAAATGTCCCACACATTTCCAAAGACCCCCTAGGGGGTCCAAGCTGCCTATTGAAGGTTGTCTCTCCAAGGACAGCCTCTGCCAACCTCTAGCACTGACCTTTCCTTGTTTGATTAACCCAAAGTAATAAGTACCCACAGGGCACAGGGGATGGAGCAGGGAGACCAGGATGGGCTCATCCGTGCAGGGATGATGGGGTGCTGAGGGGGCGGGTGCTGGCATGAAAGCTGCTCCCAGCTCCAGATCTCTGTGGCCCAATAAAGGCTGCTATTAGGAACATCTGAAATGCGTGAGAGGAGAGAAGTATCTTCTCCCAGACTCCCAGGCTATGTTTTTCAATCCCAGGCTAGGGTGAGTGAATGAAGAATTTTCTTGGTTCTCTTGTTGCTTTTGTTTGGGGATCGGCTGTCCCTCTCCTTGATAGCTGACCTTGGTGGCTGAGTCTCCATTCTCCTGGCTCCGTATCCCCATCTCGATTTGTCAGCAGCCTTCATCAGCTCCCTCTTTGGCTGCCTCCTTCTTTCCTCCTCCTCCCTTCTTCCTTGCTGTTATGGGCTGGATTGAATCTCCCCTGGAATTCACATGCTGAAGTCCTAAACCCTAGCACCTCAGACAGTGACTGTACTTGGAGATAGGGAGGTAATTAAATTAAAATGAGGTCAGTAGGGTGGGCCCTAATCCGATATGACTGGTGTCCTCATAAGAGGAGGTTAGGACACAGACACACAAAGAAGAAAGACCAGGTGAAGACACAGGGAGAAGATGGCCATCCACAAGCCAAGGAGAGAAGCCTCAGAGGAAAGCAAACCTGCTGGCACCTTGATCTCAGGCTTCTGCCTCCAGTACAGTGAGTACAATACATTTCTGTGGTTTAAGCCCCCCAGTTTGTGGCATTTTGTTATGGTAGCCCAAGAAACAGCTTCCTTTCTTTCTCCTTCACCCCTGAGATATATATTGATGGCCCACCATGCACTGGGCACTGTGCAGGAATGGGTTTTCTAGGGCTCAGTACTCAGCCCTTCTCTTGTCTCAGATCCTGGACAATGACACTTGTTTTCAAGGCATCTCACATTGGCTTGAGGATGAGTCAATTGTCTTTCCTTTTTCTCTACCCTCACTGTGAGTTATAGACTCTGAAATTCAACATTTCTCTTGGATTATTGTCAATAGCATTGGAGATATTAGACTCAACGTAGCCCCTGCCTCCAAACCTAGTGGTGCCTCCTCTGTGATGCCTGGGGGACCCTTGCAACATCTCCCCTCCTTCACTGATGGCAACCACCATCATTGGGATAAAGTACAAACTCCTGGATCTGCCATATGTGGGGCCGCTAGGGCTTTGTTCCTGCCTGTCTCTCCATCCACATCTCACTCCCCAGACTCAACTGGTCTTTTAGGCCCCCAGAAGCCACCTGCAGGACTTGAAAGTCCTGTGTCCTTTAGCCTCTGTGCTTTGGCACATGTTCCCTTGCCTGGAACAGTCCCTCACCCGCTGCTGGCGGGACTCTCCCAGCATCCTTTAATTTTCAGTTCAAGGGCTGCTTTCGTGGTAGATGTTGCCAGCAGGACTATAGGAAGAGGAAACAGGCATAGGCTCTGTTGTAATCAGTGATATAGATGACCTGTCCAGTTCCCAATCCCACCCTCTTTCCAGTCCCTCCCATCTGGAGACTTCTAGAATCTGGGGGCCGTTTCTTTCTGCATCCAGCCTGCAGAGCCTGACAACCAAGCTCACAATCACTGCTAAGGTCATGGAATGACCCAAACTTATATACTATAGCTTTGTTTGGAGAAGCTATTTCTATCTAGATGTACTGTCAGCCTCATAGCTTCATATTTCCTTACCTTTAGGGAAAAACCAGTGCACTCCACACCCCTTCCCTAGTTGTGCATGGGAAAGATGCTGCAGGTTTCATGAAAGTTCCACCATTGCTGGTTGATGGCTGCTTCTTCTGGTTGGATGGATGCGTCCTCTGTAACCATGATCTCTTCTTTCCTATCCTCCCTCCATCAGTCACAGCTGAAACACTTTCTGTCCGGAGTGTACTCTTTGCTCACTCCCTATTGGTGATAATTCAAGCATGCAACTAAGTGCTTTTGGCTCCAGAATGCCTGCGAGCATTAAGGAGGAGGAGATCTTAAAAATTACTTGTATAAATCCAGACTGAAAAAGCAACACAGAAACCCAACAAACACCTTAGAAGGGGGTGTTTACTTTTCTTTGGTGCTTTTAGTTTAGGAATATACTTGCTATACACAAAATCAAGCTGATTAAAAAACCACGCCCTCTTCTTTCATCTCAGACCAGGTTTTAGTAAACAACTGAATAATGGAAGAGGAAAAGGAGACCTCCACTCCCCAGCCTGCCATGTGATTGCAGAACACATTTATTTTGAGGGAATTTGGATTTCTAAGATTCTTTCGGTGGTGACCGATAGAATCAGGATTAGTTGAGTAGGGCCTCCGCATAGCTTAGTGTCCACCGGGACCTGGATCAACTTCAAAACAGTCTGAATGCTCGTCTAGAAACTCCAGACAGGGGGGATTTTTAGAAGAGATAACTTAAAAAAATAATTGGGTTGTATTATTCTTCTAATTTAGAACATAGACCTGATGGAGCCAGGGGTTGGACAAATAAGTTGGTGGAGGATTTTCAAATTGTCCTAAGGTTGTAAGCGAGTGAGCAGGCAGCAGCGTGAAGGTCAGTATCTGGAAGGTCTTTGCTATTGTAGTCCAGAACAACTGAAATACTGCATCTCATCCGGGTCATTGGCAGTGTCTGCCCTGGAGACTGGGTGTGTTTCCTGGTTCCCGGGTCATGCAGCAAAGGTCTTATCAAGATGGTCTGGTAGATTATTTGGGAAGCTGAAAAGTACTGAGAGAGCACACAGCTGAAAAGAGAACAACGTTACGTTTCGCAGAACTGCAAGAAAAGCACTTTCCAGCCCCTAAATCTCCAGCACAGCATCAATTCTGGCAAAGAGGAACCGAGGCAAAGGGTGGGCATTTAAGACTAATGCTGAGTGGAATATCTGCTCAGTTCTGCGAGGAGAGAACGATATTCAGAAATGATACAATGGGGGACTTCCCTGGTTGTCCAGTGGTTAAGACTTCACCTTCCAATGCAAGGGGTGTGGGTTCAATCCCAGGTCGGGGAGCTAAGATCCCACGGGCGCCTCATGCGGCCAAAAAAACAAAACATAAAACAGAAGCAATATTGTAACAAATTCAATAAAGACTAAAAAAATGGTCCATATCCAAAAAACAAAAAAAAAACCTTAAAAAAAAAGTGATACAATGACCAAAGCAAAAATTGGCTCCTTTAAATGTGACTGACCTGTGTAAAGGGCCCTTTCTACTTTCCACCAATGGGGAGTAAATAGCAAGCACAAAGGTTGAGGTGGGAGGTCATGGAGGACACCAAACAGTCCTGCCGCTTCCTTAGCGCCCTACCCATGTGCAGTCATGCTGACATGCCATTTTACATGTGGACAATGAGGTTCAGAGAGGTTGTGTTGCCCAAGGACCCACAAGTGGTACCCAGGGTGGGATGTTGGTTGACTTTCAGAACCAGTGCTCCTCCTCTGGCATCCTCTCCCCTGTCTCACCAAGCGCTGTCTTCCATAGTCAGAATCCAAGTTCCCCGTCCAGATACTCTGTGGCCCAAGAGCCCTGGACTGGTCTCCAGTCCTCTTTGAGCCTGAGCTTACTAACCCATAAATTGGAGCCTGGGACCTCAAAGGGATGGGGTGTGAGGCTTAGTTGCTCACACATGCAAAGTGGTTTCCAAGCTCTGGTCTGGAAGTCTCCCAGAAAAGTGTGCATTCCTGGGCTGTAGGATCCAGTTCGACATCCGTTCTTGCCCTCACTTCTTGTCCTTGGCATCAGACCCAGCAGCCTTGCAGCCAGTTCCCTGTTGGCTCCCCAGTTCCATCACCCACCTGGTGGCGAGAGCTGGGGCTGCTCCCTTCAGTCAGACTGTCTGGACAGTCAGCCCAGTCCCTGTAGGGCCCTGCTCCTTGTGAGGGTCTCCAGCTAGAAGAGCCCTAGGGAGACCCTGGCCCCCTGGGAGTTCCTGGCATTTGGAGAGATCACAAGGGCTGTATACCCACTGGCCTGGGCTGCAGGGTGGACGTCTCCTCTGGGACATGCCCTGGGGCTGAGCACCAGTGGGCAGCACCACCTCTGTCTCCATGCCTTCCCCACCCCCATTCACTGCTTTTAGAGAGAAGGAGAGGGTGCCATGTTCTCTTCCTCTTCCAGGGACCCCAGTCCCAATTAGGGCCCACCTTTTCTGGAACCCCACAAAGCCCTCCCCTGACAGACACGCACAAAACATACCTAATATACACTTTCTTTGCTGTAGAGATGCTGGATTAGCACATCAGTCAGGCTCAAACTTAGAAGCATGGTGAAAAGAGCATTGGCTCAGAGTAATCTGTGCTGAATGGCCTTGTCATCACATCCTGGCAAGGATCAGCCCTTTCATCTCTCTGCCTCTGCTTCCTTATCTGTAATAATAAGAGTAAAGATAGGTGACATTCACAGGGCAGGGGCCAGGTGCAGTGCCATAACTGGAAATGTCTTACTTGATCTTCAACACCCAATGAGGGGACATGCCAATTTTCCCACTGTACAGGTGGAGGAAACTGAGGCACATGGAGATAGAAAAGCTGTCCCAGGGTCTCACAGTGTCGGGATTTAGTGACATGGTGCAAAGTATCTAGCCCAGGTCTGTGGCTGAGGGCACCCTAAGCAGCCATCACTGTTTATAGTGTCCACACACTCTGAACTTATCTGTGTGGACCTTCTCAATTTTCCAAGCGTCTCCGTCCCTGATACCCTCCCACCCGCATCTAAATTCAGCTGCTCCTCAGCTCCCAAAGGTCTCTGTGGAGCGACTGCAGGAGGTTCCCTGGGCAGCAGGTTAGCCTTAGGTCAGGGAAGCCCCAGAATTTGGGAGTCGCCCCCCACCCTCTTCCCAACCTCCAAGACACCCTCCCCTTAGCAATAACTGGCCTGTAATGCAAAGTGACCTCCAATGTCACTGCATCTAGTATGTCCTGTGTCTGAGCCAACGCCTCTCAGAACCTCAATTTTCACATCTGTGAAATGGGGGTGGTGAAATGAGCCGCCCACAGATCACAGAGAGGATCGCTGGCGGCGGCCCGCGCCTCCGCAGCTCGGGGCGCCCAGAAGC